>NC_140579.1:952450236-952965236 GCF_964204655.1 Triturus cristatus
CTGCGAGCCAGCTGAGGGTACGGGCGCTAGGGAAGAGAGGGTCCACCGGGGCCCGGGGAGGCTCTCCCCGGCCTGGCTGGGGGTTCGGAAGCTGGGCCCGGTGCTGGAGCTCCGTCCCAGGGTGCGGCTCCGTTCCCGGGGTGCGGGAGCCCCCTGTCCCGCAAGCCAGCCGAGGGTCCGGGCGCTGGGGACAGGGTGTCCACCGGGTCCCTGGGAGTCTCTCCCCGGGCCTGGCTGGAGGTCCGGGAGCTGGGCCCGGTGCTGGAGCTCCGTTCCCGGGGTGCGGGAGCCCCCTGTCCCGCAAGCCAGCCGAGGGTCCGGGCGCTGGGGTCGGGTGTCCACCGAGGCCCGGGGAGGCTCTCCCCGGCCTGGCTGGAGGTCCGGGAGCTGGGCCCGGTGCTGGAGCTCCGTCCCGCGGTGCGGGGGCCCCCTGTCCCGCAAGCCAGCCGAGGGTCCGGGCGCTGGGGACAGGGCGTCCACCGGGGCCCGGGGAGTCTCTCCCCGGCCTGGCTGGAGGTCCGGGAGCTGGGCCCGGTGCTGGAGCTCCGTCCCGGGGTGCGGGAGCCCCCTGTCCCGCAAGCCAGCCGAGGGTCTGGGCACTGGGACCGGGTGTCCACCGGGGCCCGGGGAGGCTCTCCCCGGCCTGGCTGGGGGTCCGGAAGCTGGGCCCGGTGCTGGAGCTCCGTCCCGGGGTACGGGAGCCCCCTGTCACGCAAGCCAGCCGAGGGTCCGGGCGCTGGGGACGGGTGTGCACCGGGGCCCGGGGAGGCTCTCCCCGGCCTGGCTGGGGGTCCGGAAGCTGGTCCTGGGCCCGGTGCTGGAGCTCCGTTCCCGGGGTGCGGGAGCCCCCTGTCCCGCAAGCCAGCCGAGGGTCCGGGCGCTGGGGACAGGGTGTCCACCGGGGCCCGGGGAGGCTCTCCCTGGCCTGGCTAGGGTTCGGAAGCTGGGCCCGGGTCCGGGGCTTGTGCTCCGTCCCAGTGTCCCAGGGAGCGGGAGCCCCCCGTCCTGCAAGCCAGCCGAGGGTCCATGCGCTGGGGAAGGGTGTCCACCGGGGCCCAGGGAGTTTCTCCCCGGCCTGGCTAGGGTTCTGAAGCTGGGACCGGGCCCGGGGCTCTTGCACCGTCCGGCGGGCCCCGGGGTGCGTGAGCCACCCCCGTCCTGCAAGACAGCCGAGGGTCTAGGTGCTGGAGACAGAGGTCCACCGGGGCCCAGGGAGGCTCTCTCCGGCCTGGCTGCTATCAGAAGCAGGGACCGGGCCGGTGTGCAGGAGTGGCTGGCTTTATCTGCTACGCTGACGGAGCGTAGTTTTCTGCCCACCCCTATACAACCGTGTGGTTTGTGAGAACCCGTCCTGCGGCCTGGTAAGGGTCCGGGTGCCCGTGACGGGGTCCATTGGGCGAAGGGAGGCTCCCCAGACCTGGCTGGGATCAGAAGCAGGGACCGGGCCAGGTGGGTGGGTGGCTGGCTAAGTCCTTTCCACTGCGTAGTAGGAGTTTGGTTAGGGCTGGGCGGACTTTGCGTAGCGCCACTACGCAGAATTTTGAAAAAATTTGTGGAAAACGAAAGCACATCCTGAGTAGGGCTGGGCGGACTTTGCCTAGCGCAACTACGCACTATTCTGAAGAAAATTGTGGAAAACGAGCGCACAACCTCATGGACTGTGTGCCCGGGACGGGTCCCTCTTGCTTGGGCAGGCTCCCCGACCTCCCCAGCCTGGCTGTGTTGAGAAGCAGGGACCGGCCCCGGGCCTCCTGATTTTTGGTCAGGGCCTGGGATCCCACGTCCTGCGGCCTGCCAAGTGTCCATCTGCCCGGGACAAGGGACCCTGGTGCAGAGCCCCGGAGCCCTGCAAGGGCAGGCGGGAGCCCTACCGCTATGGCTCGGTGTGGGCAGCTGGGAGTCCTTCCGGTCCCGGCCATCTGGTCGCACCTTTCCCTCGGCCATCTGGTCGCGCGCAATGCTTTCCAATGGGGCGACCAGATGGCCGGGCCGGCCTGGAAGTCCCGATGAGGGTCCATTTGCCTCGCGGATCCCAGCCAGGGCTCCAGGAGGCCGGGCGCGTCCGCGCCTAGGGTCCCCTCCGTCACTCGGAGCGCGAGGGTTACAAGAAAGGTGGGTAGCCTTCCTCCGGATTAGTAGGGGCAGGGTATGCCGGGACACCCCTCCTGGGGATTGCGGTTCTCAGGCGGGGACCAGATGGGCCAAGCCCGGACGACACTTCCCCGGTGCGTCGGGTGCTTCCTCCTCCAGCCCGCGGCGAGGCAAAGTGCCCAGGACGGGCTCCATGGGTCCCCCGGGCGTCCCCCGAGGCCTGCAGCCCCAAAGCCCTGCAGACCCTGGAGCCCTTCAGCACGGAGCCCTGGAGCCCTGCAGGCCCGGAGCCCTGCAGGCCCAGGGCCCTGCCGCCCCGGAGCCCTGCAGCCCCGGAGCCCTGCAGCCCCGGAGCCCTGCAGGCCCAGAGCCCTGCAGCCACGGAGCCCTGCGTGGGCAGGCGGGAACCCTACCGCTATGGCTCGGGCAGACGGGAGCCCTTTCAGTTGCCGGCCACCTGGTCGCTCCTTTCCCCTCGGCCATCTGGTCGCGCGCAATGCTTTCCAATGGGGCGACCAGATGGCCGAGCTGGCCTGGAAGTCCCGATGAGGGTCCATTCGCCTCCCGGATCCCAGCCGGGGCTCCAGGAGGCCGGGCGCGTCCGCGCCTAGGGTCCCCTACGTCACTCGCAGCGCGCTGGTTACAAGAAAGGGGGGTATCCTTCCTCCGGATTAGTAGGGGCAGGGTATGCCGGAACACCCATGCTGGGGCTGTGCGGTTCATTGCCGGGGACCAGATGGGCTACGCCCGGGCAACATCCTCCCAGGCCTCCGGGGCTTCCCTCCTCCGGGCCGCGGCATGGCAAAGTGCCCAGGGACGGGCTCCACGGGTCCCGGGCAGTCCTCCCCCGGGCGCCCAGGCCCCGAGAGCTCCGGTGGACCTCCCCGTGCCCGAGGCCAACCCGGGAAGCAGAGTCCCCCCCGAGCCCTTGGTGTGAGGGTGGGCAGGCGGGAGCCCTACCGCTATGGCTCGGGCAGCTGGGAGTCCTTCCGGTCCCGGCCATCTGGTCGCACCTTTCCCTCGGCCATCTGGTCGCGCGCAATGCTTTCCAATGGGGCGACCAGATGGCCGGGCCGGCCTGGAAGTCCCGATGAGGGTCCATTCGCCTCCCGGATCCCAGCCAGGGCTCCAGGAGGCCGGGCACGTCCGCGCCTAGGGTCCCCTCCGTCACTCGCAGCGCGCGGGTTACAAGAAAGGAGGGTATCCTTCCTCCGGATTAGTAGGGGCAGGGTATGCTGGAACACCCATGCCGGGGCTGTGCGGTTCATTGCCGGGGACCAGATGGGCTACGCCCGGGCAACATCCTCCCAGGTCCCCGGGGCTTCCCTCCTCCGGGCCGCGGCATGGCAAAGTGCCCAGGGACGGGCTCCACGGGTCCCGGGCAGTCCTCCCCCGGGTACGCCCAGGCCCCGAGAGCTCCGGTGGTCCTCCCCGTGCCTGAGGCCCAGCCGGGAAGCAGAGTCCCCACCCCGAGCCCCTGGTGGGTGGGCAGGCGGGAGCCCTTTCAGTTGCCGGCCACCTGGTGGCTCCTTTCCCCTCGGCCATCTGGTCACGCGCAATGCTTTCCAATGGGGCGACCAGATGGCAGGGCCAGGCCTGGAAGTCCCGATGAGGGTCCATTTGCCTCTCGGATCCCAGCCGGGGCTCCAGGAGGCCGGGTGCGTTCGCCCCTAGGGTCCCCTCCGTCACTCGGAGCGCGCGGGTTTCAAGAACGGGGGGTAGCCTTCCTCCGGATTACTAGGGACAGGGTACTCTGGGACCCCTCTCGGTCCTCAGCCGGCAACTGGGTCCTGCCGTGTGGCAGGGTGGCCGGAGGGCCTTCCCCTGCGCCTGTGGGCCCGGGAGCCCCGGATGGGTCCAGGGGCCCGGCCGGGCCCCGGGTCGGGGTCTCCGGCCCCGGGCGCCGTCCCCCGGCCTGCGGCACTGCCATAGGCCCGGACAGGACAGGAAGTGGCCACACCCATGCATCTGCACTGAACCTGGAGCTGATTGTGAGGCACGGAGCAGAACAGAGAAGCCAGGAGCAACTCAACTGAATTTTGCAAACAAAACTGAGCAAAATGGACAAGCAGGAGAGGGAGAAGGAGGCAGGTGAAAGCAAAAGGAAGCACAAATTCAGTGAGAGGGAGCTGGAGGTCCTTATTGAGTATGTGACCAAGGGCCACGAGAAATTATTTGGCAAACAGTCCCTGCATGTGCCTGAGTCACAGAAAAGCGGTACAAAAGGGGGTGGTGATGGACGGAGTATCAGAACCAATCAAACACTCACACCCAGTCAACAGATCTGGGTTTGATCCATCACTGTTCTTTAGCCCACTCTGCCACCCCAGTTCAGACATGGCCATATGCAAATCAGTCTGACCCTGTGCCTCATGGGAACAGTCCAGCCCGAACTGCCAAGCCATGCCTTCTCTGGACCGGAAACAAGCTTCCTAGGACCGGTTTCTGGCATTTCAGCCGTCTTCAGCCAGGCTTGCTTGAATCCAGTGGCCAAGTGAGCAAGGGACTCAACGTCTGAGCATACCCTGCCAACTTATGGCGAACAAAGCGGTACAAAAGGGGGTGGTGATGGACGGAGCATCAGAACCAATCAAACACTCACACCCAGTCAACAGATCTGGGTTTGATCCATCACCGTTCTTTAGCCCACTCTGCCACCCCAGTTCAGGCATGGCCATATGCAAATCAGTCTGACCCTGTGCCTCATGGGAACAGTCCAGCCCGAACTGCCAAGCCATGCCTTCTCTGGACCGGAAACAAGCTTCCTAGGACCGGTTTCTGGCATTTCAGCCGTCTTCAGCCAGGCTTGCTTGAATCCAGTGGCAAAGTGAGCAAGGGACTCAACGTCTGAGCATACCCTGCCAACTTATGGCGAACAAAGCGGTACAAAAGGGGGTGGTGATGGATCAAACCCAGATCTGTTGACTGGGTGTGAGTGTTTGATGGGACTGGGTGTGAGTGTTTGATGGGTTCTGATGCTCTGTCCATCACCACCTCCTTTTGTACTGCTTTGTTCGCCATAAGTTGGCAGGGTATGCTCAGACGTTGAGTCCCTTGCTCACTTTGCCACTGGATTCAAGCAAGCCTGGCTGAAGACGGCTGAAATGCCAGAAACCGGACCTAGGAAGCTTGTTTCCGGTCCAGAGAAGGCATGGCTTGGCAGTTCGGGCTGGACTGTTCCCATGAGGCACAGGGTCAGACTGATTTGCATATGGCCATGCCTGAACTGGGGTGGCAGAGTGGGCTAAAAAATGGTGATGGATCAAACCCAGATCTGTTGACTGGGTGTGAGTGTTTGATGGGTTCTGATGCTCCGTCCATCACCACCTCCTTTTGTACTGCTTTGTTCGCCATAAGTTGGCAGGGTATGCTCAGACGTGAGTCCCTTGCTCACTTTGCCACTGGATTCAAGCAAGCCTGGCTGAAGACGGCTGAAATGCCAGAAACCGGTCCTAGGAAGCTTGTTTCTGGTCCAGGGAAGGCATGGCTTGGCAGTTCGGGCTGGACTGTTCCCATGAGGCACAGGGTCAGACTGATTTGCATATGGCCATGTCTGAACTGGGGTGGCAGAGTGGGCTACAAAAAATGGTGATGGATCAAACCCAGATCTGTTGACTGGGTGTGAGTGTTTGATGGGTTCTGATGCTCCGTCCATCACCACCTCCTTTTGTACTGCTTTGTTCGCCATAAGTTGGCAGGGTAAGCTCAGACGTGAGTCCCTTGCTCACTTTGCCACTGGATTCAAGCAAGCCTGGCTGAAGACGGCTGAAATGCCAGAAACCGGTCCTAGGAAGCTTGTTTCTGGTCCAGGGAAGGCATGGCTTGGCAGTTCGGGCTGGACTGTTCCCATGAGGCACAGGGTCAGACGGATTTGCATATGGCCATGTCTGAACTGGGGTGGCAGAGTGGGCTAAAAAATGGTGATGGATCAAACCCAGATCTGTTGACTGGGTATGAGTGTTTGATGGGTTCTGATGCTCCGTCCATCACCACCTCCTTTTGTACTGCTTTGTTCGCCATAAGTTGGCAGGGTATGCTCAGACGTGAGTCCCTTGCTCACTTTGCCACTGGATTCAAGCAAGCCTGGCTGAAGACGGCTGAAATGCCAGAAACCGGTCCTAGGAAGCTTGTTTCTGGTCCAGGGAAGGCATGGCTTGGCAGTTCGGGCTGGACTGTTCCCATGAGGCACAGGGTCAGACTGATTTGCATATGGCCATGTCTGAACTGGGGTGGCAGAGTGGGCTAAAAAATGGTGATGGATCAAACCCAGATCTGTTGACTGGGTGTGAGTGTTTGATGGGTTCTGATGCTCCGTCCATCACCACCTCCTTTTGTACTGCTTTGTTCGCCATAAGTTGGCAGGGTATGCTCAGACGTGAGTCCCTTGCTCACTTTGCCACTGGATTCAAGCAAGCCTGGCTGAAGACGGCTGAAATGCCAGAAACCGGTCCTAGAAAGCTTGTTTCTGGTCCAGGGAAGGCATGGCTTGGCAGTTTGGGCTGGACTGTTCCCATGAGGCACAGGGTCAGACTGATTTGCATATGGCCATGTCTGAACTGGGGTGGCAGAGTGGGCTAAAAATGGTGATGGATCAAACCCAGATCTGTTGACTGGGTGTGAGTGTTTGATGGGTTCTGATGCTCCGTCCATCACCACCTCCTTTTGTACTGCTTTGTTCGCCATAAGTTGGCAGGGTATGCTCAGACGTGAGTCCCTTGCTCACTTTGCCACTGGATTCAAGCAAGCCTGGCTGAAGACGGCTGAAATGCCAGAAACCGGTCCTAGGAAGCTTGTTTCTGGTCCAGGGAAGGCATGGCTTGGCAGTTCGGGCTGGACTGTTCCCATGAGGCACAGGGTCAGACTGATTTGCATATGGCCATGTCTGAACTGGGGTGGCAGAGTGGGCTAAGAAATGGTGATGGATCAAACCCAGATCTGTTGACTGGGTGTGAGTGTTTGATGGGTTCTGATGCTCCGTCCATCACCACCTCCTTTTGTACTGCTTTGTTCGCCATAAGTTGGCAGGGTATGCTCAGACGTGAGTCCCTTGCTCACTTTGCCACTGGATTCAAGCAAGCCTGGCTGAAGACGGCTGAAATGCCAGAAACCGGTCCTAGGAAGCTTGTTTCTGGTCCAGGGAAGGCATGGCTTGGCAGTTCGGGCTGGACTGTTCCCATGAGGCACAGGGTCAGACTGATTTGCATATGGCCATGTCTGAACTGGGGTGGCAGAGTGGGCTAAAAAATGGTGATGGATCAAACCCAGATCTGTTGACTGGGTGTGAGTGTTTGATGGGTTCTGATGCTCCGTCCATCACCACCTCCTTTTGTACTGCTTTGTTCGCCATAAGTTGGCAGGGTATGCTCAGACGTGAGTCCCTTGCTCACTTTGCCACTGGATTCAAGCAAGCCTGGCTGAAGACGGCTGAAATGCCAGAAACCGGTCCTAGGAAGCTTGTTTCTGGTCCAGGGAAGGCATGGCTTGGCAGTTCGGGCTGGACTGTTCCCATGAGGCACAGGGTCAGGCTGATTTGCATATGGCCATGTCTGAACTGGGGTGGCAGAGTGGGCTAAAAAATGGTGATGGATCAAACCCAGATCTGTTGACTGGGTGTGAGTGTTTGATGGGTTCTGATGCTCCGTCCATCACCACCTCCTTTTGTACTGCTTTGTTCGCCATAAGTTGGCAGGGTATGCTCAGACGTGAGTCCCTTGCTCACTTTGCCACTGGATTCAAGCAAGCCTGGCTGAAGACGGCTGAAATGCCAGAAACCGGTCCTAGGAAGCTTGTTTCTGGTCCAGGGAAGGCATGGCTTGGCAGTTCGGGCTGGACTGTTCCCATGAGGCACAGGGTCAGACTGATTTGCATATGGCCATGTCTGAACTGGGGTGGCAGAGTGGGCTAAAAAATGGTGATGGATCAAACCCAGATCTGTTGACTGGGTGTGAGTGTTTGATGGGTTCTGATGCTCCGTCCATCACCACCTCCTTTTGTACTGCTTTGTTCGCCATAAGTTGGCAGGGTATGCTCAGACGTGAGTCCCTTGCTCACTTTGCCACTGGATTCAAGCAAGCCTGGCTGAAGACGGCTGAAATGCCAGAAACCGGTCCTAGGAAGCTTGTTTCTGGTCCAGGGAAGGCATGGCTTGGCAGTTCGGGCTGGACTGTTCCCATGAGGCACAGGGTCAGACTGATTTGCATATGGCCATGTCTGAACTGGGGTGGCAGAGTGGGCTAAAAAATGGTGATGGATCAAACCCAGATCTGTTGACTGGGTGTGAGTGTTTGATGGGTTCTGATGCTCCGTCCATCACCACCTCCTTTTGTACTGCTTTGTTCGCCATAAGTTGGCAGGGTATGCTCAGACGTGAGTCCCTTGCTCACTTTGCCACTGGATTCAAGCAAGCCTGGCTGAAGACGGCTGAAATGCCAGAAACCGGTCCTAGGAAGCTTGTTTCTGGTCCAGGGAAGGCATGGCTTGGCAGTTCGGGCTGGACTGTTCCCATGAGGCACAGGGTCAGACTGATTTGCATATGGCCATGTCTGAACTGGGGTGGCAGAGTGGGCTAAAAAATGGTGATGGATCAAACCCAGATCTGTTGACTGGGTGTGAGTGTTTGATGGGTTCTGATGCTCCGTCCATCACCACCTCCTTTTGCACTGCTTTGTTCGCCATAAGTTGGCAGGGTATGCTCAGACGTCAGTCCCTTGCTCACTTTGCCACTGGATTCAAGCAAGCCTGGCTGAAGACGGCTGAAATGCCAGAAACCGGTCCTAGGAAGCTTGTTTCTGGTCCAGGGAAGGCATGGCTTGGCAGTTCGGGCTGGACTGTTCCCATGAGGCACAGGGTCAGACTGATTTGCATATGGCCATGTCTGAACTGGGGTGGCAGAGTGGGCTAAAAAATGGTGATGGATCAAACCCAGATCTGTTGACTGGGTGTGAGTGTTTGATGGGTTCTGATGCTCCGTCCATCACCACCTCCTTTTGTACTGCTTTGTTCGCCATAAGTTGGCAGGGTATGCTCAGACGTGAGTCCCTTGCTCACTTTGCCACTGGATTCAAGCAAGCCTGGCTGAAGACGGCTGAAATGCCAGAAACCGGTCCTAGGAAGCTTGTTTCTGGTCCAGGGAAGGCATGGCTTGGCAGTTCGGGCTGGACTGTTCCCATGAGGCACAGGGTCAGACTGATTTGCATATGGCCATGTCTGAACTGGGGTGGCAGAGTGGGCTAAAAAATGGTGATGGATCAAACCCAGATCTGTTGACTGGGTGTGAGTGTTTGATGGGTTCTGATGCTCCGTCCATCACCACCTCCTTTTGTACTGCTTTGTTCGCCATAAGTTGGCAGGGTATGCTCAGACGTGAGTCCCTTGCTCACTTTGCCACTGGATTCAAGCAAGCCTGGCTGAAGACGGCTGAAATGCCAGAAACCGGTCCTAGGAAGCTTGTTTCTGGTCCAGGGAAGGCATGGCTTGGCAGTTCGGGCTGGACTGTTCCCATGAGGCACAGGGTCAGACTGATTTGCATATGGCCATGTCTGAACTGGGATGGCAGAGTGGGCTAAAAAATGGTGATGGATCAAACCCAAATCTGTTGACTAGGTGTGAGTGTTTGATGGGTTCTGATGCTCCGTCCATCACCACCTCCTTTTGTACTGCTTTGTTCGCCATAAGTTGGCAGGGTTTGCTCAGACGTGAGTCCCTTGCTCACTTTGCCACTGGATTCAAGCAAGCCTGGCTAAAGACGGCTGAAATGCCAGAAACCGGTCCTAGGAAGCTTGTTTCTGGTCCAGGGAAGGCATGGCTTGGCAGTTCGGGCTGGACTGTTCCCATGAGGCACAGGGTCAGACTGATTTGCATATGGCCATGTCTGAACTGGGGTGGCAGAGTGGGCTAAAAAAAATGGTGATGGATCAAACCCAGATCTGTTGACTGGGTGTGAGTGTTTGATGGGTTCTGATGCTCCGTCCATCACCACCTCCTTTTGTACTGCTGAGTCACAGAAAAGGCAGATTTGGGTTGCAATTCAAGAACAAATAAATGCCATTGGAGTCACCCAGCGCTCCATTGAAGACCTAAAAAAACAGATGGTATGATCTGAGGAAGTCTGCTAAGGCGAGGCTGGCAGAGAGGCAGAAGCAGGCCAACCGTACAGGTGGAGGGAGAAACACAGCACCTGCACCAACTGCCCTGGATCTCCTGGTCGAGTCCACCCTCCAGCCAGAGAGTGTGAGTGGGATTGGGGATGCAGACAGCTCAGCCAGAGCAGCCAACAAACAAGGTAAGATGCATTCACAGCATGCTGTGCCTCACACTCCCTACCCCCAATCCCCAAAGAGGCATAGGGACTCCCACTCCAGTACATGTTTTACTTAAAACCTGCAATGCATTATGGGAGATGTAGTCAGAAATAACACATGTCAGAACAGTCAGTCCACTGAATCCAAAGGCATGTGACACCAATTAGCAATTAGCAAGCAGAGGACAATCAGTGTGATTGGCAGGAATGAAATATATTACAATGCTCATGCTGCCAGATAAGAGAGCAAATGTACATTCTGTCTTCACAGGCGAGCCATCTCGCAGGGCAGCAGAGGGGAGCAAAGGAAAGACACCCAGGACAGAGAGGAGACAAGAGGAGGAGGTCCAGTCACCTGCAGGGCACACCACCACTGCCACCATCACCACCACCACCACCACCATCACCACCACCACCACCATCACCACCGCCACCATCAATGCCACCAGCACCGAGAGGCAGGAGGCATTCAGTGGCCACCCTCCAGCAGATGGAGGTGTCCGAGGAGGACAGCACAGGAGGACAACAGTCCACGGTGGCTGAGGATGCCAACGGGGCAGGCTCACATTCCCCCACAGAGCACGCCCACATACGTTCCAGACGCCACAGGGCAAGGGCAGCCAGTCCTCCTTCTCAGGGCAAAGATGAGAGTGTGTTCGCTGGCCTTGAAAGGAACAGTTTGAAGGTCCAGCGCCTGCAAGGAAAAGCAATTAGGTCAGTGCAGCGGCAGATGGCACAGATCAATCGCCACAAGCAGCGTATTGAGAAGGGTATCTGTTCCATGAACACTACTGTGGCTGAGGGCATGAGGGACGTGTCCGAGGCTGTGAGGCTGCTGTGCAGCAAATTAGATGAGGACCGTTTGTCAAGGCGCAGGGAGAGGCAGAAACTTGACAATTACACCAAGGCGGTGAACCATCTCTCCACTGCCACCTCTCTGCTGTGCAGGCGCTCGGTGGCCATGCAGGAGGAGATGGCCCACTGCAGCAGTGATGTGGCAAGGGGGCTGGTCACAGTGACCAGTGCACTAGAAGTGCGACAAACTGACAAGGTAGCCACTACAGGTAATGGGGTGAAAGTGAAGAGGCTACTAGCCGCAGTAGCATCACACCCCCTCCCACAGAGTCCAGGAGGTGCAGCGAACGCCACAGCGCTGCCACAGGGAAGACTGGCAGTGAAGACAGTGTGGCCAAGGAACGCTGCAGTGCAGCGCGTGGGTGCAGGAAGTAAAGCCAGCCTTAACATGGTTTTCCTCGAACGGATGATGTAACCCATTTTTTGTATGGACACTGCATTTGATTTAGGCCTAACATGTGACGCACTTCAAGTTGTGGTGGTGTGCTATGATCATTAAACACCATCACTCACATACAGTAACTGGCTATGTCTCCTTACTTACTCAGAAATAGTTGCGTGTTATCTCAGCCAGTCTGTGTCTCCCATCCGGTGCTGCTGCCACACCTGCTGCACTGTGCTCTGGCTGTGGACAGTCTTCACCCTCGTCCTCAGAGTTAGTTAGTTCCACTGCTGTTCCTTTCTTTGTGGCAAGGTTATGCAGCATTGCACATGTTGCTATTATTTTGCAGCAGATGATGGGGCGGTACTGACGTGCACCTCCACTTTTATGGAGGCAACGGAACTTGCTTTTTAGTAGTCCAAAGGTGTGCTCCACAACGTTGTGCGTGCTTTAATGTGCCACATTGTATCTCCTCTCACTTGGGGTGGAAGGGTTGAGGTATGGAGTTAGGATAAATGACCGCACGGCATAGGCGCTGTCACCTAAATCGGAAAGGAAGTGTCATTAATTGGAGTCCCCAATACATTCATCCAAGGTATACATCAGGGTGTTTCACATTGATTTACCTAGCAGGTATCCTTCTCCAAATTCACCACCAGCCAGACTAGTGTAGATCCCACTGTTCCTGAATATGTAGGAGTCATGGGTACTCCCTGGAAATGTGGCCACAATGTCAGTGATGATGTTGTCTGCATCACATATCACCTGGACGTTGATGGAATGCGTGGATTTGCGGTTGCGGTATATGTATTTTGTAGCAGCAGGTGGGCAGATTGGTATGTGGGTCCCATCAATGCACTCTATTACATGTGGGAACTGTGCCTTTTGGTAGAAATCCAGCTTTGTCTTCTGCAGTTCCGCCTGTGTGCTGGGGAAGCGTATGTAGTGATGCATTCTCTGCATCATGGCATCCAAGAAGGAGTGGAAGAAACGGGAAAGGCAACTCTGTGACACACCACCTGCCACAGCTATCACACCCTGGTAACTTCCTGATGCAAGTAGGTGCAGGCTACAGAGCACCTGCACATGTGTTGGTATGGTGTGCGCACTTGGTGTCTGATGCTCCAGGAATGGGTGCAGGTCCCGTATCAGGTCTAGGATGGTTTGTGGGTGTAGCCTGTACCTTTCATGTATTTCTGCATCAGTCATTTGGAACAGTGTGACACGCAGTCTGTACACACGCTCCTCCCGTCTCCAGACCCTCAGTCCTGCTGCTCGCAAACGTAGCCGCCTTGCTATAACGTAGAGGGCTGCCATTGTGTTAACATTGTTGCATTTTGGGGCTGTTTTTATGCAGTGCACCTGATTACCACCTGCTTGGAGTCAGTGGTAAATACTGATTCTTAATTACCGATTTTTGGCAAATTCGGTATTACCGATTTTTGGTACATCGCATTTGCGATTATTTACCGTTTTCTTATTTACAGATTCGGTATATTAGTGTTTCGGTGTCTGCCAATCGCTAAATAAGGAGTCGGTAACTGGTTTCCCTTATTTTTACCGATTCCTTATTAGCGATGGCGTTCGGTAATACCTACATCGCACATGGGTAAATAACGGGCGGTAATGCAGAAATGTAACAAATTTCGGCGTTACCGACCAGTATTGAGCCACCTACATCTGGCCCTATGTTGTTAGTGAGCATTTCACCTAACTATAACGTTACTTTAAACTTTGTTGTTTTCAGTGATCAAATATTATATATTATATCTCTATATATATATATTCACAGAAAAAAACATAGGTTTCCGGGTGTTATAGTTAGCTGGCCATTTCACTCATACAAAACCATAGAAATTCCTCCGTTATAGTTAGTTCTGCTAATTATAACTCGCGCGCCTGCAATGCACTGCTGATGATGTCACATATTGCATCATTCATGACATGGTCAGTGACATCACTGATGACATCACTGATGACATCTCATATGACATCACTGATGACATCACTGATGACATCATCCAGTGAATGTGGTTTAGTTTGAAATTTAAATATGTATTATATATATACCAATCTGTATTGAAGATTGAGTGGATATATAACTGTCTGGATGGAGGATTTAGTAGCTGTCTGACTGTCTGTTTAAGTGAGTAATTAAAAGTGTCTCACTTAATACATGGATTAGTAACTAAACTATGTGAATGTGTGCAGCACTGTCTCTGTTGTTGTATAACATGCTGCATCAGTTGATCACTAACTACATGAGTGTGTATATTAGGTATTGATTAGTTGGGTGAGTATTTGTATGGGACACTGAGTTTGTGTGTGGTTGTATGGGGTGTGTGTAACTCTATGCATAGATGTGTGAATGGTTGATTGACTAGGTGTATAGGTTTAAGAGTGCATGTGGAAACAGTCATTTGGGCGACTGAGTGTATTTATTTGTGTGTTGCTGAGCGAATATATGTTTTAGTTGTACATCTTCAACAAAGTAAAAAAATAAAAGGCATTGTATGTGAGAGTTGGTGTATATAAATACGTATGTGTAAGAGTCAGTGATTGTGAGAGTAACTATATGAATGAGTATATAATTGTAATGGTGATTTTTTAACATGTTAACTATGAGTTACTATGTGTTTGAATAAATGAGGTGTTGTTGGATAATTGTGTAAGTGAGTAAATGTAAGTGTGATTAATTTTTTTCATGAGTGAGTAGGATGACTGCATAACCGATTAAGATGACTGCTGATGTGTCAATGTCTAGATATGTGTATAAGTGCATTTGATAGTGTTCTATTAATTAGTGACTGCATGTATAAATGATTCTGTTGTTGAATGGGTAGTTGTGTGTGTAGACTTATGAATTAGTGAGTGGGTATGTAGTAACTGGTATTGGTGTGTCAATGGTTTCAAATATGGTACTCTGTATTTTACAGTGAGTGATGAAAGGTTATACTAGTGTATGATAAGGTGTACTAGATTATCACGTGGCTGATGTCATCAGTGATGTCATCAGTGATGTCACTGACCATGTCATGAATGATGCAATATGTGACATCATCAGCAGTGCATTGCGGGCGCGTGAGTTATAGTTAGCAGAACTAACTATAATGGAGGAATGTCTATGGTTTTGTACGAGTGAAATGGCCAGCTAACTATAACACCCCTGAAACCTATGGTTTTTTCTGTGAATTTCAAAGCTTTTTTAAATGCTAATTTCTAACTATAACGTCTCTGAAACCTATGGTTTTTTCAGTGAATTTCAAAGCTTTTTTAAATGCTAATATCTAACTATAACGTCTCTGAAACCTATGTTTTTTTCCAGTGAATTTCAAAGGTTTCTTACATGCTAATTTTTAAGTGTGATAGTAGTTATACCTATTTTTTTGTACTGATTGTCTCCATTTTTTGAACAGTTTATTTATAAATATTTTATTAATTAAATAACATTATGGTGCCGATACCGATCCGTTAAAAATAATTTGCGTACGACCCGTATCCGTATTTTTTTACATACGAGTCGTACAAGTATCGTACAAACGGCCAAGTACGATTCGTACGTAAAAAATAACTACGAATAGCGTCGGGAAAAGTGTACGAGAGTGCGTCGTAAAGTTTTTACGTCCGAATATCATCGGGAAAAGTGTACGAGAGTGAGCCAGACATTTTTACGTGCAAATCGTAAAACACAAGTCCGAGCGCGCAAGTACGATCCCGACTGTCCGTCCGAATACACAATCGCACGTAAAATGGCCCGTACGGAGCCAACGCAGTAGCACACATGTACACGGGTAAACTTATGCCCGTGTACGAGCCGTAAAGCCCTCCCACCCCCAAATATGTCAGCACCGTACACCACCCTGTCCGCACTGTACCCCAGCCCCGCAACTGTACACGCCGTACCCCCATGTATGTGCCAAACCCCCCATGTACGCGCCGTACCTCCGCATGTACGCGCTGTACCCTCGCATGTACGCGCCGTACCCCCCATGTACGCGCCTTACCCCCCTGTCCGCACTGTACCCCAGCCCCGCAACTGTACGCGCCGTACCCCCATGTACGTGCCGTACCCTCATGTACGCGCCGTACCCCCATGTACGCGCCGTACCCCCCATGTACGCGCCATACCCCCCCATGTACGCGCCTTCCCCCCCATGTACGAGCCGTACCTCCACATGTACGCGCTGTACCCCAGGCCCGCACGTGTACGCACCGTACCCCCACCGCATGTACGCGCCACACTCCAACACTGTACCCCAGCACCCTCACCCACCATCGCGTATGTACAGACCGTACCTACGCGAAAAAGACTCTTACAGAACCAGGACACTGTAAAACAGCACAAGGAGGGTCAATTCGACTCGCACAACACCACAAAACACGTCTACATGACAAAATACATCTCAATGACTGACCTGGCACATCCAAACAGGCAAACAGAGGCCCCAAATCACAACCACCTCTTATAACACACCCACCAAAATTCAAACACAGCCACTCCCAAAAATTGACCAATAAAAAGGGCCCACACACACAACCCATGAGCCTTTGCAACAGACCCACTGCTGCCAGACCCCACAGAGAAACAACTCTACATTACTGATACCTTCACTACACCTTCACTCACACACCTTCACACAACCTCCTTCACAAACATCCCCCTCTTCACATTCACACACATACCGTCACATTCACACCCACACATCCAAAGTTCACAACGGCGGAGCTGGACCTCCTTGTCAACGAAGTCATCAGAGTCGAGCCACAGCTGTTTGGAACATTGGTCAGACAGACCAGCATAGCTGAAAAATCTGCCATGTGGCAGAGGATTGTCGATAAGGTGAATGCTGTTGCGCCCATCCGAAGGACCAGGCATGAATGCCAAGCCAGGTGGTACGATCTGCGCAGGGCGGTCAAGAGGAAAATGAACGAAGAATATGCCCAGAGTAACATCACTGGAGGTGGGCCGCCCCGCGGACCCGTACACTACCATCCCTGGGAGGAGAAGGTGATGGCCCTGATACCGCCGGTGGGAGTACACGGAGTCGAAGGAGTCGCAGAGCCTGGTGAGTACACAAACAACTTACGTAACATAGGGGCAATGGGGTCCACCCCACATGGAAACGCAGACACGGCGGCCTCGCAGCGGCCGCATGCAGCGGGCGCGCCGCTGGCGTGCCGAAGGCGCGACTAAGGCAAGCCCGTCTGCGCCCGTCCGCGTCCGGAGCGCGGCCAGCGCCAGCCATGCTGCTGGGTGTGATAGATTGCGCCACCTAAGATGGTCTCAAGAGTCACTTCTAAACCTCCAGGGTGAGGTTTGCAGGAGGGCACATCAGACTGACTTAGCTTTTTCCCCATTGCCACATTGCTGCAGAGAATGTGGTCAGACTCTGATCCAAAGTAAGATGGCCGAGGGGGGGCAGTCCTCCAAGAGAGTACTGCCGGCTCAGAAGACCATAATTAATCTGGGCTTAGTAAATTGTAGATCACTTACTAAACATGCTGAGGAGATATGGTCAATTTTAATTGAAGAAAACTGGGATGCCCTGTTTCTTACTGAAACCTGGTTGAGTGTGGACGCAATGACATCAATCTCATTAGCTACCCCGCCTGGGTTCAAAATGTGTTTTGCGAACTGTGAAGGGGGGAAAAGAGGGGGGGGGGTGGCTGTTATTTTTAGAGATTCCTGGGAGCTTGTGTCCTCTGCCCCGCTTTTTGTGGCTGGTATTGAAGGTTTACATTTTTGCTTCCAGATTAACCCTGCTTTTGCTTTAGCTGGCATTCTTATTTATAGACCGCCTGCATGTGCAGTGACCGCACTGCTGTCCTTATGTGATCTGATTACTCAAAAATCAGTAGTCTATTCCAACTTTTTGGCTCTGGGCGATTTTAATCTTCATACTGATGACCCTGATTGCGTCCAAGCATCGCAATTTGTGGCCTCTTTAGAGGGGGCTAACCTTGTACAAGGGGTGCTCTCCCCAACACATACTGCAGGACACACCCTGGACCTTATTTTTTCTAATCTTAATAACATTGTAATAAGGCCCCCACTGCCACTGACCTGGTCGGACCACTTCCTAGTCCCGTTCTATATCACTCTCCCGATTGCTAAACTGGCCAATAGCATCCAGGCCGTGCATAAAAGAGACTGGAAAAAACTGTCTGCAGAATCCTTAAGCCCCAGACTGAGAGATAGTTATCCCCAGCTGTCTCAGGACCCCAATTCTGACGCAGCCTCGTTACATCAATGGATTGCGGACGCAGTAGAGGCTGTTGCACCAATCAGAACAGTGAAACCCGCTAGAAGCTCTCCCTTGGCCCCATGGTTCTCTGCTATACTGAAGGAACAAAAAAGTAAATGCAAAAAGCTTGAACGCCAATGGAGAGTAGCCTACTGCGACCTAGCTAAAGCAGTTTATAAAAAAGCGACCAAAGAATTTCATAAGGCTTTAAAAATGGCTAGACGGAACTATCTTGTTGCTCGTATCCAGAATGCAGATCATTCCTGTACAGAAGTCTTTAAAGTAGTCCAATCTTTTTTTAAACCTAAGGCAAGTGAGCTGGAGGTCTCAGCGTCCGTTGAACAATGTGAAAAAATTGCCAGTTATTTTGATGACAAAATCTCTAGGGTTTATGACTTCTTTACCCCTTCTGAGGTCACTGTGAAACTGGACACTCCAGTAGATGATGGTAAGCGGGTAACACTCTCAAACTTCAGCCAGATTTCTCATCAAGAGGCATTAGGGGAGCTACAAAAATGTAGGTCGGGTGCGCCAGATGATCCGTGCCCGCCAACATTTTGGAAAATGTTAGCCCCTTCCTTGACCGAGGGCCTTCTTCACATTTGGAATACCTCTCCAGAGACAGGCATCTTTCCTGACTCCTGGAAACATGCAACTCTTCTCCCCTTGAAGAAGAAAGTAAACGGTGATCCGGGGGACCTCGGCAACTTGAGGCCTATCTCCCTGCCCCCGGCCCCGGGAAAGATGTTAGAGAAATTGGTTCAGCGTCAACTGACCTCTTTCTTAGAGCGGAATCAGGCTTTTCACGATACCCAATCTGGTTTTCGGGCAGGTTTTAGCACTGAGACCGCTCTCCTTGAGGTGGCAGAGTCGGTAAAATGGACATTGGATACAGGAGCTTCGGCGTTGCTGGTGCTCCTGGACCTGTCCGCAGCGTTTGATACTGTGGACCATGCCATCCTAATCCAGAGATTACAAGATGCAGGGCTTGGCGGGACGGTGCTAGCTTGGGTACAATCTTACCTAAGCGGGCGGTCCCAGAAAGTGGCTTTACAATCCTATGTATCTAGACCTAAGCAAATCAGGTGTGGCGTTCCACAGGGCTCTGCCCTTAGCCCCCTGTTGTTTAATGTCTATCTAGCACCGCTTTTCACCCTTATTGCCAACTGGGGGGTCAAAGCGATTTCTTACGCCGATGACACCCAGCTGATCTTTCCATTTAAGGAGCGGACGGCAGACACTTTCAGGAATTTTAACGGCTGCTTACAAGACATTGCTCGTTGGATGAATGCAAATAAATTAAAGCTCAATGCCGGTAAAATCGAAGTTTTGTATTTTGGCAAAGGATTAGCCCCTGATCCTGGACTGTGGTGGCCATTAGAGATGGGGGTACCACCTACTCCTAGCTCGTGTGCTAGGAATTTAGGTGTGAAATGGGAGACGAATCTCTCATTCTCGGCTCATTTTAAGCAGGTGTCTTCTGGCTGTTTTAGCACTTTGAAAAATCTGCGAAAAATCCTCCAATTTCTACCAGAGGGCTGCCGGAAATCCATAGTACATGCCACAGTCACGTCCAGGTTGGACTATGCAAATAGTCTATATCTTGGTCTACCCAAATATGCCATTGGTCGCCTCCAGATGATTCAGAATGCGGCTGCGAGACTGGTGTTACGAATTCCTTTTAAACACCATGTCTCTCCGTATTTACAGAAGCTCCATTGGTTGAAGGTGGAGAAACGAATCCAATTCAAGGCCTTGACCTTGACATATCGGGCTCTTAAGGGAAATTGCTCGCAATATCTAAAGCAAAGAGTGTGTTTATATAAACAAACTCGGGTGCTACGATCAAATTCCCAGACTCTGCTGCAAATCCCTCGTTTTGAGAAGGCTCGCCATGGAGGGAGGACCTTCACAGTGGGTGCTGCATCACTGTGGAATACCCTACCAGAACCTCTGCGGCAGGTACATACTGAATCTAGTTTTAGGAAAGCACTAAAACCTTGGCTTTTCTAGACTCTCTCTCACGCTGGTTGCAACTCTGCTGTGCTTTAGCGCCGGGACACTCCTATTTGGGGTAGCTGTTGCGCTCTATAAAATGCTTAATATATATATATATATATATATATTCACTGAAAAAACCATAGGTTTCACACATGTTATAGTTAGCTGGACATTTTACTGATAAAAAACCAATGAAATTCCCCCGTTATAGTTACTGTAGGCAACTATAACTCACGCGACCGCAATCCTCTGCTGATGCTAATACTGTATTTAGACACTTATTTGCCCATGTCTTCTTCCATTAAATTTTAGCTATACATATATTACAAATATTTTTTTTTCATAAAGACACATATGTCATCAGCAGAGGATTACGGTCGCGTGAGTTATAGTTGCCTACAGTAACTATAACGGGGGAATTTCATTGGTTTTTTATCAGTAAAATGTCCAGCTAACTATAACATGTGTGAAACCTATGGTTTTTTCAGTGAATTTGTACGGTTTTTTAAATGCTAAGTTACTTTACGCCATTTGTGGCGTGCGCGCCCACTTAACGCATTTCGTTCCATGCACGCACGGTGCGCTTCGCGCACCGTGCGCGCACAGTGAGCACGCGGTGCGCTTCGCGCACCGCGTGCCCACATTACGCTAGATGGGCCATGAACGCACGATGCGCTTCGCGCACCGTGCGCACATGGAGGACATATGAAGAGCAAACTCTTAAATCTGCTTTTCATTTTTTTTTTTTTATTTTTTTTACCGTACGCTTACCGTAAGCTTACGGTACGCGTACCCCGTGATTTTTTTTAAAATCAATAAATGTTTTTTTTGTACTTTTCTGTCCTTCTTTGACCCCCTTACAAATGTTAGGGGGTCTGTAACTCTCCTCATTGCCCCCTTTCCTTGTTTTCTCTGTTTTTTTTCTGAGTGAAACACACAAAATGGCGGCCGCCGCTTCCTGGTTTCGGCCGATTCGAATGTTTACTAAGATCTATGGGCCAATCAGAATCTCCTTCGCGCACGCCATGTTTCTTCCGTACGCTTACCGTAAGCTTACCGTACGCGTACCCCGTGATTTTTTTTAAAAATCAATAAATGTTTGTTTTGTACTTTACAGTCCTTCTTTGACCCCCTCACAAATGTAAGGGGGTCTGTAACTCTCCTCATTGCCCCCTTTTCTTGTTTTCACTCTTTTTTTTTCAGAGTGAAACACAGAAAATGGCGGCCGCCGCTTCCTGGTTTCGGCCGATTCGAATGTTTACTAAGATCTAAGAGCCAATCAGAATCGCGCTCGCGCACGCCACCGTACGCTTACCGTAAGCGTACGGTAAGCGTACCGTAAGCGGGCTCAGATATATATATTGATTTAAAGGCTATTTTCTCAGAATCTACTGAACAGATTTACACCAAACCTACAAAAGGCACTTCCTTGACCTAGGGACTACCTCTCTGCCAAATTTTGAGTAATTCTGTTCAGCCGTTCGGGCTGTAGCTCGTTCTAAAGGTCCTATGGAAAAATGCATGGGAAAAACGCGTTTTGGGACCCCCCTTTTATCTCAGCCCCCGCTTGACGGATCCCCCCGAGACTTTCAGGGTAGGAGCGGAGCGTAGCGCCCCACCTATTTTGAGAAATTCGCGAGGATTCGTCGACCGGCGCCAAAGTTATTCAAAATAGAATGTTGAGGTTTTCCTATGGAATGGAAACGTGGTCCTAACTATAACTACCTACTGGCGACCGCCAGTAGGTAATATATAGATATATATATATATACACCAAATGCACGCAACTTCCCCCAAGCACTCACCGCACACAACCACACTCAAAAACCACGCTCATGCCCCTAACGTCTCCATGCACCCTTCACAAATCAAGGCAAGGCCATGTCCAAGGCTACAACAACCACAAACACAAGACTGGATGTCCGGGAGGCGGGGAGGGTGGGCCCCAGACAACACATTGTGAAAATGAGACGCAGACACCAATGCCCTCAGCCCATATGGCATAGGTACATACCCATGCACAATGCAAAGGGACTGGCAAAGTACTGACAAGGTAGCTGACACCTGGACCTGCTGTATGCAGCACAAGGCCCTCCTGGGACCACTGTACACTCAAACACCAACTCCACAAGCACAGGTATCTAGCACAGGAACTCACACTCACTGTCATGCCAGCATGCACCATGAGGGGACAGACACATCACCTGGGAGACCCAATGACAACTCACACTACACACAACAGCAGGCCCGGTCACACCCCCCCCCCTAACACAAGGACACATCCCCGGGGCAGGCAACGGATTTACACACTCCCACAATGGACATGTGACACAACAAGACCTAACCATAGCCAACTAAGCATCATAGCCAACAATCTACAGGTCAAACACTCAGGAGAACATCCCAATTTGTCCACCGCAACATACCCATCCCCAAGTGGACATTGAGAGGAATGCTAGGCACATCCAACTACCTGGAGGAACTGTGTCAACTTGAATATGTATGAAACATAGATGTCGCATGAAACACCATTAACATTGTCTCTCTCACACACACACAGGGCAACGTCGTCGATCTCCCCCCAACACTGGGGGGGAAGAATCACAGTCCCAGGCTCCGCGTGAAGATAATCCCACTGGCAGCGACGACTCTCACCACTCCGTGGATGACCCCGACCAACCAGGACCCTCTGGTGCCCAAGACCCTGCAGCACCTGCGTCAGGTACATCTGTGCCAACCACCACCCCCCCCCATTCCTGCCACATCCCAGGACACACCAAGGAGCCCTGTTCTCACTGAACAACAGAGCCAGTCTGACCAGGAGGGACAATGTTCTCCGGGCACCCAGGAGGAGGCAGGCAACCCTGCAAATGCCATCCCTCAGGGGTCCCGAAGACCCGATGTGCCCACAAGGGCAGGCCAGGCTCAAGTGGGCAGGGGTGGTGGGAGTGGAGGCAGGCGGAGGCGCGAACCTGACCAGCCAGCTCAGGACACCGGTATGTCACACATACGCAACATCCTGGACACATACCGGCGTGACACCAGAGGCATCAACCAGGTCGTGTCGAGACTCTCAGAGATGCAGGGGACCCTCGATGAGATTAAGAACCTGCAGGTCGAGCATCATGCTAGTCATCAACAACACCAAGGACGGATGGAGGCAAGACTGGCTGAGCTCCTGGCGGTGCACAGGGACATGAGCCAATCACTCCGTCAGATCGCCCAAAGCATGGGCAACCCTCCCTGTGCCACCAGGCGTAGACCAGCACCAGACACAGGGAGGGAGGAGGAGGAGGAGGATTCATCTGACGGAGCGTCCCAAACATCGTCAAGGCCTGCATCTGAGGGTCCCCGGAGGAAGGTGGGTCGTCCACGGAAAAGACCGTGAGAGTCAGCGGACCATCCACATCTCTTAGGTCACCTGGCCTGGCTCCTGGCCCTCTGGCGCAACAGCAGCACCTCATCCAATGACATTCTCTGCCACATGGACTTGCTGGTCACAGTCTGACCAATGATGACCAACACTGTGCCCTGGACTCTGATGACTTCCAATGCCAAGGATACCATCTCCCCCTGTGAACTTTGGATTCTATTCCCCGGTAGAGCACCTAATTCCATCTACCAAAACACGTACCCCACCGCAAATAAATATATTACTTTGGTCATGAGACGTTCCTGTCATTTTGCATTATTCAACAACATATGTGTGTGGAAATGTCAAACTATGCCTGAGTGTTGAACTAACTCCAGCCATCCATACCCTGGGATCAGAATCTGTTAGAGGACACACATGGGTCACAAGGTATCATTCAATGTAGGCATGGAGCACAACACTCACCTGTGATGGCCTCTGGCTGCTGAGGGGGGGCTTGCTAAACTGTGTGGACAGACCTATTTGGGAGATTATCATCAAGGCGTAGAGGTCATGGCTCATGTGGAGGTTCCCGGGGAGGGAGTCCCAGGTATGTGTGGCCAGGTGGGAGAACAATGTCCCGTATGCTGGAGTACGGTGGATGTGAAGAACGGTGGCCAGGGCAAGGTTGGATGCACGGAGATGGCCCAACGGGATCTAGGATGACAGACGTACTAGGTTGGTTTGGGGTCGGGGTTGTGGACTGCCTCCTGAGTGTGGGTTGGGAGTGTGAAGGTCATCCTGCAGCAGACAGTGATCCATTGCAGCTATCTATGGTGGACGGTGAGGTGGCTGGGGCGCAGGGTGTTGAAGCTGAGGTGTGCAGATGCACCCTGGATGTGGACAAGTTTCCTGGGAGTTTGGATGTACTTGCTCCGTAGAGGGCAGGGCAGTATTTGACACGGATGTTGTCATGGACCTGGGGGATGGTCTGTCTTTTCTTGGAGTGGATCTATCTGTGGATCATGTGCATAATGCAGAGGGCGTTGCAGCATGAGGTACAGATGCTGTGGACTAGCATGGCAAATGTGAGCGAGCCAAACATGAGGCACACCATCTTGTGTGTGTAGCCACTGGGTGCTTGTGCAGGGCTCTTGCGGGTGGGACACAAGCACTTGACCCAGCTGGAAGGGGACAATCCTCAGATGATCACCTCAGTCCTGTACAAGTCCAGCCTCAGGTGGCTTGTGTTCAGCCATTCATCAATGGATCTCATGCATACTTGAATGATGGAACTGCCAATGTCTGTGTCTGGTTGGTGTGACAGGGCCTGGAAGGCGGGGCAGCGCAGTGTAGGCAGTTGGAGTTGCACACTCAGCATGCAAATGTGTTGTGTGTGTGCCCAGGGTATCTGACAGCAGGCGTTAGATGTGCGGATGGACATAGCTCGGAGTGTGGCTGCCACATCAGACTGTAGTGTGATGTGGGTTATGCAAGGACAGGATGGTGGTGCAATGTGCACCTTGCATGTGCTGATGGTCCAGCCTTTGGCACCGCGTGGCGGCAACAGTGGCATAGACAAGCTGAGGACAGCCAAATGAATGGGTGAAGGGAGTAAGTGAGGAGCATCTTGGAGGCATGTGTGTTGCCAAATCTGGATACTCTGTGGGCCCTTGCTGCAGGGGCCGCAGCAGCAGGCGGCATCTCCTTGCCAAATGCCAGAATTTGCACACAAAGACTAGGATGTCAGAAGGATAACTGCAACAGGCACATGTGTAAAGTAAGGAGTGTCCGGTGTCACATGTCACACCCAGAGACAATGCATGCACAATCACCAAAGAAGCATGACACCGGATCAGGAAACTGAAGGCCGACCTGCGCACAGGAGACACACCCTCAGCAGGTGTTGATGGCCCATTATGTGTACCAACATTCCAAAAAACATACACGACCATGTACTTCATGCCCAATAGGGAGCCTAATCCATGAGCAACCGCATGCATGTTGGTAAACTACACATGGACTCCTATGCATAATCTTCCACAACTATGCCAGATATGCCGCATGCAAAGTGGCAAGAGACCTGCATTGACAGAGATGCATCAATTGGAACAGACTCACAGGTCATTTGGCTGACCATGTATGACCTACACTGGATACCCCCTTCAACACACAGATGTGGTAAATCCTACTGAGCTGGCACACAAGTGAAGTGGTTGAGCCTAACACCCCTTGCTGCACATGGAGAGTCTGCAATTCCCCATTGAGCCTCATATGGGGATGTCCCACACTATGTCCACCATTAGCATCCCGTATGTTCCCGAGGGACGATATATACACATTGATGCCTTCATCAGAATCCACAAACCATTACAGAGGACTGTCAGGAAGGGTGACCATCAATTCATGGGAGCCATGCAACACGTCATGTGGCCCATGGTGAGTCAACATGTATGCATGGTAACACAACATGCACAGGAGCAGTCCCCCATATATCACAATCACGTACCACCCACAAAATGCCTTGCTGCACTCCTTACCCAAAATGACTTTTCACCATGTCTGTGCATGTAACTCTGATCCAGCACACGTTGCAATACTCATGAGGAATAGCAGGAGGGCAATGATGACATGAGCAGACGAGAGCCGCAAGAACCTGGGGAGGACAGACACACAAGTCAGCGAAGAGCTAGTAATCCGCAGACATGTACATGTACTCTACAGGAATGATGTTGTCACCATGCTCTTAAAAAATTTAGTGTCCCAGCTAAAATGTGTGGAATGACATCATCACTTGAATGACACATCAGAACACACCTCCAAGTCACTTCGCACACAGTCAGCTGGACACACACATTGCAACACATGCCACACAAGGCTCAAAGCGTGCACACTCAGACTCAGGGACTCACCATTATGAGAAGAAGTTGCGGATAAGCTGACTCCGGATGTCCTCATCCTCATCCTCATCCTCACTTGCCCCGTGCCCAAGCCCTTCATCCTCCACGGGTGGATGATCCTGCTCATCCGGATCAAGGATGAGTGGCACGGCCTTCTCCACTGCCATGTTGTGCAGCATGCAGCACACAATGAAGATTTTGCAGACCTTGACCGGGGCATATGGGAGGGCGCCGCCAGTCTTGTGGAGGCACCAGAATCTGCTCTTCAGGAGTCCAAACGTCCTCTCAATCACGCGCCTCGTCTGCCATGGGTGTCGTTGTACCGGTGTTCTGCGGCTGTTCTGGGGTTGCGGAGAGGCGTCATCAGCCATGGCATGTTGGGATAGCCAGAGTCCCCTACATGGAAACATCATGTGAAGAAGTGGGTCAGGAGATGGCGTAAGATACAAAGATAGCGCAAAACACAGGACTAACAGAGTATACCCACCAACAAGACATGCTTGTTCCGCGTGCAGCTGCAGCATCATTTCTGGCACCCTGCTACGCCTCATGATGTAGGCATCGTGTGCAGACCCTGGAAAACGGGCACAGACATGGGAAATCAGCATGTTACCAAGACACACCACAAGGGCATAGATAGAGTGATAATGTTTGCGGTTCCGAAAGGCTACCTCCTGTGCCTGTGGTGGTACCAAAGCCACATGTGTCCCATCAATGGCCCCAATTACGTGAGGCATCCCTCCCAGGGCATAGAACTCACCCTTGACACCTGTCAACTGCTCACGAGTGGGAAAATGGATGAATTCATCCAGGTGCACCAACATGGCTTCTAAAAAATCATGCAGGTCACGGCTGAACATTGTCTGGGACATGCCACCGACATCAGCTATGGTCAATTGAAACGTACCGGTGGCAAAAAAATGTAGGGCTGCCATCACCTTCATCTTGGGGGTCAGAGCTGTAGGATACCTGTGTTGTGGTTGGAGGTGTGGTTCAAGCCGGCGGGTCAAGTCCTCTATCAACTCTTGCGAGAAGCGGTATCTGCGTATGCAGTCATGTTCATGCATGGCATCCAGGTCTGGCATACGTCTGGGGAGAGGCGGTGCCCTGCAGAGATTTGGAAGTAATAACGAAGAGTAAGTACATTACCACACCAATGTCACTGAGGTGAGCACATGTTCAACAGCTAATACACATCAGCTTAATACAGAGTCTGGTCTGTACAATACATCCAGGACACGTAGGCCAGCCAGGTGATACTCCTACGAAGAGCCAGCCACAATAGTTGCCTGGCAATGTTGACGTGACATGCCATTAAAATAGCTGCGGGGCAGTGTAAGTGACCAGCCAGACACATTACATGAGTGACAGACATCCACATATCAGCATTTGAAGGATGTTATCTCATAAAGACAGCTGGCGGGAGTCTAGACGCACAGGTCACATGTCATCTGAAAAAGGGCAGATAACACACATTTCCATGAAGGGGTACATGTCAAAAACGGATGACACAGACATTGAGACAATGCAGATATTGCCTCATGACAGGAAGTCATCTTCGAACCATCATGACACATGTAACGTGTGAGTCCACATGTGGCATGGTGTGCGTATATGTGTGTCATGCACATATGCACACAGACACATGTTGGATGCTGCAACAGCAGATGGAGTTGACGGAACACCAACGGCAAGCTCATGGGAACACATGACACACACATGACATAGTCACATCGTGGCACGCTGGTAGTCACATGTCAGGTGTAATTATCCGTGTACCTGGCATCAGGGGACAGTTGCGGGTGTTGGTGACTGTGCCATACCAGTGATGCAGTGCTTGACACGTGTGTCCTACATGCACACATGTGCAAAGTGTGAAGGGGAAGTGTGCCACGTAGTGCCCCATCACACATGACATGTGTAAACAGCTCATCACACATCTATTGTGCCACAACATGATGAGACATGTGCCACATCACTGCCTGACACACCTAGGCCCTGCACATGAAGGACTGCACTGACAATGACTTGATGTCCAGCCTTGTGCGAGTCTCACACCTCCATTCCTTTCGTGTGCGCCTCCTATCACCAGTGTAAGCTGTGAAACGCAGTACACACGCTCTGAGGGCGTGTGTACGGGCTGTACTCACGCGTGAGTACATACCGTACACGCGTGAGTACGTGCCTATCACTATAGTTGGGGTACCGTAGGCCCTAGTGATACGGCACGTACTCACGTGTGTGCAGGCCGTACACGCATGAGTACGTGCCTATCACTATAGTTGGGGTACCGTAGGCCCTAGTGATACGGGACATACTCACGCGTGTGCGGGCCGTACACGCGTGAGTACGTGCCTATCACTATAGTTGGGGGTACTGTAGGCCCAAGTGATAGGCACGTACTCACGTGTGTACGTGCCGTACACGCGTGAGTACGTGCATATCACTATAGTTGGGGTACTGTAGGCCCTAGTGATACGGCACGTACTCACACGTGTGCGGGCCGTACACACGTGAGTACGTGCCTATCACTATAATTGGGGTACCGTAGGCCCTAGTGATACGGCACGTACTCACGCGTGTGCGGGCCATACACGCGTGAGTACGTGCCTATCACTTTAGTTGGGGGAACCGTAGGCCCTAGTGATAGGCACGAACTCACACGTGTACGTGCCGTACACGCGTGAGTACATGCCTATCACTATAGTTGGGGTACCGTAGGCCCTAGTGATACGGCACGTACTCACGTGTGTGCGGGCCGTACAGGCGTGAGTACGTGCCTATCACTATAGTGGGGGGTACCGTAGGCCCTAGTGATAGGCACGTACTCACGCGTGTACGGCCAGTACACGTGTGAGTATGTGCCTATCACTATAGTTGGGGTAACGTAGGCCCTAGTGATGGGCACGTGGGCACGTACTCACGCGTGTACGGCCCGTACACGTGTGAGTACGTGCCTATCACTATAGTTGGGGGTACCATAGGCCCTAGTGATACGACACGTATTCACGCGTGTACGGCCCGTACACGCGTGAGTACGTGCCTATCACTATAGTTGGGGGTACCATAGGCCCTAGTGATAGGCACTTACTCACGCGTGTACGGCCCATACACGCGTGAGTACGTGCCTATCACTATAGTTGGGGGTACCGTAGGCCCTAGTGATAGGCACGTACTCACGCGTGTACGGCCCGTACACGCGTGAGTACGTGCCTATCACTATAGTTGGGGGTACCGTAGGCCCTAGTGATACGGCACATACTCACGCGTGTACGGCCCATACACGCGTGAGTACGGCCCGTATCACTGTAGTGATGGTGCCCTAGGGGTACGTGTGAAACGCGCCGTACCTCTGTGGGGATTTAAGAATTACAATGGGGACACATGAGGGACAAGTATTAGGGCCTAAATGCATGCTGGTTGTCATGGATACCGAGTTTTAAGTTCAAAATTTAACATCATGTGGTCTGGAAAAAGCAGTTGGCCACATTATACATTGTTGCAAAGTGGTTGATGACTTGACACGATGCGGCAAATTCGAAAGATGCTAAGGCTGTCACTGGTGTATGTTTAAAGGGATAGGAGGAAACGTAGGATGCAAATGAGTCTGACTAATCACTCTGTACTCCTGTAAATGAAATAGGCCAGCAAGGCAGATATAAGGCAGGCAGAACCCATGGGAGGGCACTTGCCTGCACAACATGTCAGTCAATACCACTGCTGCTGTATTGTCTCCCTCTGGCACCATGTCAAGGACTGTGGAGAGGGCCCAGCCTTTCACCCAGGAGGAGAACGAGGCCCTGCTGGATGTGATCCTCCCACGGTACCCCATGCTGTATGGTTGACCAGGGGAGCAGGTGAGTGCTGACTCCACTACCTTTGCCTGTGCACCTTTTTTGTGTCTGTCACTTCTGGCATTGTGTCCAGGTGTGACAGACATGCAATGTTGGTTGGAGTGGGTCCCAGGGGGCGTGGATGGCTTATGTCTCTCATGCAGGGCTTGATGTAGTTCATGTGTGCACTCCTCACTTGCATTGTGCTTACTGTGACATGCACTGCAGAGTGCATGGCACATTCAGCCAGCCTAATCCTCTTGGGCATTCTTGTTCTATTGTCCTGCAGTGATTCAGTGGTCACCCCGGTGTGACAGGTGACTGCACCCACAGATGTGTGTGAGAGTTGAGTGGAGCTGTGGTGAGAGTGGTGAGAGTGTCCAAATGATGTGTACGCCCCCTGGACATTGATGTGTGTGAATGTTTCTTGTCATGTGGGTGAGTGTCTATGTGGAGTGTTGCACCACAGCTGCATGGAGGAGGCAACTGCTCAATCCATCTGATGTGAGAAGTAAGCCGTGCAGTGTGTCTGACTTGCTGAGCTAGCCCCACACCTGTGACCCCCCCCCTTGGCAAGTGGCACATGTGCAGAGTGAGGTTTGCATCCGCTGTTGCCAATGGCAGGTGATTGATGTGTGCCTGTGTGTGTCTGTGTACTCTGCTGAGGTTTCGTCAGTGGCCTGGGGCATGTGACTGCTTTGCGGTGCTGTCCATCAGCCTTGTGTTGCTTGGGATGCACAGTGTGTGCCATGATCAGGGATTGTTTCACACCCCTCATGCCACCTGTGTACTTTCTATGCCATGTAGTGCATTGGTGCGTCCCCAGTGGAAAAAGTCCCTATGACTAAGGTGCTATTACTTGCCAGCATACTATGCCTTGTTCAACAAATCAAAGATGTTCAAATGTGTGTCTCTGTGACATGGTGCAGGTGTAGTGATGTTGTCCCACTTTGTCATCCACACAGGTAACCGCCTACCACAAGGGGAAGATCTGGAAGGATGCCGTCAAGGCCATGCAATCGGTGGAGGGTCGCAGTCGGCACCTGCCACAAGTGAGGAAGAGACGGCAGGACATCCGGTGCTGGACCCGGAGGATCGCCCGGGTCATGCTGAAGGAGGAGGCTCCTCGTAAGCATGGCGGGCGCCGGCGCCTGACCCACCAGATGAAGCCTGTCCTGGCGGTGGTCTTCCCTGACCTGGATAGGCGGATACAGGAGTTACAGCAGCAGGAAGGGGGTAGGTACATGTGTGTTTGTTGTGTGTCGCCAGCTTTTGTAGCTGCTCAGTCGCCTGGATACACTGCCAGGCTATATATGTGCAGTGTATATCCTGTTCCCCCAAGTCAACCTGTGCTGTTCTTCCTCCCTTCCCCTCCTTGACATGTGTTACCTGGTCTGTGTGTTATCACTATTGCACATGGTCATCTAAGCTGCCAGTTTATCAAGGTGCACATTGCTTTCAGCATCATGTGTGGGGGTGGTCTGCCTGTGCCCTGTCCTGTTCAGTCATTTGGGGGTGCATAATTGTTGGCACTGATGCTGAGTCTCAACATAGGAGTGTGAGGGTTCAAATGAACAGACTTGCAGCATGCATTACCAATGTTGTGGCCTCAGACATGATGTGCATGAGTGGGATATATGCATAGTGCCGGGACGGTTGCTCCTGTAACAGTCAGCTCATTCCAGGACCATGGAGCAGTGTGCCCACTACAGTCTCCTGACACAGCCTGCCCTCCTACTCATGTGTGTCATCCAACAATGTGCACATTCACTGTGGGTTCAGCATGGCTCTGCCTCTGTGGCATTGTTCCCTGGCCTAGGTAGTATTTTTCACATGTGTGATACATTTGTCCACTGGACAGGGATACACCAGTTTGCTTGTGCATACTCACACTGGGCAGTGCCTGTGTGGCTATTCACAACAATCTGTTGATGTTTGTTTGTGACCAATATGTTTTGGCAGCCCTACAAGGTGATGTTGTGTTAATGAAGCTAGTTTTCAAGCACAGTTATTGTAACCCTGAATAAGAGGTGTCACTTCTTGATCGGTATCAGTCACATTGACTCAGGCATGGGTGGGTGTGTGCGGGAGGGGCGTACATGTTCAACCCTGATGTTTCATTGCCAGTTCTGACTTGTGTGTGATGATTCGCAGTACAGAAAGTCATCGTGCAGTGCCCTCGTGATGTTGGCCAGTGCTTAATGTTCGTGCTTCGTAGCCTGTGTCAGTTTTTGACAATCATGTATCCTGCTTGTACATTTTTGGCACCTGTGTGTGGTTCAGATGCTACACAGTTGTGACTTTGTGTGCTGACATCTGTGGGTACGTTCTGGCTTGCCATGAGGGGGAACCCACAGTACAGCTAGGCTTTTTTGTTAAACAATTGCAGGCCCATTAGCTTATGCATTGTCCTGGGTGTGGACATGTGTGCCACTCCAGATGACAGTCAGTAGGTCATATGTGTAGCCAACTGTGTGATCAGGTGACGGATAGCCATGTGACAAATGACATTATTCAAGTTGTTACTCAGAGAAAATGTCCATTGGCACTCACTACACCTGTCAACATGTCTCAATGTTTCATATGCTTGACCTTGTTGTTTTGTTGTGAAGGACAATGATGTGCCTGCATGACAGATGTCTCCCAAGGAAGTGTACAAGACACCACCTTTACACTTTCCAGGGACACGCTGGCACCTTTTAAAGTAAGGCACAGTTTGAACAAAACTTGTTTGGAGTTCATACATATACATGTTCCCACAGTGTGGTAGCATTTGGGTTAGTCCTTGGTTGTTGCTGATACCAACTTACGAGTGTCAAGTCATCCAGACCGCCATGGTGCCATGTATATGTACTTACTGATACGCCATTTCTGCCTAACAGTGGCTGATTTGAATGAGTCTGGCAGCTCAGACAATGACTGTGTACATGTAGTTTGGTGTGCACCTCCTTGTGTGACTTCTGCTATACAGACACATGTGTGTTGTGTTCACAGAGTGCCACATTCACACATTCTAGACATGTCCATTGTGTAAAGGGTTGTGATTCTCCAGGAGTCACAATGTATTTCTTTGGGGTGTCAAAAGTACTCACAGGTCTCTGAGTATGGGGACACCTTCTGCATTGGCATGTGGTATGTGGCCTTGGGTGCGACAATACTGTTTGGTTCACAGCGAACAAGAGGTGGCATGCCTTCATAGTCTTGCTGTGCTCAACTGATCCCAGACACTAGCATCTCATGATCTTGTGATTTCAAGTTATTTGCTGTTGTGTCCTAATTTTCATTGTTTCCAAGTGGCATGGTGGGTCAACCAACTGGGGAGTGCAGGGCTTACATATGTGGGGAGTATTCTAGATGTTACTCATGATGCCTTTCCTGATATGCACTGTTGCCTATTTTGTTTGGACTCATGTGTCAGATGTATACAGGTGACTGATTTTTTCCTGTCTCTTCCCCTTGCCCACAGCATCATCGGAGGACACCGAGGGAGACACCGGCACGGACGTGGAGGAGGGATCGAGCAGTGGTGCCACCACTGCTGAGGAGTCGGTGGAATCTAGTGGCACGGAGCCTGCCCAGTACCTACACTGACTACGAGGCAGACGGGTCCGAGGCTGAGCTCCCAGAGGGGGCGGAGGCTGCTCCCACAGCTGAAAGCAGCAGTACATCTCTCACCGCCCCCTCCATTCCCATCACCGCCCTCCCACTTGCTCGGGTCCCTTCTGTCCGTGCTAGGCCACACCGTGTCTCCTTCGTGCCAGGCACCGCACCCCCTGCCCCTGTCCCCCCTGTTGCCCTCACTGCCGAGTCTGTGGACATTCAGCGGCAGTTGCAAGTTGGGCCGACATCGATCCTGACTGTCCTCCATGGCCACACCAGACTGCTGACCCAGATGGTGTCGTACATGGAGGGCATGTCATCAGTGATGTCTGACCAACGGATGTTGCTGAGGTCCCTGGACTCGTCACTGACGGCAGTAGTGAGTCAACTGCAGTGCTGCCTCCCCCCCCTACCCCTGCCCCATCCACAAGTCCCACACCCATGCCTGTCCCAAGCACACCAAGACATCCACACACACGCACCCCACCAGACACAAGCAGCACACCACCACGTAAGGGCAAGCGCACACCTCCTGACACGCACACTCAGGGGGAAGCAGGCACACCCAATGGGTCTGGGGCACACAGGCAGGCACGCAGCCACAGTCCTCGTCCACATGACTCACTCCCCAGTCCCTCCGATGTCACTCCCCTTGGCTCCCCTGCCCCAGATTCGGAGAAGGAGGCCTACTTTGCTGGGCTGGGCCTCAGCCCCACTAGTTCACCTGGCCGGAAACGGTCAAGGCACTCTACGGGTAGGGGAGTTAAGTCCCCCAGCCTGTCCACCACCTCCCCCAGTAGCGCTGCAACCCATCCCTCCGACCCCCCCCCCCCTCCTTGGGGCCTGTTGTTTCTCCGGGTGCAGGGGAGACGCTTGAAGAACTGACAGAAGTGTGCAGCGCCGAGCTCACCTCCACCTTTGGTGCTGCCCCACCCCCTGTGGTGGAGTCGTCTGTCCTGCACCCACCACACCTATCTTTCCCCCTCCTGTCCCTGCGGTGCCTGGTCCTTCCCCACATGATGCCCCCCCCAGTCGCTGAACCAGAGGTTTAGTATGTGCAGGCAAGCTAGGGGAGACGCGTGGCCATGTGTCCCCCCCAAGGACTTCATATCTGGACTGGCCATTGGCATTTGTACATAGTGTTCTTTAATACATCTTATTTTTTCATGCTGAATAAAGCTTTTTGTTTTCCGTTTTGAAAAGTCTTGCATTTCATGTATTGATGTTAATGCTGAGGCTCCAGGAGTTGGGGTTGTGGGAATGTGTTATGTTTCATGGAAATGTTGTAGTCTGCGTCTCATGGGGTGGAACCTGGTATCTGCGTGCCCTCACAAGGTCTCTGCAAAGAATCTTTGGTCGTGTCTGCTCTTTGTGTTTGGAGACATTGTCCCTAGGAGTGTTCCTTCCTCTGTGGCACCTGACATCTCCCCTGCAGAGGGTTGCACAATTGTTGTGTTGCCCTGTGTCTACATTTCCTTTGTTGGTGATGGATCCCTTCAACTCTGGCCATGCCTGCTCAGCAATGTCTCCGGCTGCATCGTCTGTGCCATCCTTGGTACTCACTGTACTTGTGTATAGAGTATTTTGCCATGCCTTCATGGAGAAATTGTCCCTTTTCCGCACAATGCATGTGTGTAAACCCAGCCTAGTACACATATGGTACTTGTTCTGCTGGGTATTTGAACAGCTGACTCACAATTGTGGCCATTGTATCTGTGGGAACTCCACCCTATTCCTTCCATGACAGACAACATCTTAGTGGCTGGCCCAGCACCTGCAAAAACTAAAGGAAATGATGGACGGAGTATTGAACATTGCAAGCACTCACCCCCAGTCAACTGATCTTGGTTTAATCCATCACCGTTCTTTAGCCCACTCTGCCACCCCAGTTCAGACATGGCCATATGCAAATCAGTCTGACCCTGTGCCCCATGGGAACAGTCCAGCCCGAACTGCCAAGCCATGTCTTCCCTGGACCGGAAACAAGCTTCCTAGGGGTGGCAGAGTGGGCTAAAGAACGGTGATGGATTAAACCAAGATCAGTTGACTGGGGGTGAGTGCTGGGCTAAAGAACGGTGATGGATTAAACCCAGATCAGTTGACCGGGGGTGAGTGCTTGCAATGTTCAATACTCCGTCCATCATTTCCTTTGATTTTTGCTTTGGCCCAGCACCTGAACATTCCTATCAGTCCTGGGATGTGCGTGACAGTGTGTGTCCTCTTTGGCTCACTTAGTTTATTAGGCAGTGACATGACTATACAGTCTTGTGGCATGATCTCAGTGTGTGTATTGTGCTGCATCTGCCAGGGGTGGGTATGCATGTGTTATTTGTCCTCACACCCACATGTGGTGTGTCATGCAGTGGGGGAAAGACATCCATCCTCCTGGGAGTGGGACACTGCTGTCAGTGATGTGTTGTTATGGCACTATCATCATTGTCCAAAGTTAGTGATGCGTACATACACCCATGGAGTTGTGGTCATCTGATAATGATGTACACCCCCCATGTCTCTGTCCACTGCTGGGAGTCCTCTGCACCCACTCATATATGTTTGTCCACTGCTGGGAGTCCTCTGCACCCACCCCCATGTCTCTGTCCACTGCTGGGAGTCCTCTGCACCCACCCCATGTCTCTGTCCACTGCTGGGAGTCCTCTGCACCCACCCCCATGTCCCTGTCCACTGCTGGTATTCCTCTGCACCCACCCCCATGTCTCTGTCCACTGCTGGGAGTGATGGGCACCCACCCCTCACATGTCCCTGTCCACTGCTGGGATTCCTCTGCACCCACCCCCATGTTTGTGTCCACTGCTGGTATTCCTCTGCACCCACCCCCATGTCTCTGTCCACTGCTGGGAGTGATGGGCACCCACCCCTCACATGTCCCTGTCCACTGCTGGTATTCCTCTGCACCCACCCCCATGTCTGTGTCCACTGCTGGTATTCCTCTGCACCCACCCCCATGTCTCTGTCCACTGCTGGGATTGATGGGCACCCACCCCTCACATGTCCCTGTCCACTGCTGGGATTCCTCTGCACCCACCCCCATGTCTCTGTCCACTGCTGGGAGTCCTCTGCACCCACCCCTATGTCCCAGTTCACTGCTGGGAGTCCTCTGCACCCACCCCCATGTCTCTGTCCACTGCTGGAGTTGATATGCACCCACCCCCATGTCTCTGTCCACTGCTGGGAGTCCTCTGCACCCACCCCCATGTCTCTGTCCACTGCTGGGAGTCCTCTGCACCCACCCCCATGTCTCAGTCCACTGCTGGGAGTGATGGGCACCCACCCCTCACATGTCCCTGTCCACTGCTGGTATTCCTCTGCACCCACCCCCATGTCTCTGTCCACTGCTGGGAGTCCTCTGCAACCACCCCTATGTCTCTGTCCACTGCTGGTATTCCTCTGCACCCACCCCCATGTCTCTGTCCACTGCTGGGAGTGATGGGCACCCACCCCTCACATGTCCCTGTCCACTGCTGGGATTCCTCTGCACCCACCCCCATGTCTCTGTCCACTGCTTGTATTCCTCTGCACCCACCCCCATGTCTCTGTCCACTGCTGGTATTCCTCTGCACCCACCCCCATGTCTCTGTCCACTGCTGGGAGTGATGGGCATCCACCCCTCACATGTCCCTGTCCACTGCTGGGATTCCTCGGCACCCACCCCCATGTCTCTGTCCACTGCTGGTATTCCTCTGCACCCACCCCCATTTCTCTGTCCACTGCTGGGAGTCCTCTGCACCCACCCCCATGTCTCTGTTCACTGCTGGGAGTGATGGGCACCCACCCCTCACATGTCCCTGTCCACTGCTGGGATTCCTCTGCACCCACCCCCATGTCCCTGTCCACTGCTGGTATTCCTCTGCACCCACCCATCCACTTGCGCCCTTGCTGTGGTACACTGCTGTCCTGGGCATACACCACCCCCAATTTACAGCTGATGTGCTGCACCAAGCCGTACACCTACATCCGTGGCGTGTGTACACCTTGTATCCATCATGTAATGGGGCTGTAGGGGTATGGGTGGTACGGCCCGTACCCATGCTCTGGGGGCGTGGGTACGGGCCGTACCACCATTGTAGCGGTGCCGTAGGGGTACGTGTGGTACGGCCCGTACCCATGCTCTGGGGGCGTGGGTACGGGCTGTACCACCATAGTGGCAGTGACGTAGGGGTATGCGTGGTACGGCCCGTACCCATGCCCCCCAGAGCATGGGTACGGTCCGTGCCACCATTGTGGCGGTGACGTAGGGGTACGCGTGGTACGTCCCGTACCCATGCTCTGGGGGCGTGGGTACGGGCCGTACCACCATTGTAGCGGTGCCGTAAGGGTACGTGTGGTACGGCCCGTACCCATGCTCTGGGGGCGTGGGTACGGGCCGTACCACCATAGTGGCGGTGACGTAGGGGTATGCGTGGTACGGCCCGTACCCACGCCCCCCAGAGCGTGGGTACGGGCCGTACCACCATTGTGGCGGTGACGTAGGGGTATGCGTGGTACGGCCCATACCCACGCTCTGGGCGGCGTGGGTACGGGCCGTACCACCATTGTGGCGGTGACGTAGGGGTACGCGTGATACGGCCCGTACCCACGCTCTGGGGGGCGTGGGTACGGTCCGTGCCACCATTCTAGTGGTGATGTAGGGGTACACGTGTATGGACCGTACCCACGCTCTGGGGGCATGGGTACGGTCCGTACACGCGTACCCCTTCATCACCACTGCAATGGTGGTACGGACCGTACCCAGACTCTGAGGGGCGTGGGTACGTCCCGTACCACCATTGTGGTGGTGACGGGTACGCGTCCACGTCCACTTCCGTTGTGGCGGGACTTGGGATTGGTGGACACGCCCCCCGAAGTGACCAGACCATGGAGGTAATTAATGTGCAGGATTTATTTGTTTTTTGTGGGGTGTGGGTTATGTTTCCTGCCCCTTGCCCCCCCCCCCTTTGCCCCTGGGAATTGTTCTGACCTTCTGCGGCGTCTGCGTCGGTTTCTGAACACGAGGTCGTAGGCTATGAGGGCCGCGATGAAGCGTGGGTTGGGGTCCATCGCTGTCCGTCGTGTTCCGATGCTCCTTCTTCGCGTCGTCCTCAATTTCCCGGCAGTTTTTGGCTCCCGTAAAAAATGCTACGTGCGGAGTGACGTAGGCACGAATCGTACTTGCTGGTCCGTAAAACGCTGCCTGACTCCGTCCGGACGTCGCGTATGCGCCGTCCAGATTCAGATTTGTATGTACGGAAATGGTATTTCTGTGCGAATCGTACTTGCGAGTTTGTAAGGTGTTTTTCCCGGGTACGAGTCGGACGGAGAAAACGCTCCTTACGACCATTTGTACCCGGGTTTTACAGGATCGGAATCGGTACATATATATTTTTTTGAAAATTGCAAAAAAAAAAAAAATTCAAACTGAAATATTGATTAATATTCTTGTTTTCATTTTTTATTTTAATATATTTATATTATTTTCTTTAAAAAAATTGCAATTTTTTTCTGGAGTTGCGCACACAAAGCGTACACATCACGGTGGGTGCGCGCTTTCTATCCGCCATTTTAGAAAAGTCAGGAAGGATCCGCATACGGTGTGCGACGGCTGCGTGTTTTTCAGTTACATCATATACATTTAATATTACGTGATGTGCACGATTGGTATGCGACCAGTCCGTGACTCCTGCTCCCGCGCATTCGCGACACATGCGCATTACGGTACGAGATACTTGCGTGGTTGCGGGTCCCGCGTGACGTTATGTACGTGCTGGGGCGCGCTGGGAGCCCGACTCCCGCAAAAAAAAACTTATGTTCCAAAATGATATGTATGTGTCTTTAATATACATATTAGGGCAAGAGATTATCTAAGATATTCATAAAAATAATATATTTATACTTATAATAAACTTATATTATTTTTAAATATATTTTCGCGAAGTCAGGTGCATGCATCGTGAGTGCAGAGAACCAGGTCAGCAGAGCTGCTGTAGACCCTGTGAAACCAGGTCAGCAGAGCTGTTGTAGAGCCAGGGAACCAGGTCAGCAGAGCTGCTCTAGAGCCTAAGAAGCAGGTTAGCAGAGCTGCTCTAGAACCAGAGACCCAGGTCAGCAGAGCTGCTCTAGAGCCAGAGACCCAGGTCAGAAGAGCTGCTGTAGAGGTCGATAACCAGCTCAGCAGAGCTGCTGTAGAGCCAGAGAAATCAGGTCAGCAGAGCTACTTTAGAGGGAGAGAACCAGGTCAGCAGAACTGCTATAGAGCCAGAGAACCAGGTCAGCAGAGCTGCTCTAGAGCCAGAGAACCAGGTCAGCAGAGCTGCTTTAGAGCCATAGAACCAGGTCAGCAGAGCTGCTCTAGAGGCAGAGAACCAGGTAAGCAGAATTGCTTTAGAGCCAGAGAACCAGGTCAGCAGAGCTCTTTAGAGGGAGAGAACCAGGTCAGCAGAGCTGCTTTAGAGCCAGAGAACCAGGTCAGCAGAGCTGCTTTAGAGCCATAGAACCAGGTCCACAGTGCTGCTTTAGAGTCAGAGAACCAGGTCAGCAGAGCTGCTCCAGAGGCAGAGAACCAGGTCAGCAGAGCTGCTTTAGAGTGAGAGAACCAGGTCAGCAGAGCTGCTTTAGAGCCAGAGAACCAGGTCAGCAGAGCTGCTCTAGAGCCAGAGAAACCAGGTCAGCAGAGCTGCTTTAGAGCCAGAGAACCAGGTCAGCAGAGCTGCTCTAGAGCCTAAGAACCGGGTCAGCAGAGCTTCTCTAGAGGCAGAGAACTAGGTCAGCAGAGCTGCTGTAGAGCCAGAGAAACCGGGTCAGTAAAGCTGCTTTAGAGTGAGAGAACCAGGTCAGCGGAGCTGCTTTAGAGGGAGAGAACCAGAACGCCCCAGCGCTGCCACAGGACAGACTGGCAGTGAGGACAGTGTGGCCAAGGAACTCAGCAGTGCAGCGCGTGGGCGCAGGAAGTAGAGCCAGCCTTAACGTGGTTTTCCTCAAATGGGTGATGTAACCCATTTTTTGTATGGACACTGCATTTGATTTAGGCCTAACATGTGACGCACTTCAAGTTGTGGTGGTGTGCTATGATCATTAAACACCATCACTCACATATAGTAACTGGCTATGTCTCCTTAATTACTCAGAAAAAGTTGCGTGTTATCTCAGCCCGTCTGTGTCTCCCATCCGGTGCTGCTGCCACACCTGCTGCGCTGTGCTCTGGCTGTGGACAGTCTTCACCCTCGTCCTCAGAGTTAGTTAGTTCCACTGCTGTTCCTTTCTTTGTAGCAAGGTTATGCAGCATTGCACATGTTGCTATTATTTTGCAGCAGATGATGGGGCGGTACTGACGTGCACCTCCACTTTTGCGGAGGCAACGGAACTTTGCTTTTTAGTAGTCCAAAGGTGCGCTCCACAACGTTGCGTGTGCTTTTATGTGCCACCTTGTATCTCCTCTCACTTGGGGTGGAAGGGTTGAGGTATGGAGTTAGGATAAATGACCGCACGGCATAGGCGCTGTCACCTAAATGGGAAAGGAAGTGTCATTAATTGGAGTCTCCAATACATTCATCCAAGGTATACATTAGGGTGTGTGACATTGATTTACCTAGCAGGTATCCTTCTCCCAATTCACCACCAGCCAGACGTGTGTAGATCCCACTGTTCCTGAATATGTAGGAGTCATGGGTACTCCCTGGAAATTTGGCCACAATGTCAGTGATGATGTTGTCTGCATCACATATCACCTGCACGTTGATGGAATGCGTGAATTTGCGGTTGCGGTATATGTATTCTGTAGCAGCAGGTGGGCAGATTGGTATGTGGGTCCCATCAATGCACCCTATTACATGTGGGAACTGTGCCTTTTGGTAGAAATCCAGCTTTGTCTTCTGCAGTTCCGCCTGTGTGCTCGGTAAGCGTATGCAGTGATGCATTCTCTGCATCATTTGGAACAAAAATGGGTGTGGCTCTAATCAGCAAGGCTGAGCCAATCGACGTGAAAAACTAGAGAGAATGCCAATGCTGATTGCTATTTAACGCAAATCAATGGACCCTAGAAGAGAAATACAACAACTACGTCTGTACTAATTAATAGTATTTATTCAAACTATATCTTTTTTGTCATTCGAATGGTTTTGGTAAAATGTTTTTCAATTTGACAACCAATTAAACACCAAAGTACCACAAAAACATTTTTTACAAGAAAACAACAATTGTAACACACAGTGCAAGACAATAAACACTAGAACTAAACTGCCAATATGGCAGATGCACAAGTTTATACACTCATTCAAGCGCCACTCCTCATTCAACAAGACAAACACACGTTCAACACAATGTGCCTTTGGTTACAATTGACTGGGGTTTGAAACAAGCAAAGGACTATCCAAACAAGGAAAAAATGAAAAGCAAGACCGTTTAAATGTGCAACAGAATCTATTCACTAGACAGTCATTTGATAGGATAAACAAGAGAATTCTAAAGATGCACCAAAACGGACTGATTACACCAATGTTTGGAATAAACGGAAAGAAGGTCTACGCGTTTCGAACCCCGTTTTATTTGGCTGATGGGGTTCTCTTCAGGACCACAACACTAAAAAGAAAAAGAAAAGGAGAGAAGAAAATTTGAGGCTGAACTTCAATCTGAAAAACCTGAGAGTGCAAACAACGTTGATCGCCGCCTCGATATGACAAGACTTACCAAAACGGCAGTACACTAGTGTTGGACCTAAAGTCATAGGGTAGCTTGGCTCAAGTGAAAAGGCCTACTCCAGAGTTACATGTCGTGCTTGCATCAAACTCACTTCAAACTCCAGCGTACCACCACTAAAAATGACGCTACACCAAATAATTAGAAAAGGTAGAAAAGCTTTATCTTCTCTTTTATCTTGTTCTTCCTTTTTTTTCACATAAGATTCAATCAGTTCTTATCTACAATTCATTATAGCCAAAACATATCACTGTGACTAAGTTGTCAGTACTTTCTTATTTTAGACATGGAGTGCGATCAGGCGCGCCACCTAATGGTCAATTCCAACACCGCATATTCATTAACACAATAAATCAAATCATTAATCATAGCAATGTACACAGCAATCTCAATGCTCTTGAAATTTAGTTATTAACCTTAGCGCTGCTCTCAGCCTTTCATTATGCGCTGGAAAAGGTTATTAAACATAACTCTGTTCACAGTATTACTTAAGCGCTTGAATTTTAGTTATTAAACAAAGCACCATTCACATTAGTTCACTATGCGCTCGAAATGTAGGTATGAAACACAACGCTGTTCATATCAGTTCACTATGCGCTCAAAATGTAAGTATTAAACACAGCGCTATTCACATTAGATCGTTATGCGCTTAGTTCTGGCATTATTGGAAGGCATGAATCATTGCCTTTACATAGGCTTACTACACATGGCTGGTTAACGCCTATGCTCCAAAATGCCCGGCTTACTCTTCAGGTGTCACATCCTTCATAGGGCGGGAGGAGAAGGGTCAGGAGCTGGGTTATCTTTTATGCTGGAGCAGTGGGAGGCTGCCCGGCTCAAGGTGAGACTTCCCCTGGGGAGGGGCGAATCCAGGGCCACTCCGGCCTTCCGCCCTCCTCCCCAGGGATCTCCTTACTTGTGGGCCACCTTGAAGTCGACAGGACCGGTTGAGGGCTCGCTCCTCAGAGAGCTCCTCCTGCCGGCAGTCCCCACTCTCTCTCTGGTGACTGGGGGGTAAAGTTGAAACCCTGCCGTGGGGTCGTCTTCGGGCCTCGTGATGACTCCTGGGACCCGGGGGACAACTGGCTTAGCGGCTGACAGGAGGCGCGCCCGCAGCCATCGGGAGCAACGCGGCCTGCGGAGGCGCGGCCTCCTCAGCCAATTGAACAACAGCGGGGGCAGCGTTCCACAGTCCGCCCCCGGCACGTGATGGGGGAGATGCAGGCTTCAAGGCCGAACGCGGACTTCCTCTATCCTCCGACGGCTCGCTCAGCACTCCGGACCGCACTGCGCAAACAACTTCTGTCACAGCGGGGCCCCGGTCTCCTCAGCGGGCCCCACAGAGGTCCGGCGCTATACTTCTCGGCCCCACAGCGCAGCGATGCTCTTCAAGATTTCCCCCCACACCCCCTAGCGGGGGAGGGGTAGAAGTTAAGGGGGGTGTTCTACAGTCTAGGGAATAGCGATTGCTTAAGCGCCAAGCCCCCCCCTTCTCCCTCAGTGTTGCCCCAGCTCAGGCAGGCCGGCTAAGAGGTGGCAGGCCACACGCCGGTGGCGTCAAAGGATGGAGGAGTCCCAGGCAAGGTCAGGAAAGCCAGAAATAATTAGTCTATTTTCCCGTTCTCTTCAGGAGTCCTGGCTAGGTGGGGAGCTCCTGAGCTGATGTGATCCCAGGGTCAGTGGCTGAGGGCAGGGTCAGGTCAAGAGGCAGGGGGTAGTGTCAGCCGAGGGGGATGAAAAAGCAGGCCCTAAGATCTGTCAGTTCCCCTCCCTAGCGCACCCACCTCCCCCACTCAGGTGCCTTACTCCTAACTACCTCACGTCACCTTCTACTCAAAATGGCCGTCCACCTCACCTCTATTTATAGCCTGGGCCCTGACTGGCCAGAGTGGCCCAGAAGGTTCTGGAACCCCCCATGACAGCCTATGGCCCAGGGTCTGAGGTGACAGTTAAGGCCGCCATTTTGTGGAGGAGCACTCTCCCTCCATTTTAGAGAAGCACCTTGCGCCTCACCCTCATTTAGTGAAAATGGGGCACCAAGAGCCTCTATGTCAACACCAAAAAAACTAGTGGACAGAAAAATTAGAGGGTAAAGGGAACAAAAATGGGAGGGGACAGCCGAAGGGCTGGCAGGTCTAACACGCGGGCATAGGTGGTAACCAGCCATGTGTAGTAAGCCTATGTAAAGGCAATGATTCATGCCTTCCAATAATGCTAGAACTAAGCGCATAACGATCTAATGTGAATAGCGCTGTGTTTAATACTTACATTTTGAGCGCATGGTGAACTAATATGAACAGCGTTGTGTTTCATACCTACATTTCGAGCGCATAGTGAACTAATATGAATGGTGCTTTGTTTAATAACTAAAATTCAAGCGCTTAAGGAATACTGTGAACAGAGCTATGTTTAATAACCTTTTCCAGCGCATAATGAAAGGCTGAGAGCAGCGCTAAGGTTAATAACTAAATTTCAAGAGCATTGAGATTGCTGTGTACATTGCTATGATTAATGACTTGATTTATTGTGTTAATGAATATGCCGTGTTGGAATTGACCATTAGGTGGCGCGCTTGATCGCACGCCAGGTCTAAAATAAGAAAGTACTGACAACTTAGTCACAGTGATATGTTTTGGCCATACTCTTTCTGGCAGCGCCACTGCATCGCCTCACCTGAACTCCCTGCCATTGGGGTCTGAGCAGCCTGACAGCAACGGGGTCCCTACGCTGTTTGTCTCCCCCGCTGCCATTCAACACCATTGGCCGCCGCAGGGGGAGACTACAGCTCCCGTGATTCCTAGCGAGCCGGACTGCTCCAGCGTTCCAGCGCGCCCGGAGGTGCTTAAAAGCGAGTGCTTCCCTGGTGGTGCGGGGGGCCATACTCTTTCTGGCAGCGCCACTGCATCGCCTCACCTGAACTCCCTGCCATTGGGGTCTGAGCAGCCTGACAGCGACGGGGTCCCTACGCTGGTTGTCTCCCCCGCTGCCATTCAACACCATTGGCCGCCGCGGGGGGAGACTACAGCTCCCGTGATTCCTAGCGAGCCGGACTGCTCCAGCGTTCCAGCGCGCCCGGAGGCGCTTAAAAGCGAGTGCTTCCCTGGTGGTGCGGGGGGCCATACTCTTTCTGGCAGCGCCACTGCATCGCCTCACCTGAACTCCCTGCCATTGGGGTCTGAGCAGCCTGACAGCGACGGGGTCCCTACGCTGGTTGTCTCCCCCGCTGCCATTCAACACCATTGGCCGCCGTGGGGGGAGACTACAGCTCCCGTGATTCCTAGCGAGCCGGACTGCTCCAGCGTTCCAGCGCGCCCGGAGGCGCTTAAAAGCGAGTGCTTCCCTGGTGGTGCGGGGGGCCATACTCTTTCTGGCAGCGCCACTGCATCGCCTCACCTGAACTCCCTGCCATTGGGGTCTGAGCAGCCTGACAGCGACGGGGTCCCTACGCTGTTTGTCTCCCCCGCTGCCATTCAACACCATTGGCCGCCGCGGGGGGAGACTACAGCTCCCGTGATTCCTAGCGAGCCGGACTGCTCCAGCGTTCCAGCGCGCCCGGAGGCGCTTAAAAGCGAGTGCTTCCCTGGTGGTGCGGGGGGCCATACTCTTTCTGGCAGCGCCACTGCATCGCCTCACCTGAACTCCCTGCCATTGGGGTCTGAGCAGCCTGACAGCGACGGGGTCCCTACGCTGTTTGTCTCCCCCGCTGCCATTCAACACCATTGGCCGCCGCGGGGGGAGACTACAGCTCCCGTGATTCCTAGCGAGCCGGACTGCTCCAGCGTTCCAGCGCGCCCGGAGGCGCTTAAAAGTGAGTGCTTCCCTGGTGGTGCCGGGGGCCATACTCTTTCTGGCAGCGCCACTGCATCGCCTCACCTGAACTCCGTGCCATTGGGGTCTGAGCAGCCTGACAGCGACGGGGTCCCTACGCTGTTTGTCTCCCCCGCTGCCATTCAACACCATTGGCCGCCGCGGGGGGAGACTACAGCTCCCGTGATTCCTAGCGAGCCGGACTGCTCCAGCGTTCCAGCGCGCCCGGAGGCGCTTAAAAGCGAGTGCTTCCTTCGTGTCGCGGGACGCGCGCGGGCGATGCCGGGCTGAGCCCGGGCAGAGGGCGGGCCGTCTGTGGCCGTCCGGGGCAGGAGGAGGCAGGGCTGGGCCACCCCTCGTGCTTGCCATCACGCCAACTAAGGTACTGTGCTGTTGTGACCTATCTACCCCCAGACAAACATTGTGACTATTACATACCATGCAGCATCAACCATTGTGAGAGTCTGATCCAAGTATTGTTTCTGTATACTGCTCCATTTGGCTATTCATCTTGCCTAGGTTTGAGTTATTGTTGTTATCCCTCATTCCCATTTGCGATTGTAACATGGCCAAAAGGAAATCTATGGAGGGAGGCGGGGGCAGCTCCATTAAAAAGGGAAAGAAAGCTAAAAAAGTTAACCATGCAGCAGGCAACTGCATTTTAGATAGGATTGAAGCCATTGTCGACAACTGCCAAGTCATATTAGAGGAATCTAGTTCTGCTTCCTCTATCACAGGGGACTCCGTAACAGATCTGTCCCCTAGTACTTGCACTCGCAAGATCCCAAGTATGTTTATCAAAACCAGGGAAGCCCCACCCACAACACCCACTCTCCCCATACCCATACCCCACGACCATGAGTCCTGCCAGAAAGACAAGCAGAACACTCTGGATCCTATATCTACTACTGAATCCCCCTCTCCCATTACACCGCTCAAGCTCTCTTGTTCCAATAGGTTTGCTATTCTGGAAGGCTTAGAGGAGGAAACATCTGCATCCCAAGTTATTGGCTCCTCATCCTCTAAAGTAGTTCAGACTCCCAGCTCGCAGGGGGTGTCGCTGGAACAGAAAATTGACCAACTATTATCCGAGATAGAATCCTTGAAGAATATAGTTACGGAATTGAGCAAGAGGGGCCTATTAATTCCTATGCAGTCTACAACCCACAGCAGCTCTGGGGTGCCAACACCACTTGTACCTCTAATTTCTGTACAGACTGGCCCTTTGCCAATCGCACACAGGGCTAATGATTCAGCTTGTAATATGACCAATCCCATCAGAAAACCACCTCTGCCCTCTACTAGCCGCAGCATACCATCGTATAGGGACTCTGTGAACATCCAGAGAATCCACAAAGTTATCTCCTCTACTCCACATACAGCTGTAGTAACTGGACCCTTAAGACCCAGTACCCAGAGGTCTGTGCTTTGTTCTGGAGGCAACACTGCAGCAAATCCTATTGCAGATGGTTTGTTGTCCAACCCAACCATAGCTTATATGGTTGGGGTACCTAGACTTACTAATAATCAATCCTACGAAAATGAGGATTCCCTTAAAAATAAAGCTATACACTGGGTCAGGCATGTCAGGGGCTGTAGGTCAATTATCCGTGAAGATATTACCAAGGCCAGAAGATTGTCACACTACACTAGCCAATTTGATTGTATTGAGCTTACATTCTCTAATAGTATCCTGGCCGAAAATCTGGTTCTCCTAGAATATCGTACCTCAGCCCCAGACCACTCCTGTATCCAGATAAGGCGCACCCCATTTGGATCCCAAGCGACCCTGTACTAGAGGGTAGAAAGAGGGTTTCAAGCAACGATTCCAACTTGAACAGGGTAGATTGACTGGTCCAAAATCTTTCTCCTAAGTCTTGTTCTGTGGAGCCGGTTACTATTGCTCTCAATCATATCACCACACCTCCTGAAAGTCCATCTTCCCTCTCATTGCCCTCTCTGTCTTGTGAGATGCTCCCTAACATCCAGCCCACTATTACACTCGACAATTCTATGCCTCTTCTTAATCTTGTCTCATGGAATGTCGCGGGGCTCCCCAAAAAGCTCCTGATCCCGGAATGGCACGATTTTATTGGCACATTTGACGTTTGTGTATTCCAAGAAACATGGAGCACAATCCTTCTATACAAATCAGGGTATTCTACACACTATCTACCGGCCCTAAGCTCAGGGAAAGGTCGCTCATCGGGGGGATTACATGTCTGGCTAAATATCAAGCATAATTGGCTGGTTCAGTCCCATAAGAATGTTTCCCCCGATCTTCTCCATTTGACAATAAAAGGTCCACATAGTGGTCCCACCCTAGACCTTTTTAACATCTATGCTAGAGGTTCGACGGGTGGACAGATGTCTCAAACAGTGTCTGCCCTGGATCACGAATTGACTCTTATTGATCCGAACTCTACTGTTATCATCTGTGGAGATTTCAACTGTACTTTTGAACCTCTAGCCTCAGAAGATCTATTGGGGTCCAGTGAATCAGACCTCATTTGGGGAATCCCGCCCCTAGAGCTTACTCCGATCAAGAAATGGTCACAAAGGGCTATTCAATTGAATGCACTCACTCAAGAATTTAACCTACGTGCAGTGAATGGTAGATCTATATCTGACAAGGGCGGTGCCTTCACCTTTAACAGGTTAACTTCTCCATCACGCATCGATTATATCCTTGTCGACATCTACTCTTGGGGGCTTATCACAGATATGGTTGTTAAAAACACAATAGATAGCGACCACAACCCACTATGTTTACAAACTAAAGATCTCTGGATGACATTACCCAATGTGGACAATGAACCTCCTTTAATGGCAACTAAGGAAGTATCATTGGCAGGGTGTAGTCGACGCCTTAAATGGCATGGGATCTCACAACATGAGGAGAAGCTCGCTTCAATCAAAGAGCTCCTAGCTAGAAAACATACTGAACTCTGTGATGCTAGCACCAAAATGGATGATCCCCAACTTATAGCTTCTGTTTATCTTGACACCATCAATAAAATAGGGGATTTCTTTATTCTTGGGGAGAAAACTCGTCCCAAGGTGGATTCCACGAAAAGCGGAAACCCTTGGTACTCTAAAGATTGCAAAAGGGCCAGAGTGACCCTCTCCAAAGCCCTAAGGAAACAGGATAGAAATTTAATTAGCAAGGCCAGACAAGACTATTCGAGATCCTTGATAGTCGCCAAACGGAACTGGGAAGAAAATCACTGGCAGGAACTTAAGGAGGCGGCCCTAAACCGGAACTCAACAGCTTTTTGGGACCTTCTAAACAGAGCCAAAAGGGCTAAAACAACAAGCATCCCAAACCATATAGCGGAGCTGCAATGGTTCAACCATTTCTCTGCTATATATGTGGGTGAGACTGTCTCTGCTGCTCCGGTGGTGGATGATTTGCCCCCTACTGTTGAGTTCCCAGCGGAGACCAATTTTGGGACCCACGAAGCTATCCTGGCTATTAAAAGTATTGCCCCCGGCAAGGCGGCTGGCCCCGATGGCATACCAGGTGATCTTCTTTTACACGATCCAATTCCCTGGGCCTCTTTTATCTCTGTTGTTATGAACGCTATAGCTAAGGGTTCTATAGTACCTGAGTCCTGGAAAGCCGCGGTGGTGATTCCAATCTTTAAAAAGGGTAATAGGGAGGACCCTGCCAACTATAGACCTATTAGTCTAATTGACGTAGTACAGAAAGTGGTTGGCAGGGTTCTCCTGATGAGATTGAGATGTTGGATTGAGAACGGGGATGTTTTATCACACTTTCAAGCAGGTTTTAGACAAAAGGTAGGCACTATGGATCAAGTTTTTAGATTTTTTATGATTTATTGGAAAACGGCAGTTTTAGGCAAGGGAACTTTATATTTAGCTTTCATTGACCTAAAGTCTGCTTTCGACTTAATTCCTCGCCAACGATTGTGGCAGGTCTTATTCCAACTAGGTGTTCCTCATGAGATTCTTGCCTTTTTAAAGCTTTTGCATGAGAACAACCATGCTAATATTAGATGGGGTGCCCAGGGCCAGCTTACAGGGAGTGTCGCGGTGAACAGGGGGGTACGCCAGGGCTGTGTGCTGGCTCCCACCCTGTTCTCTGTATACATCAACAGGGTGGTGGATTTCCTTAGAGAGGTCCCAGCTGATGCTCCAGTCCTGGCTGGTGAAAAGATCCCTACTCTCCTGTTCGCCGACGACACTCTCCTGATCTCCAAATCCCCGGCTGGCCTGCAAAGAATTTTAAATAGATTCGACTCTTTTTGTAAGTCCTATGGACTTATTATAAACACAGAAAAAACCAAACTAATGGTAATAAATCCTCCGAGACGTTTTAGATATACTTTTACTCTGGATGGCACACCGTTAGACATTGTGGATTCTTTCGATTACCTAGGCATACGTATTGCAAAAGGGATGAAGGGGAGTTCGCACCTGACCAAGATGCTCCTGTGCCACAAGAGGGTATCCGGTGCCATTATAAGAGAACAACACCTCTCTACTAGTTGACCTGTGGCACAGGCCCTTGTGGTATATGAGGCACAGGCACTGTCTAGTTCTATGTATGGGGCGGAAATTTGGGGCTACGAAAATATTCATGACCTGGTCGTCTCGGAGAATAAATTTATGAGGATTCTCATTTCTGTCCCAACATCATCTCCACTAAAACCCTTGCTGTATGACCTAGGTAGACATTCCATTCAGGACATTGCACGTTTACGACCTTTATTATTCTGGGCAAGACTGCGACGGACCCCAGAACTTGCCAAATATGCTGCAGGCTTAAATGATCTTATTTCAGCGGACACTGAGAGGAGGCTAAAATGGATTACTTATCTAAAACAAACATTGAAATCCATTGGCTATGAAGATTGTTGGGAATCCCAGATACCCCCTTCGAAACAGGATCTTAAGAAGGCCTACTGGAGCTGGGTAAACTCAAGAGAGTTGAACAATTCAAAGTCGGGGAAGCTGAGCGAGGCTTTTTTCGAACATAAGCCTTTCCGCAAATTGGAAGCATATCTCGACTTCATCCAGTCCCCATTGGATAGATCCCTGTATGTACGCTTTAGATTGGGGTCCCTCCCCCTCAACTGTGCGACTGCTGGTTGGAAGGGATCTCTACCTTCATCTGTCGGTTGTCCGAGCTGTACAGCACCTAAAGAGTCTATTCCCCACTTCTTATTTGCCTGCTACCACTATCGAAGACCAAGAGCTAAGTGGCTGCGTCCGATTTGTAGAATGCTCGGATGCCGCGACTATCGTACTGTGCTACGCATTCTGCAAACCGATGCCTCGTCCCTTACTATTGTCTGCGGTATTGCTAAATATCTGGGCTGTGCTTGGCTGTTGCGAAAGAAAAAAATTGCCCTTTATTTGCACTGATTTACCTCTGCGATTTGTTCTTATTGCACTTCAACGAACCCCAGGCCACCAAGCACTTTGTATTTTTCATATGCTGTTCTTAACTATTTTTACAATCTTTTTTAGATGTACCTATGATCAATTGATTGTTTTACTGTCTAACTTGATCCCTTTTTATTACTGTATGTTGTGCTTTTATGATATTTTTATCGAATAAAGCTTTACCTACCTACCTACCTATAATGAATTGTAGATAAGAACTGATTGAATCTTTTTTTTTTTTTATTTCTTTATTAATTTTTTCTATCATCAGACAGCCGAGACAAAGACAATAAATACAAACAAAATAACAATATCATCAATCAAGTAAATACATGACACATGAAATCAATAAATTAACAGCACAAAATAAAGTTCAGTTCATAGCCAGTTAGAGAGCGGGGTCCATAATTTCAAACCGATTAACCTTCTTTTCTTGCCCTTTGTTTTATAGACAGCCATTTCCAAATGATAAACGAACAGTAATCTAGCTTGCCAGTTACTAAAAACAGGTGGTTCGGTATCAAGCCATTGCGTTGTGATGCAACACCGAAAGATTGACATACATATAAATACAAATCTGTCCTCCAAATCTGTTCTAGTACTATCACTACTAGTTTGTGCACCCAAAATAATTAATTCTGCAGTAATTTGTGTTTGAACGCCAAAATGAGTAGACAAAAAATACTTTACATCTCTAATAAATTGACTTAATTTTGGCCACAAAAAAAACATATGTATAGTGTCTGCAGCAATAAGTCCACATCGATTGCATTTATTCACTCTACCATGTGCCCATCTAGCAAGTTTAGCAGGTGTTTAGTATAAATCATAAATGGACATAAAATGTTGACTTATTAGTGATCCACTATATAACGTTTTGATAGATATTTCTATAACTCTATGCATATCGATTCCTTCCACATCAAATTTCTCTTGCCATTAATCTTCCAGCGCTGATAAATCGTCCTGATGTTTTGCCAACATTAATTGATAAATATAACCAATTCTCGATCTTTTCCGAAGTACTTCGATAATTTTAACTTTTTGAAACAAAATTTGATTATCAGCACATTTTCTATCTAAGAAGCTGCGAACCTGTAAAAACTTAAAGAATTCTGTCCGAGAAAGATCGTATTTTTGTTGTAAGGATAAAAAGGAGGATATCTGTTGACCATCAATTAGATCCCCCAATTGACGTATACCAGCCCGATAACATCTGAACATAATTGAGTCTTTAAAAATATCCGGTAACAAAGGGCAATTAATTAAAGGAGTATAATAGTTTAAGTTAGAGCTAAGTCCAAGTCTTTTTTTGATTTTCCTCCAAATCTCAAAAGCAGTTATGATAATTTTGAATTTAGTTTTTTTATAATAACTCGGCTCAATAATGCGAACTAGACATTGTCGTGCCTCTTCTCCTAGTACCATCTCATATATTGATGGTCTTACTGATTCATCCAAACATGTTTCATTAACAAGTAAAACGCCCATATTCTGTAAAAAGATAGACCAAAAGTATAACTGAAAATTAGGGATCGCCCAGCCCCCTCTATCTCTTGGTAGAGTACACTTTTTCAAAGCTCTTCTGGATCTATGATAACTCCAGAGAAACCTGGAAGACATTCTTTCGATTCGATTAAATAAAGAGATAGAAAAAAATAAAGGGATGGTTCGGAATAAGTACAAAAATTTAGGGAAAATAAGCATTTTCAACACGTTGCTGCGGCCATATAACGACAAATGAAGATTGTCAAGTCTTTCTAAAGTTTTGTTAGCAGAGGCAATTACTGGATCAGTGTTTAAGCGAACAATTTTATCTATATCAGCTGATATTTTTATACCTAAATATATAGCCTCCGCCTCAAAATGCATATCGTGTGGGCGTCCAGAGTCTGAATGGAGTAATTGAGTCTTAGAAACATTGAGCTTATATCCAGAATACCTACCAAATTCTTCCAACGCTTCTATTAGCTTGGTTAGAGCAGTCTTAATATCCGTTGTGACTATAGCAATATCGTCTGCATATGCAAACACCTTGTAAGCTATGTCGTGTATCCGAACCGGTTTAATTCCAGCATTATTATCCAAACTGTTTAAAAAAGACTCAATATATAAAGCAAATAACAACGGCGAAGTGGGACAACCTTGTCTTGTGTCGTACTTTAATATTCGGGACCGCGTAGGGGACAGGGCCCTACCCCTGTCTATCTTGGTATTAGCAAACCGCAAATGGTTAATGCGGTATATACGAGTGCTTTATATATCGTTCTAGCTATGAATGCACTGTGTACACGCTATTCTGCTTCACTACGCGGGTTCCATTTTGGAAGCAGTGGCCATCTTGCCATTGCCCTCACATAGGCTATAATGGAATAAATACGGGCCTCACAGTACATGGGCTTCTCCTCTGACTTCTCTGTGACCTGGGCAGCTGGCTCTGCTGCCCCGGGTCAAACTGGTCTCACGAGCTCCCCTTCCTCCGTCCACCTGTGATTAGCATCAGGGCTTGACCCGTCATAAAACCCACTCATTCTACACAATCCTCCGGCTAATCTCTTTCACACCTGCTTGTTCCTGCTTTATGACTTGTTTCCCAAAACAGGAGATGCTCATGTTTATTGGGGGGCCTATTGACATCAAATGTGGGATCTGAACCTTACTGTGTAAATCATTGTGGGCTGGCCGAACTGGAATGTGGGATGGTCATCATGACTCTGCCTTTTCTTTGTAATGTACACTTGTAATGGCCGTATCATAAAACCTAGGAATGTATGCTTGAGGCAAGAAAAAGGGTATTTAAGATGAAGTCCGTTCCTATGATTTTCAGCAGTCTCCTGAGAACATACACGCTGTTGTACTTCTAGGATACCTGTAATTGGTCTGCAGCCAATAAACGAATCTTTGACTTCACCCAGAAGACTCTGTGTTTCTGTAGGTCTGGAACAGGGTGAACCCAGAAGTCATAGGGTGTGTGCCCCTGCACCGCTGGGACTAAAATACCCAGTACTTCAGTTTGGCGCCCAACTCGGGACGATTTCAGCGGTACCAGTCCAAGCCAGAGGTTCGTGAGGAGCTTCGTGTGGAAATTCTGGAGGAAGGCCGCCACTTCATCGACCCCTGCATGTCGACGTGGTCCGAAAGTCTTTTCTGCGAGGTTCTCCGCGTCCCGACGGCTACGAAGGACTGCTGCCCTGATTAATCGACCTGTTTTGGACCCTTGACGAGTTTGAGAGAGCGAAACAATCGAGAGAGTCTTCTGGTGGCGTCATCGATCGGCAATATTCAGTTAAGTATAAGTGGAGCGTCTCCCATTTGTTTTTGGTATCCTTCGGGATCGTTTGATTTGGTAATTTGGTAATTTGGAGTTTGCAAACGCCAAAGCCAGAGGACTCGTGCATTCACGAGACTATCGTAATCGATAATCCTTTGACGTTTGGATCTAGACTAGTGAGCGAAGATGCCTGGTTCTGGAATATTTGGTAGATTATTCTGTTTGGGTTGTGGAAAAGATTTCCAGCTAGAGGAATCATGTCCGGTTCCTCCGGTTGGAACTCCAACTTATGAGCTCTATGTAAAACATGGCGTAGGCCCCATTGTATATAACGAAGTGTGGATCCACTACACCAGGAAAGACGGTGTTTTAAAATGGCCCCAAAATGGTAGTTTCGATACCGATATTTTAGATAATTTGGAAATTAAATTGTTTAAGAAGAAAGCCCGGCCGGCGATGTTTGACTCTTTCCGCTTATGGCGAAAGGAAGCCAAACAGAAGGAAATTAAGTTAGCGAAAAAGAATAAAAGAGAGAGAGGTATGACAGTAATGCAAGCAGCTGTACAATTTAAAGACAATGAGGAGGAACAGATGAATGAGCAATTGCACAGGCAGCGTAAGTTAGGGATCGACAAATGTTACCCAGCTTTACCACACTCTAAGCAGAATGAGTTAGAAGAAAAGGAGAAAGATCCCCTGATGTCGCATTTGCTGAGTTCGCCACCCCCGTATGCTCAAAATGCCACGGCACCTCCCCAGCTTGTGAATATGCCACCTCCAGTGAATATACTGCAAGCCTTGCCGCTACCGCCAGCTGCTGCGCAGCCAGCTCTTATCCATATAGCGCAGCCCTCTCAAGGGCTGCCAGCTGTGTTCCCGACTGCCCCCGCGCTTCCTGCGACTTTGCCTAATTCAGCAGCTGCCTCCCCTGACATTTTTCCTTGCACCACTCCAGTACCTGTTTCTACATCCTCTTTTCTTCCCTCTGTTTTTCCCCCTGTTTCCGCCTCAACTTCTCCTTCAGCGCGACAGCGCTTAGCTAATATGGTTACTACATTAATGTCGCCTCTCTTTGAGTCATCTGGTGCGACTCCTGGTTTACAGCGTAAGCAATTGCGTAGCCAATTGCCTAACCCTGATGAGAAAAAGGTAATAGACAGCATGGCGCGTAGATGGATTGTTTTCCCTTCATTGTATGATGTGGAATCAGTTGTCAACGTTTTCCATCAGTGGGATGCCCCAAAACAGAGATATGTGTTTGAGAAAATGTGCGAAATTCTCTGTGAAGAATTGGAAGATAGTGGTAAAAATCCGAGCCCGCAGGAATTGTGTAGAGTGAGGTTCGATTTTGGAACTGGTATAATTGTGGACCGCGAAGTAGATAAAGCCGTTGCGGTTGTATTGTCCTTTAGGAATGATGATTGTCAACAGTCATTGTTTGAACAAGATGTCCTTGTGGGGAAAAAGGTAAAAGCGCGACAATACCCCATGAGAGAAGTTCCCCCGGTATGGAAGGAAGCAGTTGCAGCTGATGCTAACGCTGGTATTGCCGCTGCGCCAGCGCATTTCCAGCGTGTTTGGGTGCATGTTCCATGGAAAAGATCTGAGGTGTTAGCACTTAAGCAGTCCTTACCTGATCCCCGTAAAAACCCAGCAGGTTATTATAAAGAGTTGTCACAGACGGCAGGGTCATGCGTTATGAATCTGGCCGACATAGACATGTTGTTTGGTAATGTTGTTCCACAGCCTCTATGGGGATCAATTCGTAATGCAGATCACGATGCAGAACTAGGGGATACATGGGCTAACATCGTTGCTGCTGATGCTAGACAAACTGGTGGCGCGAAACCAGAACCTTTAGTAGCTGAACTGCCTGGTAGAATCATCACGTATATGAAGACAATAATGCCCGCGATGCGCGTAAATTGGGACAAGTTATCTGCATGCAAGCAGAAGAAAGATGAGACAGTGTCAGACTTCTTTACTAGGTTTGAAGAAACATTTATTGACCACAGTGGGCAGGATATGAGTACTGAGGGTGGCCAACGGTTATTTGTGGATAAGTTTGTGCAGAACTTACTTCCTGACCTGTGTAAAAAGTTGAAAGACTCAGAGAGTTCTTGGGCTGTTTCTTCTTCAGCGCAAATACTGGCTACTGCACAGTATTATGAAAATAGAGATAAAGACGAGAAAGATAGAACAGAGAAGAAAACGAAGGAATTAAAGACAAAGGTCCTTTTACAGCAGGCCTATCCGCCACGAGGAGGTCAGAATAATTATAGACAACCCCAAGGTGTCTATCACCAACCCCAACAGTTTCAGAACAACCAGCAAATGAATGGGTATTATCAACCACGTGTCCCTGTAGGTCCCAACCAATGTTCATACTGCAAAGAGGAAGGTCATTATAAATATAGTTGCCCTAAATTAATGCAGCGGAACGGTAATGCGTATGGCGCAAGAGGTAGGGGTGGTCAGCAAGCTCCTAGAGGCAGAGGGCGTGGAAGTGTTCCCCAGAACGCGCGTCCTCTTCCGCCCCAAAGTGCCATTAATAGCTTTGATCAGCAAGCTAACGCGACTAGTAATACGGCCCAGTATTATAATAATGATTATTATGCAGAGGATGGCGATGCAGAAAATAATGGTTATTAGGACAGCCATAGACAGAGAGAGGGAGTTGTTTCAGTGCCAGTGGATCAGAGTGGACCGTATGTTGAGGTGACTACAGCAAATGTAACGGAGCCTTTTCTGCTAGACACTGGTGCTGCAAAGAGTTCAATCATGCATTCAAAACTCCCTGGCGCACCTTTGTCTGGCGATATAAATGTTTCAGTAAGTTTTTCTGGCGCCCCAGTTAGGAACCCGATTTCTAGTCCCATGTCACTTTCTGGTGGACCTTGCGAGCTGAAAGCACCCCTGATTCTGACAACAGGTTGTGGTGAGAATTTACTGGGATTAGATTTGTTGAAAAGATTGCACGCTACACTGTATTGTTCTCCTTCAGGAGTACAACTTACATTAGGCAAGAAAGTGATTTCCCCAATGTACTTGTCTAAAAATACAATGCCGCCTGAATTGTCATTCCTTCCGGATGCCCTTTGGGCTACTGGTCCCAATGATGTGGGCCTCTTGGAGATACCGCCATATGTGGTGACTTTAAAGGCTAATGTCAGACTGCCACGTATTCCCCAGTACAAAATCTCTAATGAAGGCCAGAAAGCATTGTTAGATATTGTCAGCGACTTGATTAATAAAGGTGTGATTGAAGAGACAAGGGGCAACGTTTGCAATAGTCCGATTTTACCTGTCTTAAAACGAACGGACCCTTCACAGCCACCTGTTTACAGATTTGTGATCGATCTTAGAGAGGTTAATAAGATTGTTGTGCCACAGTTTCCAGTTGTCCCTGATATAACTGCCTTGTTAACGATGATTCCAGCCTCTTCTGCATGGTTTTCAGTGATTGATTTAAAGAATGCTTTCTTTAGTATCCCAATTGCAGAAGAGAGCAGAGATATTTTTGGCTTTAGTCTGGGAGGCCGAAGCTTCCGCTTCAAACGCGCTCCCCAGGGCTCCTGTGAAAGTCCATCAATATACAGTCAAGCTTTGAAAGCGCAGCTTGATGCACTTGTTTTACCTAGTGGCGCTATCCTGATTCAGTACGTGGACGATTTACTAATCGCTGCGGATACTGAAAAGATTTGTAAAGAAGCCACATTGTCATTGTTGCGCCATTTATCTGCTTTCCATCACAAAGTGTCTCTCTCTAAGCTGCAATATTGTCGACAAGAAGTGACCTACTTAGGTCATCTCTTATCGAAGGAGGGAAGGAAACTGACCCCAGAAAGAATTCAAGCCATTGCACAGTTGAGTGTGCCGAAAACACAGAGAGAAGTGCGTGCTTTCTTGGGCATCACTTCATACTGTAGGCATTGGATCCCTAGTTTTTCTTTGTTGGCAAAACCTTTAGTAGCCTTAACATGCAAAGACACACCGAATCCTATCCCATGGTCTGAAGAGTGCCAGAGAAGTTTTGTGGAATTGCGTAATGCATTATGTTCGGCTCCTGTGTTGGGTACCCCTGACTACAGTAAGCCTTTTACATTGTATGTTCACGAGAAAGATGGTTGTGCGTTGTCAGTGTTAACACAGCCTTTTGGCGACAGACCGCGCCCATGCGCATATTTTTCATCAACCTTGGACCCTGTAGCGAGGGCATTGCCAAGCTGTTTGAGAGCGACAGCTGCTGCAGCAATGTCTATCCGACAATCTGCTGGTTTGGTAATGGACAATACATTGATTGTTATGGTTCCACATGCTGTAGACACATTATTAAATAGGACTAAGACACAACACTTGACTAGTGCGCGATTATCAGGCTATGAGCTTACACTGTTAGCAAATCACATACACATAAAGAGATGTAATACGCTGAATCCAGCTACGTTATTGCCAGTCCCAGCAGACTCAGACGAGATTGAGCAACATGACTGTCTGTTCAGGACAGAAGAAGAGACGAAAGGGAGAGTAGATCTAAAAGATACTCCCCTGACTGAGTGTGATGGTACTTTATGGGTGGATGGTTCATGTTTCAAACTCCCTAATGGTGACACGACTGCTGCATATGCTATCACGACTTTACACACGGTCGTGGAAACTGCACGAGTGCCACATAATTCGGCCCAAGCAGCAGAATTAATCGCCCTCACGAGAGCATGTGTGTTATCTGAAGGAATGAGAGTAAATATATACACAGATAGCCAGTACGCCTTTGGCGTGGTTCATAATTTTGGGCGTTTGTGGAAAGAGCGTGGGTTCCTGACTTCGCATGGAGCTAAAATTCAGAATGGCAAGTTGGTGAATGATCTCCTTGAGTCACTGACCCTACCGTTGCAAGTTGCGATCATGAAATGCAGTGCGCACAGGAAAGTCACAGATGATGTTGGACGTGGGAATGCGTTTGCTGATGAGACGGCGAAAGAAACAGCACAAAATGTGAAGACTAGAATGTATGTTGCAGGCCCCGCAAGATGGGTCGACGATGTTGGGATGTGTGAGAACACAATAGAGAGCGTGAAGTCGCTTCAAGCTGAAGCCACAGAGAAAGCGTTAAGTAAGTGGAGAGAAAGTATGGGTAAGTTGGATAAGAATGGTTGTTGGATTGATCTGACAGAACATAGGCGATGGTTGTTGCCTGACGCATATGTGCTCCCAGTGGTTACTATGGCACATGGAATGGCACACATCAGTACGAAAGGAATTTGTAAGTTGTTGGCTCCAGTATGGCAGAATGCTGGGATTCCCAAGTGTGCAGAGAATGTGGTCAAGAATTGCATAGTATGCTTGAAGTATAACCCTGGTAGGGGAACCCCAACTCCAGCTGGTCACTTTGCACCCCCATCATGTCCATTCGAAGTTTTGCAGCTGGACTTTATTCACATGGAAAGATGCAACAACCTGAAGTATGTACTGGTGGTTGTTTGTGCTTTCTCAAAATGGATAGAGGCTTATCCTCTGAAAGATAACACTGCCCTATCCACAGCCAAAGCCCTTGTGAAGGAATTTTTCCCTAGGTTTGGGATGCCAAGAATGGTGTGGTGTGATAATGGAAGTGAGTTTGTGGGTAAAGTGATGAAGAATGTATGTGAAGGGCTAGGGATAAAGCAGAAATTCCATGCTGCAAATCACCCCCAATCAGCTGGGCTAGTAGAACGCTACAATGGAGCCTTAAAGCTCAAGCTGGCCAAAATCCAGGCGAGCACCGGTCTTAAATGGCCTGACGCTCTGCCTTTAGCACTCCTGTCCACCAGAATGACCATACACTCACGAGTGGGACTTAGCCCTTACGAGGTCGTCTTTGGCCGCCCAGCCAACGTATGGGGTGTACCGAGGCCTACGAAGTTTAGTGAGATTGAGCATCCAGTACTACTCGATTACCTGTATGATTTGACTGTTAAACTGCGTGTTTTGCACCAACAGGGCCATGATACTCTTCCCCAAGCTTCTGAACCTCCCGGACACCCTATCAACCCTGGCTCGTGGGTCCTGGTCCGAAATTTCCAGCGTAAGAGCAACGACGAGCCTCGCTGGATCGGCCCTCACCTTGTACTTCTGTCGACAAGGTCAGCGGTGCGAGTAAAAGGGAAGAAGCACTGGATCCATGGTACCCACTGCAAAGTAGTCCCCTTGCCTCTGCCATATGACCAGTTGGTCCAGGAGGGTATCGCCGACTCTGAGACAGACACTGTGCCTCGTTTTGTACCATTCAGTGACGCACGCCTAAAAGACACAGTTTCAGACCAAGAGAGTGACAATATTCTGCAAGAAGCTGTGCCACCATCAAATCGACTGGACACCACTGAGCCTGAACTTTTGTTTCAAGACCAAACAGCACCTGGCCGTCTCCGCTATAATTTGAGACCAAGACCCATGGACAAATAAAGATTTCCTAACTATTTCCTTTTTGACATTTTTTTTGCTCTCCCATCTGAAGGACTTTCTTGATTTTTGTTTTTCGAACCACCATCCGGGTTCTGCCGCAGGGTCGCGGTGCCAAGACTTTGGGGTACAGGCCGAAGACGCTAGGTCAACGGTTCTGGTTGGTCTAGGGCGTTTCCCTGGACTGACAGGTGTACTCCTTAGCAGAAGAAACTCATCCGCCGCGAGCGGCCCGATTAGAGGATGGAGTTTTTTAAGATGGAGAGACCCGTTGAGGAAATGAACTTCAAAGCAAGGATGTGTAGAATTGTAAAAACTAAATGTTTTGTATTTTTGTGCCTTTTTACACTGTGTAGTATCATGATGTTTATTGTAGGATTTGTGTTCTTCTCCGCTCAAAAGCCCATTGAACCCACTGAACAGCCTATACCTCTTTCTACTGCCTCCTCTCACTCTTTTCACCCTTTGCCTGAGCACGAACAGACCAGACGATCAGAGTTTGTAAATAACTCGTTTATCCAGCTCTTGCACCAGCACCAACTGGTAATGAATACGACCAATTGCTGGGTGTGCGGGTTAATGCCACATACCATTAACAAGGGTATTCCTTATTTGGTGCTGCCGTATAGTTACAATGGATCGTCATGGGCATTCCAAACCATGTTTCTCTATGCTCTAGATACATACTCCCCTCGCCAACCGCGTTCCATTAGACCTATCACCAATAATAAGGCTTTGATGAAAGGAGTTGCCGATATGAGTAGGGATATTGATGCATACTCATCCATTCCCAAAGAAGAGCTGAGACCTTATGTAGGATGGAACGCGACGGGGTATAGTATTAGTCTGGGTGAAAGACAGCGAAAAATCTCATCTCCAATCTGGGTCGTACCCCACATGGGTCGGTTCTGCTTACAGGGTAATGGTCAGAATCCTAGAGCTCAACTGGGAAGAAGTGACTGTACTAAAACGTACACTTTCCCGTCACAGTTCTCCCCTGCGTTTTTGGCTGCCAAGGGCACATATTTCATCTGTAATGATCGAGCATATACATGGCTGCCCCCTGATTTCTCGGGCACATGTTATATTGCGAACTTGCTACTGCCGACATTTACTGCTGCCTCTGACTATCACAAGACCAGAGTTGTGGGAGGTGTGATTAGTAAGGAGGATACTGCCGGTCAGGAAGCGGGAGACTTCTTCTTGGGTTTCCTGCCGTTTTGGGGACCTATGGTCAATAGTAGGAACCTGAGACAGCTGACACGTGTGGTTGAATCCACTGTCAATGTAACGGCTGGTGCCCTTGGTAATCTGACAGCTGAGCTCCAAGCGGATCGCCTTATGACTTTGCAGAACCGCATGGTTCTAGACGTTATTCTCGCAGACCGCGGTGGGGTATGTAAGGTCATCCAATCCAGTTGTTGCATTTTCATACCAGATAACGCTCCAACAGTATATCAAGCCATCTCCAAACTCCATAAAATATCTGAATCCATACACGTGGATAAGGGAGATTGGTCACTGGTGGGGTGGTTCTGGGAATTGATATCTGCCTGGGGTTTGAAAGTTCTGATGGTCATTGGAATGATCTTAGCCATTCTTTTCCTGTTCTGTCTGTGTATACTGTGTGCTCCTACGATATGTGGCCTCTGTGCTACCTTATGTGTAAGGAAACCTGTATCGAGGGACGAGCTAAGTAATAGGATGATGCTACAGCAACATCTCCATGACTTCGTGAACATCGACCTGGACTCGGATTAAGATGAGTATAGTGATTGCCTATGTAAGGGCAAAAGGAGGGTCTGTCGTACTTTAATATTCGGGACCGCGTAGGGGACAGGGCCCTACCCCTGTCTATCTTGGTATTAGCAAACCGCAAATGGTTAATGCGGTATATACGAGTGCTTTATATATCGTTCTAGCTATAAATGCACTGTGTACACGCTATTCTGCTTCACTACGCGGGTTCCATTTTGGAAGCAGTGGCCATCTTGTCATTGCCCTCACATAGGCTATAATGGAATAAATACGGGCCTCACAGTACATGGGCTTCTCCTCTGACTTCTCTGTGACCTGGGCAGCTGGCTCTGCTGCCCCGGGTCAAACTGGTCTCACGAGCTCCCCTTCCTCCGTCCACCTGTGATTAGCATCAGGGCTTGACCCGTCATAAAACCCTTTCATTCTACACAATCCTCCGGCTAATCTCTTTCACACCTGCTTGTTCCTGCTTTATGACTTGTTTCCCAAAACAGGAGATGCTCATGTTTATTGGGGGGCCTATTGACATCAAATGTGGGATCTGAACCTTACTGTGCAAATCATTGTGGGCTGGCCGAACTGGAATGTGGGATGGTCATCATGACTCTGCCTTTTCTTTGTAATGTACACTTGTAATGGCCGTATCATAAAACCTAGGAATGTATGCTTGAGGCAAGAAAAAGGGTATTTAAGATGAAGTCCGTTCCTATGATTTTCAGCAGTCTCCTGAGAACATACACGCTGTTGTACTTCTAGGATACCTGTAATTGGTCTGCAGCCAATAAACGAATCTTTGACTTCACCGAGAAGACTCTGTGTTTCTGTAGGTCTGGAACAGGGTGAACCCAGAAGTCATAGGGTGTGTGCCCCTGCACCGCTGGGACTAAAATACCCAGTACTTCACTTGTCCCCCTAGTAATTATTATATTGCCAGAAAGCCGACCTGCAATACGCAACACCGCTTTTGGATTTTTATATAAAGCCTGAATAGCTTTAATAAATTCAGCAGGAAAGCCCTTCCAAACTAAAGTTGACCATAAAAACTTCCAACAAACCCGGTCAAACGCTTTTACGGCGTCTAACAAAGCCACTGCAACCGGAGAATCGGAGGCCTGTGCCCAATCTAATAAGGAAATGATCCTTTTAACATGATCTGTCGTATCACGCCGTAAGATGAATCCATGTTGTCTCTTAGATACCAACAAAGGCATAACATTATTTAGCCTATTCGCAACAATTTTAGAATAGATTTTGCTATCCGCATAAGAAGAGATATGGGTCTATAAGATCCCATATCTACTTCTTTCTTCCCTTTTTAAAAAAAAATTACTATAGTGGCCTCTGACCATGAATCCGGAGGGCTACCCAGAAAGGATTGTTGACATACTTCCAGTAATTCATTTTTCAATATATTTCTAAAAGTACGATAAAACTCCAAAGGAATCTGATCCGGACCCATTGCTTTACCCAGAGCTAATGCTAATATAGCTTTTTCCACTTCCTCCCACGTTATTGGGGCAGATAGATATGTTTTCTGCAGCTCAGTAAGTCCTGTAGTTACAACTCCCGTCAAATAATCCCTCCCATCATGATCAGGTATCTCACTGAGCGGAGCACTATAAAGAGATTGATAAAAGTTTTGAAAAGCCTCCAAAACCCCCTCTCTTGTTTCTTGAATAACCCCATTAGCATCCATAATTTTGGCTATATCATTATAAGCAGCTTTTTGCCTTAGTCTTTTAGCCAATACTTTTCCAGTTTTCTCACCAAATTGATATACTTGCTCCTTATATTGTTTATATTTTAAAACTATTTTATCCGCTATATTAGAATATACTCTAGCCCTATTAACAGTAAGTTCCCTTTGAGCCAATTCTGAATCCCCACCAGACCTAATTGCCTCAGCCAATTTATGTTCGGCTAACATAACCATCTTAAAATCATTTTTATATTTGGCAATCAGTTTTTTACGTCGTAATAAAGAAAAGCTGAGGGTTTCCCCCGAACTATGGCTTTAAATGCATCCCATATAGTTTGGTTGGATGCCGTTCCTTTATTAAAAGAAAAAAACTCCTGTATTACTTTGAGCATAAATTGACAGTATTCCTCATCCAAAAGCAAACTCCGTTCAAAGGACCATGAATGATTTCCTACCTCTAATTGTGGTTCAATTATAAATTCAATAACTAAGGGATTATGGTCAGATATAAGTTTAGGCAGGATCTCTAGCTCAAGTTTACCTAAATATTGTAGTGAAGTAAAAAAATAATCTAATCTCACAAATTTATTATGAGGAGCTGAGTAAAAAGTATACCCTAACTCATCTCCATGAATTGCATTCCAAGCATCAAAGAGACCATGATCTATAATTAGGTCCCTTAACGCTGTAAATAAACGTGGCTTCCTACCATTATATAGAGAAGTCATCCTTACATTTAAATTACCATCCAAATGAATATTCATATCTCCACATAAAACTAGGGGTTGTGGCCATTGAGCTAATTCAAGATTAAGGAAATGTATAAGCTCCGAATCATCCAAATTGGACCCATATACATTACATACTGTAAATCTGAATTGTCCAATCTGAAATAAACTAATCACCCAACGCCCCCATTTATTTTCTGCCAATTTAACACATACGCCTAAACCTCGTCTCATAAGAGTTGCAACCCCTCTCTTCACCCCTGTCTGTTTAGAACATGCAACCAATTCTAATCCAAGTTACCTCAAACATCCCCTTTTGGCCCAAGCAACATGAGTTTCTTGTAAACAAAGTATATCAACATTTATAATCTGAATAAATTTAGCAAACACATCTCTCTTTTTCAAGTCATTTAGCCCACAAATATTGAGCGTACAGATTTTTAATTTCCTGGCCATATTACAAAAATAACATTTCGAAGGTCACTCATCTTTTGAGAAAGGATAACTAAGGTAGCTGAGGTAATATATTGTTCATGTATTTGTATAATCTTAACATAAAATGTAATACTTGCAAGATCAGCAAAATCATATATCCAGGCTGTTGATGATTTTTCACCCCCCAAGCACCCCTTGCCCATCACCCCCCACTCACCCCATCCCCTAAACCCTAAACCAACCACCCACCCACCCAACCCACCCAACCCACCCAATCCACCATATGAGGCATAGGGACAAGCAAGCCCTAGTAAAGATGGACTACCGCCCTCCCTCCCATGATTGCAGGAAAAGTCAGACTTATTGAGGCACGTTTATACTAAACTCTCCTTAAATTGAACCCCTTGTGTATTCGATCCCAAATTACAAAGAATATAAGAATTCTTTAGCAGCAATTTCAGAAAAGAAAAACTTTGTCTGGCCCTTAATCATGACCTTAAGCTTGGCAGGATTTTGCAAGTATACAATGGCACCTTTCTCTTGAAATCCAGATATTAATTGGCGCAAGTGCCAACGCCTTGAAACCGTTTCTTTACAAAAATCAGGTCTAACGAAAAAATTGCAATCTTTTGCCACTCTCTTTTTATCAGGTCTGGCAAGGCCAAACACGGCTTCTCTAGCCAAAAAATTATTAAATCGAACCAGAGTAGCACGTGGTCTCTCTTCCTCTCCCAACCTAGCTTTTCTAACATTAAAAGGAATCCTGTGAGCCCTCTGAATCTCTATAGACCAATCCCATAAAGTCAATTCAGGAAAAGCCTCTACAAACAAATCACACACAAATTTCCGAACATCAGCTTCTTCTTTTTTCTCCGGAATGCCTAAAATGCGGAGATTCTTTCTCCGAGCTTGATTTTCCAGTTCTGCCAGTTTAAACACTACATCATCCCTGTGTTATTTTTTTTAAAAAGAAGGTTCATCTTACCATCTGAGTTCTGTTCCGCATTGTTTAGGGCCCCACCTGGCAGGATGGAGTTTGAGCTGGGTAGGCTAGAAGAGTACACTGTAACCCAGCTAAAGGAATTCTGCCAGGAGAGGGGGGTATTTTTCAAGCAGGGAGCAAAGAAAGTGGAGCTCCAGACTAGCTTGAGAGCCTGGGTGATGGCCCACCATAGCGGGGAACGGGAGGAGGGACCAGAACCGGACACCACGGAAGGGACAGAATCACTTTTCTCCCCTGAGAGCAGCAATATGGATGCAGGACCCAGGGCACCTTCAAGGGCCGGTAGTAGTGCTTCAGGGGGAAGCCTGTCTTCGGCTGATTTAGCCGACAGGAGGGAAGAGAGGCAATTCAGGATGGAATTAGCCCGCTTGGAGAAGGAGAGGGAAGAGCGGAGGTTCCTTCATGAGCTCCATTTGAAGGAATTGGATCTCAAGGCCCTTCAGTTCGGGGCCCCCAGTAGTCCTGTTGGTGGCAGCATACAGAAAGAAGTCACCAGGGAACCTAGACCCCACTTGCCAAAGGACGTAGTTGCCAGCTACGGTGTTGGGGATGACATCGCCAAGTGGTTGGCTGCCTATGAGGTCTCCTTACGAGCCCATGGGATCCCGGAAGCTCAGTGGGGGGGTGGTCTGTACAGGTACATGCCTCCGGTGGGGAGGGATGCCCTTTTAGCCCTAGAATAATGGGAACAGACCAACTACCCCACCATGAAGGTCGCCTTGATTAGGAAGTTTGGGCTGACCCCTGAGAAGTACAGACAGAGATTCCGGGGTAGCCAAAAGTTGGCCACCCAGAACTGGGTGGACTTCCTGGACTACGCCAAAAAGGCTTTAGAGGGCTGGGTGCAGGGCAGTGAGGTAAAAGACTACGAGGGGTTGTATAACCTGTTTTTGAGGGAGCACCTCCTAGAGAAAAGTTTTCCGGAGCTGCGTCAACACCTGGTGGACAGCAAGCTAACTAATCCTAGGAAGCTTGCAGAGGAGGCGGACATCTGGGCTAGTACCCGGGTGTCCTCAAAAGGGACTGGGGGGAATTTCCAAGGGACTGGTCAGGGCGCCCCCCAGAAGAAAGAGGGGGGGATAAAAAGAAGGAGTTCCCTAAAGGCCCCCAAAAGAGTTCGCAGGGAAAGGGATCAGGATTCCCTCCTAAGGTTGGCCCCCACAAACCCCCTTATCCTGACCGTGGTCAGCAGCCTAGGGTTGTCCGATGTTATGAGTGTGGCGAGATTGGGCACTACAAGGGGGATATCAAGTGTCCCAAGAGACCACACCCTCCCACTGGAGGAAAGACCCCTGGGGTGGCGAGTGTAGTGCTCGGGGAGGAGTTGCCCCTAGATAAGGGAGGTGAGTGGGCAGGGCTAACATTAGTGTCCCTGGGAGATTGTGAGATGGTTCCTAAGACCCATGTGCCCTCGAATACTACCAAGTACAGGCAATGGGTCACCATCAATGCCCAGAGGGTGGAGGCTCTGAGGGACACAGGAGCCAGCATGACTATGGTAAGGAGTCAGCTGGTGTCCCCGGAGCAGGTGGTTCCCAACGTAGTCCACCTGGTTGTGATGGCTGACAACCAAGAGGGTCACTATCCGGTGGCCCAGATTCCCTTTGAGTAGGGAGGGGTTGCGGGTCCTCTACGAGTTGCGGTAAGCCCTGCCATGCCGGTCGACTGTCTGCTGGGAAATGACCTTGAACATACGGCATGGAAGGAGGTCGAGTTTAAGGCTCATATGGAGATGTTGGGGACGCCCGAGTGGACTTGTGCCAACACGCGGTCCGTGACTGCCCAGAGAGGGAGTTCACAGAGGTTGGAGCCTGGGACAAAGGCCCAACCAGCTGCCAAAAAGGGTAAACGGGGACAGGGGAACCCTGCCCCGGCATCTGCACCTCGTAAGATGGATGGGGCAACGGAGGTGGTCCCAGAGTCCACAGAGGAGGATGTGAATTCCCTGGAGGGCTTACCTACCCCTGCAGAATGGCAGGTGGAGGGGGGACCTACCAGGGAGGAGTTTTGTCGGGCCCAGAAGGAGTGCCCCACCCTTGAGGGCTTACAGCGGCAGGCCGAAGCCCAGGCAGCGGGTAACGATTCGGGGAACTTCCATATATATTGAGAAGATGGTCTCCTCTATAGCGAACCCAAGGCTCCAGTGCATGGATCATCCCGGGCCTTGGTGGTTCCCCAGCGTTACAGAGCCTTCCTTTTGGAATTGGCTCACGAGATACCCTTGGCAGGACACTTGGGACAGGACAAGACCTTTGCTCGGCTTGTCCCTCACTTCTACTGGCCTCAGATGAGGATTACGTCCGACACTTTTTGTAGGACCTGTGCTACCTGCCAAGCTAGTGGGAAAACAGGGGTGAAGCTGAAAGCTCCCCTGGAACCACTGCCTGTCGTTGGCACCCCCTTTGAAAGGGTGGGCATCGACATTGTTGGGCCATTGGATCCACCAACGTCTGCCGGTCACAGGTTTATCTTGGTTCTGGTGGATCATGCCACCCGGTACCCAGAGGCTATCCCTCTGAGGACCATTACTGCACCTGCGGTGGCACGGGCCCTGATGGGGATTTTCACCCGGATGGGGTTCCCCAAGGAAGTTGTGTCGGACAGAGGTACCAACTTCATGTCGGCATACATGCGAGCTATGTGGAAGGAGTGTGGAGTCACTTACCAGTTCTCCACCCCTTATCACCCCCAGACCAATGGTCTGGTGGAGAGGTTTAACAAAACCTTGAGGGGCATGATCAGGAGTCTGCCCGAGAGCCTGCGGAGGAAATGGGACGTCCTCCTACCTTGTTTACTGTTTTCCTACAGGGAAGTGCCACAGAAGAGAGTGGGCTTCAGCCCCTTCGAGCTGTTGTATGGCCACCCTGTTCGTGGAACCCTTAGCCTGGTGAAGGATGGATGGGAAAAGACTCCCAGAAAACTTCCCCCGGATGTAGTGAGCTACATGCTGGCCTTTCATTGCCAAATGGCTAGGTTGTGGAAGCAAGCTTCCGAAAACCTAGAAGCCAGCCAGATGGTCATGAAGGAGTGGTATGACCGCCATGCTCACCCGGTGGAGCTGGAGCCTGGCCAGAAGGTGTGGGTTATGGAACCTGGAGAGCTTAGCGCCCTCCAGGATCGCTGGTCAGGCCCCTTTGAGGTGATTGAGAAGAAGGGCAAGGTCACTTATGTGGTGGATCTTAAAACCCCCAGGCAGCCCCATCGGGTGCTCCATGTCAACCACCTCAAGCCCCACCAAGAGAGATCAGAGGTCACTTTGATGATGGTGACTGATGGGTCAGAGGAAGAGGAAAGTGAACCTCTCCCTGATCTTTTTGCGTCCCAAGAGAAGGATGGGTCGGTAGAGGGAGTGATCCTCTCACTATCTCTAACTCCCGAACAGCGGAGAGACTGCCGCCAGGTTTTGGAGCAGTACGCTTCACTGTTCTCACTTATCCCGGGAAGGACTCATCGGTGTACCCATGATGTGGACACAGGGGACAGCCCACCTGTGAAGTCCAAGTCCTACCGCTTGTCGGATAAGGTGAAGGCTAGCATCCATGGTGAAGTCACCAAGATGCTGGAGCTGGGAGTGATTGAACCTTCAAGCAGTCCCTGGTCCAGTCCGGTGGTACTGGTACCCAAAGCTGCCCCGCCGGGCACTACCCCAGAACTCAGGTTCTGTGTGGATTACAGGGGACTGAACTCTGTGACAAAGACTGATGCTCATCCTATCCCGAGGGCCGATGAGCTCATTGACCGGTTGGGAGCTGCCCAATATTTGAGTACCTTTGACCTTACATCTGTGTACTGGCAGATCTCCCTGACAGATGGAGCAAAGGAAAGGTCAGCCTTCTCCACACCTGAGGGTCACTACCAGTTCTGCGTGATGCCCTTTGGGCTCAAGAACGCCCCTGCCACTTTTCAGCGGCTGGTGAACCAGGTCCTCTCCGGGATGGAGGCTTTCTCGGTTGCTTACCTGGATGACATCGCCGTCTTCAGCAGCAGCTGGGAGGACCATTTGTGTCACCTTCAGGCTGTCCTTCAGGCCTTGCAGCAAGCGGGTCTGACGATCAAGGCTAGCAAGTGCCAGATCGGGCAGGGGTCGGTAGTGTACCTCGGTCACTTGGTGGGTCGGGGCAAGGTGCAACCCCTCCAGGCCAAGATTGAAACCATCATGGCCTGGGAACCCCCCAAGACTCAGACGGAGGTCCGAGCCTTTCTGGGCCTCACCGGTTACTACCGACGCTTCGTCAAGGGGTATGGAACTATCGTGGCCCCCTTGACTGAGCTTACATCTAAGAAGCACCCTCAACAGGTAATCTGGACCGAGGTGTGCCAACGAGCCTTTGACACCTTGAAACAAGCAATGTGTGCGGCACCTGTCCTCAGGGCCCCTGACTTCTCCAAAGAGTTCATCGTCCAAATGGATGCGTCGGAGCATGGCATCGGGGCAGTGCTGTCGCAGCTCAATGAAGAGGGTCTGGACCAACCTGTGGTCTTCCTATCTAGAGAACAGGAGAACAGAGGTGGAGTGCGATTGGGAGGGAGGCTTTTGCGGTGGTGTGGGCTCTGAAGAAGTTGCGGCCATACCTGTTTGGCTCGCACTTCCTGGTTCAGACCGACTACCGGCCCCTCAGGTGGCTGATGCAAATGAGGGGCGAGAATCCTAAGTTATTGAGGTGGTCCATCTCCCTACAGGGAATGGACTTTAGGGTAGAACATCGCCCAGGAGTGGACCACGCCAATGCTGACGGTCTCTCTAGGTATTTCCGCCTTAGTGAGGAGAACTCCCAAGGGATTGGGTAGCTCACCCCACTTTCAGCTGGGAGGGACGCGTGTTAGACCTGCCAGCCCTTTGGCTGTCCCCTCCTCATTTTTGTTCCCTTTACCCTCTAATTTTTCTGTCCACTAGTTTTTTTGGTGTTGACATAGAGGCTCTGGGTGCCCCATTTTCACTAAATGAGAGTGAGGCGCAAGGTGCTTCTCTAAAATGGAGGGAGGGAGAGTGCTCCTCCACAAAATGGCGGCCTTAACTGTCACCTCAGACCCTGGGCCATAGGCTGTCATGGGGGGTTCCAGAACCTTCTGGGCCACTCTGGCCAGTCAGGGCCCAGGCTATAAATAGAGCTGAGGTGGACGACCATTTTGAGTAGAAGGTGACGTGAGGTAGTTAGGAGTAAGGCACCTGAGTGGGGGGGTGGGTGCGCTAGAGAGGGTAACTGACAGATCTTAGGGCCTGCTTTTTCATCCCCCTCGGCTGACACTACCCCCTGCCTCTTGACCTGACCCTGGGATCACATCAGCTCAGGAGCTCCCCACCTAGCCAGGACTCCTGAAGAGAACGGGAAAATAGACTCATTATTTCTGGCTTTCCTGACCTTGCCTGGGACTCCTCCATCCTTTGACGCCACCGGCGTGTGGCCTGCCACCTCTTAGCCGGCCTGCCTGAGCAGGGGCAACACTGAGGGAGAAAGGGGGTGCTTGGCGCTTAAGCAATCGCCATTCCCTAGACTGTAGAACACCCCCCTTAACTTCTACCCCTCCCCCGCTAGGGGGGGTGGGGGAAAATCTTGAAGAGCATCGCTGCGCTGTGGGGCCGAGAAGTATAGCGCCGGACCTCTGTGGGGCCCGCTGAGGAGACCGGGGCCACGCTGTGACAGAAGTTGTTTGCGCAGTGCGGTCCGGAGTGCTGAGGGAGTCGTCGGAGGATAGAGGAAGGCCACGTTCAGCCTTGAAGCCTGCATCTCCCCGATCACGTGCCGGGGGCGGACTGTGGAATGCCGCCCCCGCTGTTGTTCAATTGGCTGAGGAGGCTGCGCCTCCGCAGGCCGCGTTGCTCCCGACGGCTGCGGGCGCGCCTCCTGTCAGCCGCTAAGACAGTAGTCCCCCGGGTCCCAGGAGTCATCACGAGGCCCGAAGACGACCCCATGGCAGGGTTTCAACTTTACCCCCCAGTCACCAGAGAGAGAGTGGGGACTGCCGGCAGGAGGAGCTCTCTGAGGAGCGAGCCCTCAACCGGTCCTGTCGACTTCAAGGTGGCTCACAAGTAAGGAGATCCCTGGGGAGGAGGGCGGAAGGCCGGAGTGGCCCTGGATTCGCCACTCCCCAGGGAAAGTCTCACCTTGAGCCGAGCAGCCTTCCACTGCTCCAGCAGAAAAGATAACCCAGCTCCTGGCCCTTCTCCTCCCGCCCTATGAAGGATGTGACACCTGAAGAGTAAGCCGGGCATTTTGGGGCATAGGCGGTAACCAGCCATGTGTAGTAAGCCTATGTAAAGGCAATGATTCATGCCTTCCAATAATGCCAGAACTAAGCGCATAACGATCTAATGTGAATAGCGCTGTGTTTAATACTTACATTTTGAGCGCATAGTGAACTGATATGAACAGCGTTGTGTTTCATACCTACATTTCGAGCGCATAGTGAACTAATGTGAATGGTGCTTTGTTTAATAACTAAAATTCAAGCGCTTAAGTAATACTGTGAACAGAGTTATGTTTAATAACCTTTTCCAGCGCATAATGAAAGGCTGAGAGCAGCGCTAAGGTTAATAACTAAATTTCAAGAGCATTGAGATTGCTGTGTACATTGCTATGATTAATGATTTGATTTATTGTGTTAATGAATATGCGGTGTTGGAATTGACCATTAAGTGGCGCGCTTGATCGCACGCCAGGTCTAAAATAAGAAAGTACTGACAACTTAGTCACAGTGATATGTTTTGGCTATAATGAATTGTAGATAAGAACTGATTGAATCTTATGTGAAAAGAAAGGAAGAACAAGATAAAAGAGAAGATAAAGCTTTTCTACCTTTTCTAATTATTTGGTGTAGCGTCATTTTTAGTGGTGGTACGCTGGAGTGTGAAGTGAGTGTGATGCAAGCACGACATGTAGCTCTGGAGTAGGCCTTTTCACTTGAGCCAAGCTTCCCTAGGACTTTAGGTCCAACAACTAGAAAGTGCCTTTTCAATGTTCAAAGATGAGTAGAACTGAAAGAAATAGACGGAAAAAGGAGCATTTCAGTGACTATGGGGAAGAAAAGAAAAGAAAAGCCGTCAAGGAAGGACTGAGCATTTAATTAACTTACTGGTGGATGAATCCTGGGTAGAACACAAGCGGGCAACACTGTCAATGGTTATTCCGATCATCGCACATGATCTAATGGGAGCGGAAGGATCCGCGCTGGAAACGAGAAGAGGATCTTTAGTTTGAGTGAAAGGGAAGGACTCGACCTTCATATCACTGTAGCGTGACGGAGTGTGGAAGAAATAGCATACCTTGCAAAAACTTTAAGCTACGCCCGTTCGTCACTGGCGGTCTCTCGGCTGACGGAGGGGATGTGATTTGCCTGGGTCGACGAATCTGGAGACAAATAAAGTGGCATCAGTCCAGACTGCTAGCGTGCATAAAACACCTAACAGAGCACGAGGAAATTGGCCAGTGTATTCATTATGACGCCAATTACCTGATTCGTGGTGGAGAACACGTTTCTTCGTCCAGAGCCTGAAGCGAGTGCTTGGGAACCAGCACTTCCGTGTTAGGTCTAAATGCAATCCTGGGAAGGAAACGGAATTCTGGGAAATGTAGTAGTATAATTCCCAAGGTACAATGTGGCTAGAAAGAAGGGTTTAGTTGGAGAGTTTATTTCCAGAGTTTTTTTGCGCTGTTGCCAAAGGATGGGTCTTCAATGCGCGGGCCATGAACATGAAATCACCGAGTGATTAGAAACGGAAGGGGGTTCTGATCGAGATATTAAGAAAATGTTCAATGAAGAAACACTTATCATGAGGGCTGGTCCTAATACAAGTATGGGAAATAATGCGGGCCAGAGACTTTATAATCTGTAAATTTCCGATAGTTCATTGAGTCCAGATATCGCAGTGTCGAATTTTACGATTAGCATTGCTTCCCGTTGTGAGAGCTTAAGTTCGATGTCATCTCCTCTTGGGTCACGTTCCACTTTAGAAATGACCGTCCAGCGGAGATCTTTTTCCGCATGCATCATTTTGCGCCAATGATTGACGAGTGGTGCAGTCTCGACATTTTTCCTGATTCGGGACTTGTGTTGCGTTATTCTCTGTCGGTCCTCCTGATTAGTTTTTCCCATGTATAACAATGAACAGGGACAGATTATTCCATAAATCACATGTTTAGTTTTACAGTTCGAAAAAGTATCATGCTTCCAGTGGATCCCTTTGTGGGAAAACAACGAACCTCCGAACGTTTGATCGCAGCACGAACAAGTCCCACATTTATGGTGTCCTTTTATGGATGTCAAGCCCATCAGTTGCCTTAATGTAGGTTCCATCACTTTTTTAGAAGTTGCCCTGACTATATGATTAGCCACATTTCTTTCTCTCTTGAAGGCGAACAAGGGGGAAGTTTCCAAAGATTGATCCAGGTTTTGAATAAGATGCCAGTTCTGATGGATCACTTTTTTTTTTTTTAAATGTTTTTGTGGTACTTTGGTGTTTAATTGGTTGTCAAATTGAAAAACATTTTACCAAAACTATTCGAATGACAAAAAAGATATAGTTTGAATAAATACTATTAATTAGTACAGACGTAGTTGTTGTATTTCTCTTCTACGGTCCATTGATTTGCGTTAAATAGCAATCAGCATTGGCATTCTCTCTAGTTTCTCTGCATCATGGCATCCAAGAAGGAGTTGAAGAAACGGGAAAGGCAACTCTGTGACACACCACCTGCCATAACTATCACACCCTGGTAACTTCCTGATGCAAAAGTAGGTGCAGGATACAGAGCACCTGCACATGTGTTGGTATGGCGTGCGCCCTTGGTGTCTGATGCTCCAGGAATGGGTGCAGGTCCCGTATCAGGTCTAGGATGGTTTGTGGGTGTAGCCTGTACCTCTCATGTATTTCTGCCTCAGTCATTTGGAACAGTGTGACACGCAGTCTGTACACACGCTCCTCCCGTCTCCAGACCCTCATCCTGCTGCTTGCAAACGTAGCCGCCTTGCTATACCATAGAGGGATGGCATTGTGTTCACACTGTTGCATTTTGGGGCTGTTTTTATGCAGTGCACCTGATTACCTCCTGCTTGGAGTCAGTGGTAATTACTGATTCTTAAATACCGATTTTTGTCAAATTCGGTATTACCGATTTTTGGTACATCGCATTTGCGATTATTTACCGATTTCTTATTTACCGATTCGGTATTTTAGTGTTTTGGTGGCTGCCAATCGCTAAATAAGGAATCGGTAACTGGTTTCCCTTATTTTTACCGATTCCTTACTAGCGATGGCGTTCGGTAATACCTTCATCGCACATGGGTAAATAACGGGCGGTAACGCAGAAATGTAACAAATTTCGGCGTTACCGACCTGTATTTAGCCACCTACATCTGGCCCTATGTTGTTACTGAGCATTTCACCTAACTATAATGTTACTTTAACCTTTGATGTTTTCAGTGATCAAATATTATATTTTATATCTCTCTATATATATATATTCACAGAAAAAACCATAGGTTTCAGGGGTGTTATGGCCATTTCACTCGTACAAAACCATAGAAATTCCTCCGTTATAGTTAGTTCTGCTAACTATAACTCGCGCGCCCGCAATGCACTGCTGATGATGTCACATATTGTATCATTCATGACATGGTCAGTGACATCACTGATGACATCTCAAATGACATCACTGATGACATTACTGATGACATCATCCAGTGAATGTGGTTTAGTTTGAAATTTAAATATGTTACCTACTGGCGGTCGCCAGTAGGTAGTTTTAGGTAGGACCTATTTTCCATAGGAAATCCGCAACATTCTATTTGGAATAACTTTGGCGCCCTTTGACGAATCTTCGCGAAATTTTCAAAACTTTTGGCCAGCTCTGGTCCGCTCCTATCTTGAAAGTCTCGGGATGATTCGTGTAGAGGGGGCTGAGAAAAAAGGGGGGTCCCAAAACGTGTTTTCCCCATGCAATTTCCCGTAGGACCTTTAGCCGCAGCTACAGCCCGAACTGCTGAACGGAATTACACCAAATTTGGCAGAATGGTAGACCTTGGTTCAGAGTCATGCCTTTTGCTTAAATTGTGTAAATCCGTTCAGTAGTTCCTGAGAAAATCAAAAGTAAAATCACATATATATCTGGGCGGAGCCTAACCACACATCTCATCGTGAGATCTGATTGGCTGTCAGCACTTCATCCAAGAAGTGTTGGCAGCCATATTGGGACCAATATACATGATAGCACCTCATTAAAAAGCATTGCAGTTAATAGAAGGTTTTAAGACTTTAGTTACATTATAAATCATTTGTTGATGGTACCATTCTCATTTTAGGAATTGTGGTATGTTCTAAGGTGATTTTGCCAAGTGAAAAAGCCTTCTGCTGGGATATCATGAATCATGTTTGAGAGAAAACTATTTTCTCATCCTTTTCCCACAGAGGTTTGGAAGGTGATCAATAAGCTAAACTGAGAGCATATTTTCTGTAAATTCACATTATCTTTCTCAGTCATGTGAGAATGAAGTCTGACATTCTCAGTAAAACATGTACATCCAACAAGGGCAGAGACTGTCAGTTGATTCCTTTGTGTTCTACTGCAGCTTCCCAGAGTGTTCCAAAGAACAACTAGAGCGCTAACAGTCCTACATATGATAAACGTTTGGCACACCTGAAGCCATCTTGATTGGAATAAAGTGGTAACTCTTAAAACATTTAATTTAAAAAGGAACAAAATGAGGGGGTTCATTTTGCCATAGAATGTATGATTAGTGCTGCAGAAAGAAAAATTAGGGCACATTTTGACTTCTCAAATCCTCTTCTATTTCATTTAAAAATTCTGACATGCAGACTGAAACATGTACTTTGAATACCAGCAGCAGACTTCCCTGGTGAGCAGTAGCTTTACTACAGTACAGTGATCTAATGAGGAACTGGAGTGCTACCATTCAGAATTTATGGCAAATGTTTGACACATTTGAATGCCTTCTTGATGGAACCAAAGTAAACAAGCTTTGAAAATGCCATAGGTCTCGCCCTTGTTTAAGCTAAAGCAATTCTGTTTGTAATTAGGTGGCTTTTTAGCTTTGCTTTTATTAGTGTTTTTCAAACTTTCATGTACATAACATGCATATATGTATATGTATATGTATGCATGCATTTATATTTGTATTTATATAGATATGCAGATTATATATATGTTTATATATGTATGTATATATGTATATACACACATACATATATATAAATGCATATGCATATATATGCCTATATATATGTGCATACGTGTGCGTGTAGAGAGAGGTAGTGAGGTAGAGGTAGAGAGGTAGAGGTAGAGAGGTAGAGAGTAGTAGAGAGAGAGGAAGAGAGAGGTAGACAGTAGAGGATGAGTAATAGAGAGTAGAGAGTGACTAGTAGAGAGAGTAGCAGAGAGTGAGTAGGAGAGAGTAGTAGATTGAGTAGTAGAGAGTGAGTAGTAGAGAGTAGTAGAGAGTGGGAAATAGAGAGTGAGTAGTAGAGAGTAGTAGAGAGTAGTAGAGAGTGAGTAGTAGAGTGAGTAGTAGAGAGTAGTAGAGAGTGAGTAGTAGAGAGTGAGTAGTGGAGAGTGAGTAGCAGAGAGAGAGTAGTAGAGAGTAGTAGAGAATGAGTAGTAGAGTGAGTAGTAGAGGGTAGTAGAGAGTGAGCAGTAGAGAGTAGTAGAGAGTGAATAGTAGAGGGAGTAGTAGAGAGTAGTAGAGAGTAGTAGAGAGAGAGTAGTAGAGAGAGTAGTAGAGAGTAGTAGAGAGTGAGTAGTAGAGAGTAGTAGAGAGTGAGTAGTAGAGAGTGAGTAGTAGTGAGTGGGTAGTAGTGAGTAGTAGAGAGTGAGTAGTAGAGAGTGAGTAGTAGAGAGAGAGTAGTAGGGAGTAGTAGAGTAGCAGAGAGTGAGTAGTAGAGAGTTAGTAGAGAGTGAGTTGTAGAGAGTAGTGGAGTAGTAGAGAGTGAGTAGTAGAAAGTAGGAGAGAGTGATTAGTAGAGTGAGTAGTAGGGAGAAGTAGAGAGTGAGTAGTAGAGAGTAGTGGAGTAGTAGAGAGTGAGTAGTAGAGAGTAGTAGAGAGTGATTAATAGAGTGAGTAGTAGGGAGTAGTAGAGAGTGAGTAGTAGAGAGCAAGTAGGAGAGCGTGTGTAGTAGAGAGTGTGTAGTAGAGAGTGAATAGTAGAGAGTGAGTAGTAGAGAGAGTAGTAGAGAGTGTGTAGTAGAGAGTGAGTAGTAGAGAGTGAGTAGCAGAGAGAGTAGTAGAGAGTGAGTAGTAGAGAGAGTAGTAGAGAGAAGTAGTAGAGAGTGTGTAGTAGAGAGTGTGTAGTAGAGAGTGAGTAGTAGAGAGTGAGTAGTAGAGAGTAGTAGAGAGTGAGTAGTAGAGAGAGTAGTAGAGAGTGAGTAGTAGTGAGTGTGTAGTAGAGAGTGGTAGAGTAGTAGAGAGTGAGTAGTAGAGAGTGAGTAGCAGAGAGAGTAGTAGAGAATAGTAGAGTAGCAGAGAGTGAGTAGTAGAGTGAGTAGTAGAGAGTAGTAGAGAGCGAGTAGTAGAGAGTGAGTAGTGGAGAGTGAGTAGTAGAGAGTAGTAGAGTGAGTAGTAGAGAGTGAGTAGTAGAGAGAGAGTAGTAGAGAGTAGTAGACAGTGAGTAGTAGAATAGTAGAGAGTGAGTGGTAGAGAGTTGTAGAGTGAGTAGTAGAGAGTAGTAGAGTAGTAGAGAGTGAGTAGTAGAGAGTAGTAGAGAGTGAGTAGTAGAGAGTGAGTAGTGGATAGTGATTATGAGAGAGTAGTAGAGAGTGAGTAGTAGAGAGTGAGTAGTAGAGAGTGAGTAGTACGGAGTAGTAGAGTGAATAGTAGAGGGGGAGTAGTAGAGAGAGAGTAGTAGAGAGTAGTAGAGAGTGAGTAGTAGAGTAGTAGAGAGTGAGTAGTAGGAGATAGTGAGTCATAGAGAGTAGTAGAGTGAGTTATAGAGCGTAGTAGAGAGTGGGTAGTAGAGAGTGAGTAGTAGAGAGTAGTAGTAGAGAGTAGTAGAGTGAGTAGTAGAGAGTGAGTAGTTTAATTTAAAAGGAACACAATGAGGGTGTTCATTTTGCCTTAGAAATTATGATTAGTGTGGAAAAAAGAAAAATTAGGGCACATTTTGAGTGACTTCTCAAATCCTCTTCTATTTCATTAAAAAATTCTGACATGCAGACTGAAACATGCATTTTTAATACCAGCAGCAGACTTCCCTGGTGAACAGTAGCTTTTTCTACAGTGATCTAATAAGCAACTAGAGTGCTAACATTCCGGATTTATGGCAAATGTGTGACACATCTGGATGCCTTCTTGATGGAATCAAAGTAAAAAACTGTAAGTATTCCTACTGAGGAGACTGTAGTAAATGAGGAAATTAGGAAACTTCATAACAAATAAGTCTCCCAAGATGGCCACCAGAGACAAAAGAGCCCAAATGTAGCACAAATATCACCCAGATGTAGCCCAAGGATAGCCCAATGACAGACTGTCCCAGAGTGTTTTAAAGAACAACTAGAGCGCTAACAGTCTTACTTATGACAAAAGTATGGCACACCTGAAGCCATCTTGATTGGAATAAAGTGGTAACACTTAAAACATTTAATTTGCCAAGGAACAAAATTAGGGGGTTCATTTTGCCATAGAAATTATGATTAGTGCTGCAGAAAGAAAATTTAGGGCATATTTTGACTTCTCAAATCCTCTTCTATTTCATTTAAATATTCTGACATGCAGACTGAAACATGCACTTTGAATACCAGCAGCAGACTTCCCTGGTGAGCAGTAGCTTTACTACAGTGATCTAGTGAGGAACTGGGGTGCTACCATTCAGAATTTATGGCAAATGTGTGACAAATTTGAATGCCTTCTTGATGGAACCAAAGTAAACAAGCATTGAAAATGCCATAGGTCTCGCCCTTGTTTAAGCTAAAGCAATTCTGTTTGTAATTAGGTTGCGTTTTCTAGCTTTGCTTTTATTAGTGTTTTTCAAACTTTCATGTACATAACATGCATATATGTATATGTATATGTATATGTATGCATGCATTTATATTTGTATTTATATAGATATGCAGATTATATATATGTTTATATATGTATGTATATATAAATATACATATATATAAATGCATATGCATATATATGCCTATATATATGTGCATATGTGTGCGTGTAGAGAGAGGTAGTGAGGTAGAGGTAGAGAGGTAGAGGTAGAGAGGTAGAGAGTAGTAGAGAGAGAGGTAGAGAGAGGTAGACAGTAGAGGATGAGTAATATAGAGTAGAGAGTGAGTAGTAGAGAGAGTAGCAGAGAGTGAGTAGGAGAGAGTAGTAGAGTGAGTAGTAGAGAGTGAGTAGTAGAGAGTAGTAGAGAGTGGGTAATAGAGAGTGAGTAGTAGAGAGTAGTAGAGAGTGAGTAGTAGAGTGAGTAGTAGAGAGTAGTAGAGAGTGAGTAGTAGAGAGTGAGTAGTGGATAGTGAGTAGCAGAGAGAGAGTAGTAGAGAGTAGTAGAGAATGAATAGTAGAGTGAGTAGTAGAGGGTAGTAGAGAGTGAGCAGTAGAGAGTAGTAGAGAGTGAATAGTAGAGGGAGTAGTAGAGAGTAGTAGAGAGTGAGTAGTAGTGAGTGGGTAGTAGTGAGTAGTAGAGAGTGAGTAGTAGAGAGTGAGTAGTAGAGAGAGAGTAGAAGAAAGTAGTAGAGTAGCAGGGAGTGAGTAGTAGAGAGTTAGTACACAGTGAGTAGTAGAGAGTAGTGGAGTAGTAGAGAGTGAGTAGTAGAGAGTGATTAGTAGAGTGAGTAGTAGGGAGTAGTAGAGAGTGAGTAGTAGAGAGTAGTGGAGTAGTAGAGAGTGAGTAGTAGAGAGAAGTAGAGAGTGATTAATAGAGTGAGTAGTAGAGAGTGAGTAGTAGAGAGAAAGTAGGAGAGCGTGTGTAGTAGAGAGTGTGTAGTAGAGAGTGAGTAGTAGAGAGTGAGTAATAGAAAGAGTAGTAGAGAGTGAGTAGTAGAGAGAGTAGTAGAGAGAAGTAGTAGAGAGTGTGTAGTAGTGAGTGTGTAGTAGAGAGTGAGTAGAGTGAGTAGTAGGGAGTAGTAGAGAGTGAGTAGTAGAGAGAGTAGTAGAGAGTGAGTAGTAGTGAGTGTGTAATAGAGAGTAGTAGAGTAGTAAAGAGTGAGTAATAGAGAGTGAGTAGTAGAGAGTAGTAGAGAGTGAGTAGTAGAGTGAGTAGTAGAGAGTAGTAGAGAGTGAGTAGTAGAGAGTGAGAAGTTGAGAGTGAGTAGCAGAGAGAGAGTAGTAGAGAGTAGTAGAGAATGAATAGTAGAGTGAGTAGTAGAGGGTAGTAGAGAGTGAGCAGTAGAGAGTAGTAGAGAGTGAATAGTAGAGGGAGTAGTAGAGAATAGTAGAGAGTAGTAGAGAGAGTAGTAGAGAGAGTAGTAGAGAGAGAGTAGTAGAGAGTAGTAGAGAGTGAGTAGTAGAGAGTTGTAGAGAGTGAGTAGTAGTGAGTGGGTAGTAGTGAGTAGTAGAGAGTGAGTAGTAGAGAGTGAATAGTAGAGAGAGAGTAGTAGGGAGTAGTAGAGTAGCAGAGAGTGAGTAGTAGAGAGTTAGTAGATCGTGAGTAGTAGAGAGTAGTGGAGTAGTAGAGAGTGAGTAGTAGAGAGTAGTAGAGAGTGATTAGTAGAGTGAGTAGTAGGGAGTAGTAGAGAGTGAGTAGTAGAGAGTAGTGGAGTAGTAGAGAGTGAGTAGTAGAGAGTAGTAGAGAGTGATTATTAGAGGGAGTAGTAGAGAGAGAGTAGTAGAGAGAAAGTAGGAGAGTGTGTGTAGTAGAGAGTGTGTAGTAGAGAGTGAGTAGTAGAGAGTGAGTAGTAGAGAGAGTAGTAGAGAGTGTGTAGTAGAGAGTGAGTAGTAGAGAGTGAGTAGCAGAGAGAGTAGTAGAGAGTGAGTACTAGAGAGAGTAGTAGAGAGAAGTAGTAGAGAGTGTGTAGTAGAGAGTGTGTAGTAGAGAGTGAGTAGAGTGAGTAGTAGGGAGTAGTAGAGAGTGAGTAGTAGAGAGAGTAGTAGAGAATAGTAGAGTAGCAGAGAGTGAGTAGTAGAGTGAGCAGTAGAGAGTAGTAGAGAGCGAGTAGTAGAGAGTGAGTAGTCGAGAGTGAGTAGTAGAGAGTAGTAGAGTGAGTAGTAGAGAGTGAGTAGTAGAGAGAGAGTAGTAAGGAGTAGTAAAGAGTGAGTAGTAGAGTAGTAGAGAGTGAGTAGTAGAGAGTTGTAGAGTGAGTAGTAGAGAGTAGTAGAGTAGTAGAGAGTGAGTAGTAGAGAGTAGTAGAGAGTGAGTAGTAGAGAGTGAGTAGTGGATAGTGATTATGCGAGAGTAGTAGAGAGTGAGTAGTAGAGAGTGAGTAGTAGAGAGTGAGTAGTAGAGAGTGAGTAGTAGAGAGTAGTAGAGTGAATAGTAGAGGGGAGTAGTAGAGATAGAGTAGTAGAGAGTAGTAGAGAGTGAGTAGTAGAGTAGTAGAGAGTGAGTAGTAGAGTGGTAGGAGATAGTGAGTCGTAGAGAGTAGTAGAGTGAGTAGTAGAGCGTAGTAGAGTGAGTAGTAGAGAGTGAGTAGTAGAGAGTAGTGGCGAGTGAGTAGTAGAGAGTGAGTAGTTTAATTTAAAAGGAACACAATGAGGGTGTTCATTTTGCCATAGAAATTATGATTAGTGCGGAAAAAAGAAAAATTAGGGCACATTTTGAGTGACTTTTCAAATCCTCTTCTATTTCATTAAAAAATTCTGACATGCAGACTGAAACATGCATTTTTAATACCAGCAGCAGACTTCCCTGGTAAACAGTGCTAACATTCTGAATTTATGGCAAATGTGTGACACATCTGAATGCCTTCTTGATGGAATCAAAGTAAAAAACCTGAAAGTATTTCCTACTGAGGAGACTGTAGTAAATGAGGAAATTATGAAACTTCAGAACAAATAAGTCTCCCAAGATTGCCACCAGAGACAAAAGAGCCCAAATGTAGCACAAATATCCCCCAGACGTAGCCCAAGTATAGCCCAATGACAGAATGTCCCAGAGTGTTCTAAAGAACAACTAGAGCGCTAACAGTCTTACTTATGACAAAAGTATGGCACACCTGAAGCCATCTTGATTGGAATAAAGTGGTAACACTTAAAACATTTAATTTGCAAAGGAAGAAAATGAGGGGGTTCATTTTGCCATAGAAATAATGATTAGTGCTGCAGAAAGAAAAATTAGGGCACATTTTGACTTCTCAATTCCACTTCTATTACTTTAAAAAAATTCTGACATGCAGGCTGAAACATGCACTTTGAATACCAGCAGCAGACTTCCCTGGTGAGCAGTAGCTTTACTACAGTGATCTAATGAGCAACTAGAGTGCTACCCTTCAGAATTTATGGCAAATGTGTGACACATCTGAATGCCCTCTTGATGGAACCAAAGTAAACAAGCATTGAAAATGCAATAGGTTTCACCCTCGTTTAAGTTAAAGCAATTCTGTTTGTAATTAGGTGGCTTTTTAGCTTTGCTTGTATTAGTGTTTTTCAAACTTTCATGTACATAACATGCATATGTATGCATATATGTATATGTATATGTATGCATGCATTTATATTTATTCACTTAAAAAACCATAGGTTTCACACACGTTATAGTTAGGAATTAGCATTTAAAAAACCTTGCAAATTCACTTAAAAAACCATAGGTTTCACACATGTTATAGTTGGCTGGACATTTTATTCGTAAAAAACCATTGAAATTCCCACGTTATAGTTAGTTCAGATAACTATAACTCGCGCGCCCGCAATCCACTGCCCATGACGTCACATATTACATCACTCATGACATGGTCAGTGGCATCACTCATGACATCACTGATGACATCATCCTTGTGATAGAGTGGCGGTCGCGCGAGTTATAGTTTTGTACGAGTAAAATGTCGTAGAGAGTGAGTAGTAGAGAGTAGTAGAGAGTGAGTAGTAGAGAGTGAGTAGTAGAGTGAGTATTGGGTAGTAGAGAGTGAGTAGTAGTGAGTAGTAGAGAGAAAGTAGTAGAGAGTGAGTAGTAGAGAGTAGTAGAGAGTGAGTAGTAGAGAGTGAGTAGTAGAGAGAGAGTAGTAGAGAGTAGTAGAATAGTAGAGAGTAATAGAGAGTGAGTAGTAGAGCATAGTGGAGTAATAGGGAGTGAGTAGTAAAGTGAGTAGTAGAGAGTAGTAGAGAGTGACTAGTAGAGTGAGTACTGGAGAGTAGTAGAGAGCTAGTAGTAGAGAGCAAGTAATAGAGTGTGTAGCAGAGAGTGAGTAGTAGACAGTAGTAGAGAGTGAATAGTAGAGAGAGTAGTAAAGAGTGAGAAGTAGAGAGAGTAAGAGAGAGTAGTAGAGAGTGAGTAGTAGAGTGAGTAGTAGAGAGTAGTTGAGAGCGAGTAGTAGAGAGTGAGTAGTGGAGAGTGAGTAGTAGAGAGTAGTAGAGAGTGAGTAGTAGAGAGTGAGTAGTAGAGAGTAGTAGAGTGATCAGTAGTAGAGAGTAGTAGAGAGTGAGTAGTAGAGAATGAGTGGTAGAGAGTAGTAGAGAGTAGTAGAGAGTAGTAGAGAGTGAGTAGTAGAGAGTGAATAGTAGAGTAGTAGTAGTAGAGAGTAGTAGAGAGAGAGCAGTAGAGAGTGAGTAGTAGAGAGAGAGTAGTAGAGGGAGTAGTAGAGAGTAAGTAGTAGAGAGTAGTAGCGAGTGAGTAGTAGAGAGTGAGTAGTAGAGAGTGAGTAGTAGAGAGAGAGTAGTAGAGAGTAGTAGAGAGTGAGTAGTAGAGTAGTAGAGAGTGAGTGGTAGAAAGTAGTAGAGTGAGTAGCAGAGAATAGTAGAGAGTGAGTTGTAGAGAGTAAATAGTAGAGAGTAGTAGAGAGTGAGTAGTAGAGAGAGTAGCAGTAGAGAGTGAGTAGTAGAGAGTAGTAGAGAGTGAGTAGTATAGAGTGAGTAGTAGAGAATGAGTAGAGAGTAGTAGAGAGTGAGTAGTAGAGTGTGAGTAGTAGGGAGTGAGTAGTAGAGAGTGAGTAGTAGAGAGTAGTAGCGAGTGAGTAGTAGAGAGTAGAAGTGTAATAGAGAGTGAGTAGTAGAGAGTAGTAGAGAGTGAGTAGTAGAGAGTGAGAAGTAGAGTACTAGAGAGTAGTCAGTCAGTGTCAGTCAGTGTCAGAAAGTCAGTGTCAGTTATTCAGTCAGTGTCAGTCAATCAGTGTCAGTCAGTGTCAGTCAATCAGTGTCAGTCAGTCAGTTTCAGTCAATCAGTGTCAGTCAGTGTCAGTCAATCAGTGTCAGTCAGTGTCAGTCAGTCAGTGTCAGCTAGAGCAGCTCTGCTGACCTGGTTCTCTGGCTCTAAAGCAGCTCTGTTGACCTGGTTCTTTCCCTCTAAAGCACCTCTGCTGGCTTGGTTTCTCTGGCTCTACAGCAGGTCTGCTGACCCGGTTCTCTGGCTCTAAAGCAGCTCTGCTGACCTAGTTCTTAGGCTACAGAGCAGCTCTACTGATCTGGTTCTCTGGCTCTACAACAGCTCTGCTGACCTGGTTCTCTGGCTCTAAAGCAGCTCTGCTGACCCGGTTCTATGGCTCTAAAGCAGTTCTACTGACCTGGTTCTCTCCCTCTAGAGCAGCTCTGCTGACCTGGTTCTCTCCCTCTAAAGCAGCTCTACTGACCTGGAATCTCTGACTCCACAGCAGCTTTGCTGACCTGGTTATCTGGCTCTAGAGCAGCTCTGCTGACCTGGTTCTCTGGCTCTAAAGCAGCTCTGCTGACCTGGTTCTATGGCGCTAAAGCAACTCTGCTGACTTGGTTCTCTGGCTCTATAGCAGCTCTGCTGACCTGGTTCTCTCCCTCTAAAGGAGCTCTGCTTACCTGGTTTCTCTGGCTCTTCAGCAGGTCTGCTGACATGGTTCTCTGACTCTAGAGCAGCTCTGCTGACGTAGTTCTTAGGCTACAGAGCAGCTCTGCTGATCTGGTTCTCTGATCTACAACAGCTCTGCTGACCCAGTTCTATGGCTCTAAAGCAGTTCTGCTGACATGGTTCTCTGGCTCTAGAGCAGCTCTGCTGACCTGGTTCTCTCCCTCTGAATCAGCTCTGCTGACCTGGTTCTCTCCCTCTAAAGCAGCTCTACTGACCTGATTTCTCTGGCTTCACAGCAGCTCTGCTGACCTGGTTCTCTGGCTCTAGAGCAGCTCTGCTGACCTGGTTCTTAGGCTTTAGAGCAGCTCTCCTGAACTGGTTCTCTGGCTCTAAAGCAGCTCTGCTGACCTGGTTCTATGGCTCTAAATCAGCTCTGTTGACTTGGTTCTCTGGCTCTAGAGAAGCTCTGCTGACCTGGTTCTCTGGCTCTAAAGCAGCTCTGCTGACCTGGTTCTCTCCCTCTAAAGCAGCTCTGCTGACCTGGTTTCTCTGGCTCTACAGCAGCTCTGCTGACCTGGTTCTCAGGCTCTAGAGCAGCTCTGCTTACCTAGTTCTTAGGCTCTAGAGCAGCTGCTGACCTGGTTCTCTGGCTCTACAGCAGCTCTGCTGACCTGGTTTTCTGCACTCACGATGCACGCACCGACTTCGCGAAAATATATTTAAAAATAATATAAGTTTATTATAAGTACAAATATATAATTTTTATGAATATCTTACATAATCTCTTGCCTTAATATGTATATTAAAGACACATACATATCATTTTGGAACATAAATCTTTTTTGCGGGAGTCGCGCACCCAGCGCGCCCCAGCACGTATATGACGTCACGCAGGACCCGCAACCGTGCAAACATTTCGTACCGTAAAGCGCATGTGTTGTGAATGCGCGGGAGCAAAAGTCGCGGACTGGTCGCATACTTTTCGCGCACATCACGTGATAATAAATGTATATGATGTAACTGAAAAACACACAGCCATCGCACACCAGACGCGGGTCCTTCATGACTTTTCTAAAATGGCGGCTAGAATGCGCGCACCTACCATGATGAGTACGCTTTGAGTGCGTGAAAATAATATAAATATATTAAAATAAAAAATGAAAACAAGAAAATTAATCAATATTTCAGTTTTAATTTTTAAAAAATTATTTTGTGAACTTTTCAGAAAAATATATAATGTTATTTAATGAATAAAATATTTATAAATAAAGAGTTAAAAAACTGTAGAGAATCAGTACAACAAATAGGGATAACTACTATCACACTTAAAAATTAGCATTTAGAAAACCTTTGAAATTCACTGGAAAAAAACATAGGTTTCAGAGACATTATAGTTAGAAATTAGCATTTAAAAAAGCTTTGAAATTCACTAAAAAAAACATAGGTTTCAGAGACGTTATAGTTAGAAATTAGCATTTAAAAAACCTTAGAAATTCACAGAAAAAAACATAGGTTTCAGGGGTGTTATAGTCAGCTGCCCATTTCACTTGTACAAAACCATAGAAATTCCTCCGTTATAGTTAGTTCTGCTAACTATAAATCGCGCGCCCGCAATGCACTGCTGATGATGTCACATATTGCATCATTCATGACATGGTCAGTGACATCACTGATGACATCACTGATGACATCTCAAATGACATCACTGATTACATCATCCATGTGACAATCTGATACACCTCATCATACACTAGTATAACCTTTCATCACTCACTGTAAAATACAGAGTACCATATTTGAAACCATGTGGCTGATGTCATCAGTGATGTCATTTAAGATGTCATTGCTGATCTCATCAGTGATGTCACTGACCATGTAATGAATGATGCAATATGTGACTACTCAAGCATCGGGACTGCGAGGACCAGGTTGCTCGGTGCTCTTCGCACCTGGTGCCTCTTCCCGACTCCTCCCCCAGCTGCTACTTGACGCCTCGCGGCCCCCGCTTCGCGGGAGCTGCTCGTAGGCTCAGACATCTGATTTTACTTGCCTGGGCTCTTTCACTCGGAGGCTGCTCTCTGCTCCTGGGGACGCGGTGCTGCTGCCCAGGGGGACGCTTTTTTAGCCTGGACTACTCAAACATCGGGACTGCGAGGACCAGGTTGCTCGGTGCTCTTCGCACCTGGTGCCTCTTCCCGACTCCTCCCCCAGCTGCTACTTGACGCCTCGCGGCCCCCGCTTCGCGGGAGCCGCTCGTAGGCTCGGACATCTGATTTTACTTGCCTGGGCTCTTTCACTCGGAGGCTGCTCTCTGCTCCTGGGGACGCTGTGCTGCTGCCAAGGGGGACGCTGTTTTAGCCTGGACTACTCAAGCATCGGGACTGCGAGGACCAGGTTGCTCGGTGCTCTTCGCACCTGGTGCCTCTTCCCGACTCCTCCCCCAGCTGCTACTTGACGCCTCGCGGCCCCCGCTTCGCGGGTGTCGCTCGTAGGCTCGGACATCTGATTTTACTTGCCTGGGCTCTTTCACTCGGAGGCTGCTCTCTGCTCCTGGGGACGCTGTGCTGCTGCCAAGGGGGACGCTGTTTTAGCCTGGACTACTCAAGCATCGGGACTGCGAGGACCAGGTTGCTCGGTGCTCTTCGCACCTGGTGCCTCTTCCCGACTCCTCCTCTTCCTGCCCCAACTAATAATATCACAGTCCCGCCTATACGCGATAGCGGGACGCGTGCGGGTCGCAGTCCGGGGCGAAGACCGGGCAAAGAGCGGGCCGTTTGAGGCCGTTCGAGTACGGTCGAGGTAGGCCAAGGCCCAACCCCCTATAATTGTACGCTAGCTACTCATTTGAGGTTTGTTGGTTGGATTATGTCTGCCAGAGAAACCAGGAGTAAATCCGCGCTGGCCGCTGGTTCGGCCACTGGCACCCTGGATATGTACTTTGCCAAGGCAGGCTCCTTGTTGATCGATTAAATAACTACCCTAGAAAGGCGTATTCCACAGGAAATTGACTGGGTGAGGAGATCTTCCTTGGGATCTTTGGCACAGGTTCCCTCTCCAGTCTATATGGCCGAATCCATGGCACTTACTGCGGGGGTAGAATCCGGCATTTCAAAACCAAATGCCCCGATTTCGTCTGTTGTTGACTGTGATACCTCAGCTCCCACAGAGCTTAGTATTGTATCCCTCCCACCACCTAGACCACACCCTGTCCAGACGATTTTAAAACCTAGTATTCCAGACCAGGATAGAAAGCATTTATCTAAACAGTCTAACCGGGGGGAGAGGGCAGGTGCAATTTCGAAGAGGAAGAGAGGGCCACAAAACACAGGGGGGCGTACGACCAAAATTGCAAAGCTCAACTTAAGGAGCGAAGAAAATCAACTTGGAGTAGCCCATACAAGGACCGATCCACTAGACACACTCGATCTTTCACTCCATAGTCATAACGCTTCTACGCGTGAGATTGGTCTTTCTCTTGTGGATGTAAATTCTCTTTTGAAGAAATCGCTTACTCCTATAGTCGATCGCTTGGTACAACTAGAAGCATCCCTAGCGAATCTTCAAAGGGGAATTGACCTACTCCTAGACGCCCCTAGAGCAGTCACCCAACATGAGAACCCTACACAAGTACTTCTAGCTAAGGAAGGTGGTCCCTTACCCAAATCTCCCCAAATGCACCACCCCAGGCCACTTATTCCACGTACATCAAACTTTTTGACCTCTAGCTCTATCTCTCATGGGGCGCCAGCAGTTCCATTAGTATCGATACACGGTAATGATATGGGACGTAGAACAATCAACTTACCTCCAGAGGCAGTCCCTTACACAGTCATCCTAGCTGGTATTCCGGAATTAAAACCTTCTGCCAAGGAACCAGTGGAGGCTTTAGAAAACAAGGTTATTCACTGGCTTTCCTCAAATAGACCCCTTCCCCAGGGCATCCATAGTGAGGTCCTTATGGTGAGGAGAGTCCCGTGGCTAGGTAATACTAGGAAAACAATTCCTGGTGACTGTGTACTGATCAATTTTAGGGACTCCCGTACAGTTTCCCACATATGTAGTTGGCCCTATAATGCCCAGGGGTCCTCTATCCAATCTCTTCCACTCTCGTTCTTCTACCCGCCTACGATTTTTGACCACGATGAGGAACAATAGGTACTAGTGGGGGGGAGAGGGAAGAGTAGTGACCAACTAACAAGAAGGGAGCACCGTTTTTGGGGCCCTCTCAGATCTGACCATCTTCCCACCTACAACAGGTTTAGTCCTTTAGATATGGTGGACTGACCGTGTACCCCGGGGGGTGGTGGTGTTCTGATTCAAAATAAGCCTAATACATCCCCCGCTCAATTAGTAACTCTTATTGAGAGGGATCACCTGGAACATGGCCAATCGGTTGGAGAAGGACGTTTAGAGATCACTTGTCCTATACCCAACCTAGCCATGGACAGGCGCCCTCACGAACATAACTCTGCTTACAATTTATCAGCTGGGATGTATTCAGGCCTGGCTCTAAGCCCTACTGCACTTCCCGCGATGGGTGCTTCCTCCTCTCTCAAGATCCTATCGTGGAATGTAGCGGGTTTAGCTACCAAATTGAATAATCCGGCCTGGAGTTCTTTTATTGAGGATAAGGACATTTGTTTGTTCCAAGAGACCTGGGCAAGGGAAGACACTACTCAAGCGGGTTTTGCAGCATTTTCTATCCGTGCAACTTGGGGGGGAAAGGGGTGCCCCTCCGGAGGCCTAGCAATATGGGTGGCTTCCAACTTGGGTTGCAAGGCACTTATTTTTCCGTCTCATACTGAAGACATTTTAGCGGTACTGCTGGAATGGCCCAATTCCCAAAGCCTTTTAGTGAGTAATATATACTCAAGGCCAGTTAATATCACGCAGGAGTCGCCCACAATTGCGAAGCTTGCGCTGTTCCTCAATGAAATCCCAGAGGGTATACCATTCTTAGTTGGAGGCGATTTAAATTGCCATTATGAGCCATTCCCAGGCATACTGGAAGGTCTGGCCTTGGAGGTGGACCTCTTGTGGTCTATTCCCCCTCCACAGGCCCCGGCCCCGAAAACGTGTTCTCCTTTAGTTTTACAAATTATTTCCCTGTCGCTGAAATTTGGTCTCAGGGCCTGTAATGGAAGGTTCAAATCTGATATTCCCCCTAGATCCACTTTTAACCGGATGGGTAGCGAATCGCGACTGGATTATGTCCTGGTGCCCCTGACCTCATGGTTATATATCAGAGATTTTTGGATCACAGTTAGGGATGACAGTGACCATAATGCCCTCGAGCTAGTCTACGATCATCCTGGGCTTGAAACCAGGGACAAACCAAGGGTGCCCACTGACGATAGTCTGGTTCTTACTAATAACAGGCGTAGAGTTAAATGGGAGCACTAAGCTCTACACCCTGGGAGGATACCCAAATTATATGCACAGGTAATTCCCATTTTTGAAAAGCTCCTGCTATTTAAGTTGAATAGAACTATCCAGGATCCTCTTACTCAAATGGGGCAGATCCATGGTGATCTAGCAAAAACTCTGTTTGAATGTCTAACCAAGAATACAAATAGATCAAACAAGAAAACCGCTGGTTCCCATTGGTACAACAATGCCTGTCGAAAGGCAAAAGCTGATCTTTTGCTTTCAATTAAAGAGAGAAGGGCCAGGGAGGTGATCAGGGAAAGAAGAGCAGTTTATAAGTCCCTGACCACCAACGCCAAAAGAGAATGGGAGCATGATAAATGGGAAAGACTCACCACCTATTTGGCTAGAGGGGACTCACGTAAATTCTGGTGCTGTGTTAATTCGGGTTCGGAGGAGCCGGCATCAGCCATTCAACCTAATATATAACGTAAGGTATGGCAAAACCATTTCCAGTCTCTGTATAAATTACCGGAGAATGACCCGATAACCACTACTCAACCGCTCAGTCTAGTTGAGATGGGGGAGCCATTTACAGTGGCGGAGGTACGTGTGGCCGTAGTTGGCTTGGCATCGGGAAAGGCTCCAGGCCTGGACGGTATGCCCGGTGACTTATTCAAACAGGAACCAGATGTCTGGGCGCCTTACTTCACGATCCTATTTAATGCTATCCTGGAAGGCATGGCTATACCGGGCACTTGGCTGGGCGCAGAGATTGTCCCAATTTTCAAAAAGGGCTCTCCTCTGCTCCCGGCCAACTATAGATCCATTAGCCTTATTGATGTGCCACAAAAGATCTTTGGCAGACTCATCTTAAATCGCCTCCAGGATTGGATCGAGGAGAATGCGATTATGAGCCCGTACCAGGCAGGATTCCAAAGGGGGATTTCCACCACCGATCAAATCTTCCGTTTGAACCTCATATATTGGAAGACGGTGTTGTTCGAGGGCGGCAGTTTATACACGGTTTTCGTGGATTTACGTGCCGCCTTCGACCTAGTCCCAAGGGACAAACTGTGGGCTGTTTTATCGGACCTCGGGGTCCCTTTGGACATCTTATTAATCTTGAAGAGACTTCACCAGGGAAATTTCGCCCGGGTAAGATGTGGCAGAGGGGGTTCTCTCTCGGATGCTTTTCCTGTTGATAGGGGGGTTAGACAAGGCTGTGTCCTTGCACCCACCCTTTTTTGCCTTTTTGTTAATGGGGTCATAAATTATCTTAATGAGCTAAGTAACACCGATGCCCCTAAGCTCGGCGGCAGCAGGGTTCCCGCCATTATGTTTGCGGATGATACCCTGCTGCTTTCCAAATCCCCTATGGGCTTGCAGCGGGTCCTGGATGGGTTTGTATGTTTCTGTGTTAATCGCGGTTTGGAGATCAATGCTGCAAAAACTAAGTACATGATCTTCAACCCGCCTTCCAAAACTCGTGCAGCTCCCCTTATAGGGACTTCAAGGCTAGAGCGGGTTGACACGATCAAATATTTGGGGGTAGTAATTAATCAATTTATGTCGTGGGAACCCCATAAAACCAAGGCAAACTTGAAACTTTCTCAGTTGGCGGGGGGTATTGCAAGGATGACGAGAGGATTAACCTATAGGCCATTTGTGCCATGCCTGCAAATTTATAAAATTCAGGCTAGAGCAACAGTGACCTATGGGGCTGAAATATGGGGCCATACGTTAGGGCAGAAGTTGCAGACTACAGAAAACAACTTCCTTAGACAACTGACAGCCTTACCCACTAGTACCCCCCTTTTGCCTCTTAGACTGGACCTGGGTCTAAGACCGATTTCAGAGGTTTTGGGACTTAAACCCTTAACTTTCTGGTGTAAAATATGGTCTTCCCCGGATCTTTTGAAATATAGAGCTGAGCTGGTGGAGATTATGTGCCTCTGCAAAAATATTCAAATCCCTTGGCTCAGCTATATCAAGCGCATTTGTGAGGCAATGGGTAGACCAGAACTCTGGCATGATCCGATGTCCGCTTGTCCCAGGGTCTCTCGAAAACTCATCTCGAATCCATATTATGAATATAACTTGCGTGTTGCCATAATGAGCACACAAGAGGGTTCCCAGACAGCATACTTTCTGGGATTTAAAGATTATTATAATCTAGAGTATGTATACGATGATATGGGCCCACCACTGACTAGGAAACTTTACATGCAATGGCGTTTCAACACATTACCCTTTAGGGCACACACGGTTTCGTGGGCACAATCAAATCACACAGTCCACTGCCCTAGTTGAGCATACCCCCATGAAACGGACTTACATGTTATATTCTTCTGCCCTGCATACCATAAACCTAGGAATTATTGGCTCCGACCCCTTCTCAGAAACATGGGCTTTAGACAGTATGCCCCTGCTTTTCGAATATTGAAATCTGATCTCTCTGCCCCAATCGTATATGCGGTTGCAAAATTCTTGTCTTCGATGTGGTTTATTCGTTTGCATTGTCTCAAGTCCGCAATTGAATGATTTAGTGTGATGATTTTAGCTTAACTGTTTTATTTTTATCATTGTACTTCGCTGCATATTTTATTCTGTACATTTATTGCTGTATCTGCATTCTTTTATGGTCCTGGTGACCGAAATAAAGATAATTGATGATGATGATTACTTTTCTTATTTTCATTTTTCATTTTAATATATTTATATTATTTCATTTTAAAAAAATTGCAATTTTTTTCCGGAGTCGCTCACTCAAAGCGTACACATCACGGTGGATGCGCGCATTCTAGCTGCCATTTTAGAAAAGTCGTGAAGGATCCGCATACGGTGTGCGACGGCTGCGTGTTTTTCAGTTACATCATATACATTTAATATTACGTGATGTGCACGATTGGTATGCGATCAGTCCGCGACTCCTGCTCCCGCGCATTCGCGACACATGCGCATTACGGTACGAGATGCTTGCGCGGTTGCAGGTCCCGCGTGACGTCATATACGTGTTGGGGCGCGCGGGTGCCCGACCCCCGCAATAAAAAAACTTATGTTCCAAAATGATATGTGTCTTTAATATACATATTAGGGCAAGAGATTATCTAAGATATTCATAAAAATAATATATTTATACTTATAATAAACTTATATCATTTTTAAATATATTTTCGCGAAGTCAGGTGCATGCATCGTGAGTGCAGAGAACCAGGTCAGCAGAGCTGCTGTAGAGCCTGTGAAACCAGGTCAGCAGAGCTGTTGTAGAGCCAGAGAACCAGGTCAGCAGAGCTGCTCTAGAACCAGAGACCCAGGTCAGCAGAGCTGCTCTAGAGCCAGAGAACCAGGTCAGCAGAGCTGCTTTAGAGCCAGAGAAACCAGGTCAGCAGAGCTGTTGTAGAACCAGAGAACCAGGTCAGCAGAGCTGCTCTAGAGTCTAAGAAGTGGGTCAGCAGAGCTTCTCTAGAACCAGAGACCCAGGTCAGCAGAGCTGCTCTAGAGCCAGAGACCCAGGTCAGCAGAGCTGCTCTAGAGGCGGAGAACCAGCTCAGCAGAGCTGCTGTAGAGCCAGAGAAACCAGGTCAGCAGAGCTGCTTTAGAGGGAGAGAACCAGGTCAGCAGAACTGCTATAGAGCCAGAGAACCAGGTCTGCAGAGCAGCTCTAGAGCCAGAGAACCAGGTCAGCAGAGCTGCTTTAGAGCCATAGAACCAGGACAGCAGAGCTGCTCTAGAGGCAGAGAACCAGGTCAGCAGTACTGCTTTAGAGCCAGAAAACCAGGTCAGCAGAGCTCTTTAGAGGGAGAGAACCAGGTCAGCAGAGATGCTTTAGAGCCAGAGAACCAGGTCAGCAGAGCTGCTCTCGAGCCAGAGAATCAGGTCAGCAGAGCTGCTTTAAAGCGAGAGAACCAGGTCAGCAGAGATGCTTTAGAGCCATAGATCCAGGTCAGCAGAGCTGCTTTAGAGTCATAGAACCAGGTCAGCAGAGCTGCTCCAGAGGCAGAGAACCAGGTCAGCAGAGCTGCTTTAGAGGGAGAGAACCAGGTCAGCAGAGCTGCTTTAGAGCCAGAGAACCAGGTCAGCAGAGCTGCTCTAGAGCCAGAGAGACCAGGTCAGCAGAGCTGCTTTAGAGGGAGAGAACTAGGTCAGCAGAGCTGCTTTAGAGCTAGAGAACCAGGTCAGCAGAGCTGCTCTAGAGCCAGAGAACCAGGTCAGCAGAGCTGCTCTAGAGCCTAAGAAGTAGGTCAGCAGAGCTGCTCTAGAGCCTAAGAAGTAGGTCAGCAGAGCTGCTCTAGAACCAGACACCCAGGTCAGCAGAGCTGCTCTAGAGCCAGAGACCCAGGTCAGCAGAGCTGCTCTAGAGGCCGAGAACTAGCTCAGCAGAGCTGCTGTAGAGCCAGAGAAACCAGGTCAGCAGAGCTGCTTTAGAGGGAGAGAACCAGGTCAGCAGAACTGCTATAGAGCCAGAGAACCAGGTCAACAGAGCTGCTCTAGAGCCAGAGAACCAGGTCAGCAGAGCTGCTTTAGAGCCATAGAACCAGGTCAGCAGAGCTGCTCTAGAGGCAGAGAACCAGGTCAGCAGAACTGCTTTAGAGCCAGAGAACCAGGTCAGCAGAGCTCTTTAGAGGGAGAGAACCAGGTCAGCAGAGCTGCTTTAGAGCCAGAGAACCAGGTCAGCAGAGCTGCTTTAGAGCCAGAGAAACCAGGTCAGCAGAGCTGCTTTAGCGGGAGAGAACCAGGACAGCAGAACTGCTATAGAGCCAGAGAACCAGGTCAGCAGAGCTGCTTTAGAGCCATAGAACCAGGTCAGCAGAGCTGCTTTAGAGGCAGAGAACCAGGTCAGCAGAACTGCTTTAGAGCCAGAGAATCAGGTCAGCAGAGCTCTTTAGAGGGAGAGAACCAGGTCAGCAGAGCTGCTTTAGAGCCAGAGAACCAGGTCAGCAGAGCTGCTTTAGAGCCAGAGAACCAGGTCAGCAGAGCTGCTTTAGAGCCAGAGAAACCAGGTCAGCAGAGCTGTTGTAGAGCCAGAGAACCAGGTCAGCAGAGCTGCTCTAGAGTCTAAGAAGCGGGTCAGCAGAGCTGCTCTAGAACCAGAGACCCAGGTCAGCAGAGCTGCTCTAGAGCCAGAGACCCAGGTCAGCAGAGCTGCTCTAGAGGCCGAGAACCAGCTCAGCAGAGCTGCTGTAGAGCCAGAGAAACCAGGTCAGCAGAGCTGCTTTAGAGGGAGAGAACCAGGTCAGCAGAACTGCTATAGAGTCAGAGAACCAGGTCAGCAGAGCTGCTCTAGAGCCAGAGAACCAAGTCAGCAGAGCTGCTCTAGAGGCAGAGAACCAGGTCAGCAGTACTGCTTTAGAGCCAGAGAACCAGGTCAGCAGAGCTCTTTAGAGGGAGAGAACCAGGTCAGCAGAGCTGCTTTAGAGCCAGAGAACCAGGTCAGCAGAGCTGCTCTAGAGCCAGAGAATCAGGTCAGCAGAGCTGCTTTAGAGCCAGAGAACCAGGTCAGCAGAGCTGCTTTAGAGCCATAGATCCAGGTCAGCAGAGCTGCTTTAGAGTCATAGAACCAGGTCAGCAGAGCTGCTCCAGAGGCAGAGAACCAGGTCAGCAGAGCTGCTTTAGAGCCAGAGAAACCAGGTCAGCAGAGCTGCTTTAGCGGGAGAGAACAAGGACAGCAGAACTGCTATAGAGCCAGAGAACCAGGTCAGCAGAGCTGCTCTAGAGCCAGAGAACCAGGTCGGCAGAGCTGCTTTAGAGCCATAGAACCAGGTCAGCAGAGCTGCTTTAGAGGCAGAGAACCAGGTCAGCAGAACTGCTTTAGAGCCAGAGAACCAGGTCAGCAGAGCTCTTTAGAGGGAGAGAACCAGGTCAGCAGAGCTGCTTTAGAGCCAGAGAACCAGGTCAGCAGAGCTGCTTTAGAGCCAGAGAACCAGGTCAGCGGAGCTGCTCTAGAGCCAGAGAACCAGGTCAGCAGAGCTGCTTTAGAGACATGGAACCAGGTCAGCAGAGCTGCTTTAGAGGCAGAGAACCAGGTCAGTAGAGCTGATTTAGAGGGAGAGAACCAGGTCAGCAGAGCTGCTTTACAGCCAGAGAACCATGCCAGCAGAGCTGTTCTAGAGCCAGAGAACCAGGTCAGCAGAGCTGCTCTAGAGCCAGAGAACTAGGTCAGCAGAGTTGCTTTAGAGCCAGAGTACCAGGTCAGCAGAGCTGCTTTAGAGCCATAGAACCAGGTCAGCAGAGCTGCTTTAGAGCCAGAGAACCAGGTCAGCAGAGCTGCTCTAGAGGCAGAGAACCAGGTCAGCAGAGCTGCTTTAGAGCCAGAGAACCAGGTCAGCAGAGCTCTTTAGAGGGAGAGAACCAGGTCAGCAGAGCTGCTTTAGAGCCAGAGAACCAGGTCAGCAGAGCTGCTTTAGAGCCAGAGAACCAGGTCAGCAGAGCTGCTTTAGAGCCAGAGAAACCAGGTCAGCAGAGCTGTTGTAGAGCCAGAGAACCAGGTCAGCAGAGCTGCTCTAGAGTCTAAGAAGCGGGTCAGCAGAGCTGCTCTAGAACCAGAGACCAAGGTCAGCAGAGCTGCTCTAGAACCAGAGACCCAGGTCAGCAGAGCTGCTCTAGAGGCCGAGAACCAGCTCAGCAGAGCTGCTGTAGAGCCAGAGAAACCAGGTCAGCAGAGCTGCTTTAGAGGGAGAGAACCAGGTCAGCAGAGCTGCTCTAGAGGCCGAGAACTAGCTCAGCAGAGCTGCTGTAGAGCCAGAGAAACCAGGTCAGCAGAGCTGCTTTAGAGGGAGAGAACCAGGTCAGCAGAACTGCTATAGAGCCAGAGAACCAGGTCAACAGAGCTGCTCTAGAGCCAGAGAACCAGGTCAGCAGAGCTGCTTTAGAGCCATAGAACCAGGTCAGCAGAGCTGCTCTAGAGGCAGAGAACCAGGTCAGCAGAACTGCTTTAGAGCCAGAGAACCAGGTCAGCAGAGCTCTTTAGAGGGAGAGAACCAGGTCAGCAGAGCTGCTTTAGAGCCAGAGAACCAGGTCAGCAGAGCTGCTTTAGAGCCAGAGAAACCAGGTCAGCAGAGCTGCTTTAGCGGGAGAGAACCAGGACAGCAGAACTGCTATAGAGCCAGAGAACCAGGTCAGCAGAGCTGCTTTAGAGCCATAGAACCAGGTCAGCAGAGCTGCTTTAGAGGCAGAGAACCAGGTCAGCAGAACTGCTTTAGAGCCAGAGAATCAGGTCAGCAGAGCTCTTTAGAGGGAGAGAACCAGGTCAGCAGAGCTGCTTTAGAGCCAGAGAACCAGGTCAGCAGAGCTGCTTTAGAGCCAGAGAACCAGGTCAGCAGAGCTGCTTTAGAGCCAGAGAAACCAGGTCAGCAGAGCTGTTGTAGAGCCAGAGAACCAGGTCAGCAGAGCTGCTCTAGAGTCTAAGAAGCGGGTCAGCAGAGCTGCTCTAGAACCAGAGACCCAGGTCAGCAGAGCTGCTCTAGAGCCAGAGACCCAGGTCAGCAGAGCTGCTCTAGAGGCCGAGAACCAGCTCAGCAGAGCTGCTGTAGAGCCAGAGAAACCAGGTCAGCAGAGCTGCTTTAGAGGGAGAGAACCAGGTCAGCAGAACTGCTATAGAGTCAGAGAACCAGGTCAGCAGAGCTGCTCTAGAGCCAGAGAACCAAGTCAGCAGAGCTGCTCTAGAGGCAGAGAACCAGGTCAGCAGTACTGCTTTAGAGCCAGAGAACCAGGTCAGCAGAGCTCTTTAGAGGGAGAGAACCAGGTCAGCAGAGCTGCTTTAGAGCCAGAGAACCAGGTCAGCAGAGCTGCTCTAGAGCCAGAGAATCAGGTCAGCAGAGCTGCTTTAGAGCCAGAGAACCAGGTCAGCAGAGCTGCTTTAGAGCCATAGATCCAGGTCAGCAGAGCTGCTTTAGAGTCATAGAACCAGGTCAGCAGAGCTGCTCCAGAGGCAGAGAACCAGGTCAGCAGAGCTGCTTTAGAGCCAGAGAAACCAGGTCAGCAGAGCTGCTTTAGCGGGAGAGAACAAGGACAGCAGAACTGCTATAGAGCCAGAGAACCAGGTCAGCAGAGCTGCTCTAGAGCCAGAGAACCAGGTCGGCAGAGCTGCTTTAGAGCCATAGAACCAGGTCAGCAGAGCTGCTTTAGAGGCAGAGAACCAGGTCAGCAGAACTGCTTTAGAGCCAGAGAACCAGGTCAGCAGAGCTCTTTAGAGGGAGAGAACCAGGTCAGCAGAGCTGCTTTAGAGCCAGAGAACCAGGTCAGCAGAGCTGCTTTAGAGCCAGAGAACCAGGTCAGCGGAGCTGCTCTAGAGCCAGAGAACCAGGTCAGCAGAGCTGCTTTAGAGACATGGAACCAGGTCAGCAGAGCTGCTTTAGAGGCAGAGAACCAGGTCAGTAGAGCTGATTTAGAGGGAGAGAACCAGGTCAGCAGAGCTGCTTTACAGCCAGAGAACCATGCCAGCAGAGCTGTTCTAGAGCCAGAGAACCAGGTCAGCAGAGCTGCTCTAGAGCCAGAGAACTAGGTCAGCAGAGTTGCTTTAGAGCCAGAGTACCAGGTCAGCAGAGCTGCTTTAGAGCCATAGAACCAGGTCAGCAGAGCTGCTTTAGAGCCAGAGAACCAGGTCAGCAGAGCTGCTCTAGAGGCAGAGAACCAGGTCAGCAGAGCTGCTTTAGAGCCAGAGAACCAGGTCAGCAGAGCTCTTTAGAGGGAGAGAACCAGGTCAGCAGAGCTGCTTTAGAGCCAGAGAACCAGGTCAGCAGAGCTGCTTTAGAGCCAGAGAACCAGGTCAGCAGAGCTGCTTTAGAGCCAGAGAAACCAGGTCAGCAGAGCTGTTGTAGAGCCAGAGAACCAGGTCAGCAGAGCTGCTCTAGAGTCTAAGAAGCGGGTCAGCAGAGCTGCTCTAGAACCAGAGACCAAGGTCAGCAGAGCTGCTCTAGAACCAGAGACCCAGGTCAGCAGAGCTGCTCTAGAGGCCGAGAACCAGCTCAGCAGAGCTGCTGTAGAGCCAGAGAAACCAGGTCAGCAGAGCTGCTTTAGAGGGAGAGAACCAGGTCAGCAGAACTGCTATAGAGCCAGAGAACCAGGTCAGCAGAGCTGCTCTAGAGCCAGAGAGCCAAGTCAGCAGAGCTGCTCTAGAGGCAGAGAACCAGGTCAGCAGTACTGCTTTAGAGCCAGAGAACCAGGTCAGCAGAGCTCTTTAGAGGGAGAGAACCAGGTCAGCAGAGCTGCTTTAGAGCCAGAGAACCAGGTCAGCAGAGCTGCTTTAGAGCCATAGATCCAGGTCAGCAGAGCTGCTTTAGAGTCATAGAACCAGGTCAGCAGAGCTGCTCCAGAGGCAGAGAACCAGGTCAGCAGAGCTGCTTTAGAGGGAGAGAACGAGTCAGCAGAGCTGCTTTAGAGCCAGAGAACCAGGTCAGCAGAGCTGCTCTAGAGCCAGAGAAACCAGGTCAGCAGAGCTGCTTTAGAGGGAGAGAACTAGGTCAGCAGAGCTGCTTTAGAGCTAGAGAACCAGGTCAGCGGAGCTGCTCTAGAGCCAGAGAACCAGGTCAGCAGAGCTGCTTTAGAGACATGGAACCAGGTCAGCAGAGCTGCTTTAGAGGCAGAGAACCAGGTCAGTAGAGCTGATTTAGAGGGAGAGAACCAGGTCAGCAGAGCTGCTTTACAGCCAGAGAACCATGCCAGCAGAGCTGCTCTAGAGCCAGAGCACCAGGTCAGCAGAGCTGCTCTAGAGCCAGAGAACTAGGTCAGCAGAGTTGCTTTAGAGCCAGAGTACCAGGTCAGCAGAGCTGCTTTAGAGCCATAGAACCAGGTCAGCAGAGCTGCTTTAGAGCCAGAGAACCAGGTCAGCAGAGCTGCTCTAGAGGCAGAGAACCAGGTCAGCAGAGCTGCTTTAGAGGGAGAGAACCAGGTCAGCAGAGCTGCTTTAGAGCCATAGAACCAGGCCAGCAGAGCTGCTCTAGAGGCAGAGAACCAGGTCAGCAGATCTGCTTTAGAGCCAGAGAACCAGGCCAGCAGAGCTGCTCTAGAGGCAGGGAACCAGGTCAGTAGACCTGATTTAGAGCCAAAGAACCAGGTCAGCAGAGCTGCTTTAGAGCCAGAGAACCAGGTCAGCAGAGCTGCTTTAGAGGCAGAGAACCAGGTCAGTAGAGCTGATTTAGAGGGAGAGAACCAGGTCAGCAGAGCTGCTTTATAGCCAGAGAACCATGTCAGCAGAGCTGCTCTAGAGCCAGAGAACCAGGTCAGCAGAGCTGCTTTAGAGCCATAGAACCAGGTCAGCAGAACTGCTTGAGAGCCAGAAAACCAGGTCAGCAGAGCTGCTCTAGAGCCTAAGAACCGGGTCAGCAGAGCTGCTCTAGAGCCAGAGAACTAGGTCAGCAGAGTTGCTTTAGAGCCAGAGTACCAGGTCAGCAGAGCTGCTTTAGAGCCATAGAACCAGGTCAGCAGAGCTGCTTTAGAGCCAGAGAACCAGGTCAGCAGAGCTGCTCTAGAGGCAGAGAACCAGGTCAGCAGAGCTGCTTTAGAGGGAGAGAACCAGGTCAGCAGAGCTGCTTTAGAGCCAGAGAACCAGGCCATCAGAGCTGCTCTAAAGGCAGAGAACCAGGTCAGCAGAGCTGCTTTAGAGCCAGAGAACCAGGCCTCCCGCCTCCAGACCCTCAGTCCTGCTGCTCGCAAACGTAGCCGCCTTGCTATAACGTAGAGGGCCACCATTGTGTTCACACTGTTGCATTTTGGGGCTGTTTTTATGCAATGCACCTGATTACCACCTGCTTGGAGTCAGTGGTAATTACCAATTCATAAATACCGATTTTTGGCAAATTCGGAATTACCGATTTTTGGTACATCGCATTTGCGATTATTTACCGATTTCTTATTTACCGATTCGGTATTTTAGTGTTTCGGTGTCTGCCAATCGCTAAATAAGGAATCGGTAACTGGTTTCCCTTATTTTTACCAATTCCTTATTAGCGATGGCGTTCGGTAATACCTACATCGCACATGGGTAAATAAGGGGCGGTAACGCAGAAATTTAACAAATTTCGGCGTTACCGACCGGTATTTAGCCACCTAAATCTGGCCCTATGTTGTTATTGAGCATTTCACCTAACTATAACGTTACTTTAACCTTTGTTGTTTTCAGTGATCAAATATTATATTTTATATCTCTATATATATATATATTCACAGAAAAAAAACATAGGTTTCAGGGGTGTTATAGTCAGCTGGCCATTTCACTCGTACAAAACCATAGAAATTCCTCCGTTATAGTTAGTTCTGCTAACTATAACTCACGCGCCCGCAATGCACTGCTGATGATGTCACATATTGCATCATTCATGAGAGAATCAGAACGCCACAGCGCTGCCACAGGACAGACAGGCAGTGAGGACAGGGTGGCCAAGGAACGCAGTAGTGCAGCGAGTGGGCGCAGGAAGTAGAGCCAGCCTTAACCTGGTTTTCCTCAAATGGGTGATGTAACACATTTTTTGTATGGACACTGCATTTGATTTAGGCCTAACATGTGACACACTTCAAGTTGTGGTGGTGTGCTATGATCATTAAACACCATCACTCACATACAGTAAATGGCTATGTCTACTTACTTACTCAGAAAAAGTTGTGTGTTATCTCAGCCCGTCTGTGTCTCCCATCCGGTGCTGCTGCCACACCTGCTGCGCTGTGCTCTGGCTGTGGACAGTCTTCACCCTCGTCCTCAGAGTTAGTTAGTTCCACTGCTGATCCTTTCTTTGTGGCAAGGTTATGCAGCATTGCACATGTTGCTATTATTTTGCAGCAGATGATGGGGCTGTACTGACGTGCACCTCCACTTTTGTGGAGGCAACGGAACTTGCTTTTTAGTAGTCCAAAGGTGTGCTCCACAACGTTGCGTGTGCTTTTATGTGCCACCTTGTATCTCCTCTCACTTGGGGTGGAAGGGTTGAGGTATGGAGTTAGGATAAATGACCGCACGGCATAGGCGCTGTCACCAAAATGGGAGAGGAAGTGTTATTAATTGGAGTCACCAATACATTCATCCAAGGTATACATCAGGGTGTGTGACATTGATTTACCTAGCAGGTATCCTTCTCCAAATTCACCACCAGCCAGACGTGTGTAGATCCCACTGTTCCTGAATATGTAGGAGTCATGGGTCCTCCCTGGAAATTTGGCCACAATGTCAATGATGATGTTGTCTGCATCACATATCACCTGCACGTTGATTGAATGCGTGGATTTGCGGTTGCGGTATATGTATTCTGTAGCAGCAGGTGGGCAGATTGGTATGTGGGTCCCATCAATGCACCCTTTTACATGTGGGAACTGTGCCTTTTGGTAGAAATCCAGCTTTGTCTTCCGCAGTTCCACCTGTGTGCTGGGGAAGGGTATGTAGTGATGCATTCTCTGCATCATGGCATCCAAGAAGGAGTGGAAGAAACGGGAAAGGCAACTCTGAGACACACCACCTGCCACAGCTATCACACCCTGGTAACTTCCTGATGCAAGTAGGTGCAGGCCACAGAGCACCTGCACATGTGTTGGTATGGCGTGCGCTCTTGGTGTCTGATGCTCCAGGAATGGGTGCAGGTCCCGTATCAGGTCTAGGATGGTTTGTGGGTGTAGCCTGTACCTCTCATGTATTTCTGCCTCAGTCATTTGGAACAGTGTGACACGCAGTCTGTACACACGCTCCTCCCGTCTCCAGACCCTCAGTCCTGCTGCTCGCAAACGTAGCCGCCTTGCTATAACGTAGAGGGTCACCATTGTGTTCACACTGTTGCATTTTGGGGCTGTTTTTATGCAGTGCACCTGATTACCACCTGCTTGGAGTCAGTGGTAATTACCAATTCATAAATACCGATTTTTGGCAAATTCGGTATTACCGATTTTTGGTACATCGCATTTGCGATTATTTACCGATTTCTTATTTACCGATTCGGTATTTTAGTGTTTCGGCGTCTGCCAATCGCTAAATAAGGAATCGGTAACTGGTTTCCCTTATTTTTACCGATTCCTTATTAGCGATGGCGTTCGGTAATACCTACATCGCACATGGGTAAATAAGGGGCGGTAACACAGAAATTTAACAAATTTCGGCGTTACCGACCGGTATTTAGCCACCTACATCTGGCCCTATGTTGTTACTGAGCATTTCACCTAACTATAACGTTACTTTAACCTTTGTTGTTTTCAGTGATCAATATTATATTTTATATCTCTATATATATATATTCACAGAAAAAAACATAGGTTTCAGGGGTGTTATAGTTAGCTGGCCATTTCACTCGTACAAAACCATAGAAATTCCTCCGTTATAGTTAGTTCTGCTAACTATAACTCACGCGCCCGCAATGCACTGCTGATGATGTCACATATTGCATCATTCATGACATGGTCAGTGACATCACTGATGACATCACTCATGACATCTCACATGACTTCACTGATGACATCACTGATGACATCATCCAGTGAATGTGGTTTAGTTTGAAATTTAAATATGTATTATATATATACCAATCTGTATTGAAGATTGAGTGAATATATCACTGGATGGATGGAGGATTTAGTAGCTCTCTGACTGTCTGTTTAAGTGAGTAATTAAAAGTGTCTCACTTAATACATGGATTAGTAACTAAACTATGTGAATGTGTGCAGCACTGTCTCTGTTGTTGTATAACATGCTGCATCAGTTGGTCACTAACTACATAAGTGTGTTTATTAGTTAATGATTAGTTGGGTGAGTATTTGTATGGGACACTGAGTTTGTGTGTGGTTGGATGGGGTATGTATAACTCTATGCATAGATGTGTGAATGGTTGATTGACTAACTGTGTATAGGTTTAAGAGTGCATGTGGAAACAGTTGTTTGTGTGACTGAGTGTATTTATTTGTGTGTTCGTGAGCGAATATATGTTTTAGTTGTACATCTTCAACAAAGTAAACAAATAAAAGGCATTGTATGTGAGAGTTGGTGAATATAAATGAGTATGTGTCAGAGTCAGTGATTGTGAGAGTGACTATATGAATGAGTGTATAATTGTAATGGTGATTTTTGAACATTTTAACTATGAGTTACTATGTGTTTGAATAAATGAGGTGTTGTTGGATAATTGTGTAAGTGAGTAAATGTAAGTGCGGTTAATTTTTTTCATGAGTGAGTAGGATGACTGCATAACCGACTAAGATGACTGCTGATGTGTCAATGTCTATATATGTGTATAAGTGCATTTGATAGTGTTCTATTAATTAGTGGCTGCATGTATGAATGATTCTGTTGTTGAATGGGTAGTTGTGTGTGTAGACTTAGGAATCAATGAGTGGTTATGTAGTAACTGGTATTGGTGTGTCAATGGTTTCAAATATGGTACTCTGTATTTTACAGTGAGTGATGAAAGGTTATACTAGTGTATGATAAGGTGTACTAGATTATCACGTGGCTGTTGTCATCAGTGATGTCATTTAAGATGTCATCAGTGATGTCATCAGTGATGTCACTGACCATGTCATGAATGATGCAATATGTGACATCATCAGCAGTGCATTGCGGGCGCGCGAGTTATAGTTAGCAGAACTAACTATAACAAAGGAATTTCTATAGTTTTGTACGAGTGAAATGGCAAGCTACCTATAACACCCCTGAAACCTATGTTTTTTTTCTGTGAATTTCTAAGGTTTTTTAAATGCTAATTGCTAACTATAACGTCTCGGAAACCTATGGTTTTTTCAGTGAATTTCAAAGCTTATTTAAATTCTAATTTCTAACTATAAAGTCTCTGAAACCTATGTTTTTTTCCAGTGAATTTCAAATGTTTTTTAAATGCTAATTTTTAAGTGTGATAGTAGGTATACCTATTTTTTTGTACTGATTTTCTACAGTTTTTTAAATGTTTATTTATAAATATTTTATTCATTTAATAACATATCTTTCTGAAAATTGCAAAAGAAAAAAAAATTCAATTCAAACTGAAATATTGATTAATTTTCTTGTTTTCATTTTTAATTTTAATATTTTATATTATTTTCTTTAAAAAGAAAAAATCCAATTTTTATTCGGTGTTGCGCACTCAAATCGTACACATCACGGTGGGTGCGCGCATTCTAGCCGCCATTTTAGAAAAGTCATGAAGGATCCACGTACGGTGTGCGTCGGCTGCGTGTTTTTCGGTTACATAATATACATTTAATATTATGTGATGTGCACGATTGGTATGCGACCAGTCCGCAACTCATGCGCCCACGCATTCGCAACACATGCGCATTACAGTACGAGATACTTACGTGGGTGCGGGTCCCGCGTGACATCATATATACGTGCTGGTGCGCGCTGGGTGTGTGACTCCCGCAAAAAAAAAATTATGTTACAAAATGATATGTATGTGTCTTTAATATACATATTAGAGCAAGAGATTATCATAAAAATAATATCTTTATACTTATAATAAACTTATATTATTTTTAAATATATTGTCGCGAAGTCAGGTGCGTGCATCGTGAGTGCAGAGAACCAGGTCAGCAGAGCTGCTGTAGAGCCAGAGAAACCAGGTCAGCAGAGCTGTTGTAGAGCAAAAGAACCAGGTCACCAGAGCTGCTATAGAGCCTAAGAAGCAGGTCAGCAGAGCTGCTCTACAGCCAGAGACCCAGGTCAGCAGGGCTGCTGTAGAGCCAGAGAAACCAGGTCAGCAGAGCTGCTTTAGAGGGAGAGAACCAGGTCAGCAGAACTGCTTTAGAGCCAGAGAACCAGGTCAGCAGAGCTGCTCTAGAGCCAGAGAACACGGTCAGCAGAGCTGCTTTAGAGCCATAGAACCAGGTCAGCAGAGCTGCTCTAGAGGCAGAGAACCAGGTCAGCAGAACTGCTTTAGAGCCAGAGAACCACTTCAGCAGAGCTCTTTAGAGGGAGAGAACGTAACGTAATGTAAATGTAAATTGATAATTGTAAAGCGCACTACTCACCCGCAAGGGTCTCAAGGCGCTTGTACGAATACCGCTTTGGAACCCATCCTGGCTTTCCCTGTGAGGCGTCTACTCCTGGGCACCCCCAAGGTGGAGGCCAGGCATCCTTAGCGTTGTGGGGGCCGTTGTGGAGATTAAGCAAGCTATTGCCCAGAGTTGCAGAGTGGGACTCCATGATTGGAATAGGCACCGAGGCGAGAATTATCATGTCCGTGGAATTTTTTAGCCCAAGACCCGCCGAGGTGGGGAATTGAACCCTGGTCCCGGGCTAGACCTCTGCATCAGGGTCTGCCACTCTAATCATTGAGCCATTATTGAGCTGAACCAGGTCAGCAGAGCTGGTTTAGAGCCAGAGAACCAGGTCAGCAGATCTGCTCTAGAGCCAGAGAACCAGGTCAGCAGAGCTGCTTTAGAGGGAGAGAACCAGGTCAGCAGAGCTGCTTTAGAGGGAGAGAACCAGGTCAGCAGAGATGCCCTAGAGGCAGAGAACCAGGTCAGCAGAGCTGCTTTAGAGGGAGAGAACCAGGTCAGCAGAGCTGCTTTAGAGACAGAGAACCAGGCCAGCAGAGCTGCTCTAGTGCCAGAAAACCCAGCCAGCAGAGCTGCTTTAGAGCCAGAGAAACCAGGTCAGCAGAGCTGCTTTAGAGGGAGAGAACCAGGTCAGCAGAGCTGCTTAAGAGCCAGAGAACCAGGTCAGCATAGCTGCTCTAGAGCCAGAGACCCAGGCCAGCAGAGCTGCTTTAGAGCCATAGAACCAGGTCAGCAGAGCTGCTCTAGAGGCAGAGAACTAGGTCAGTAGAGCTGATTTAGAGGGAGAGAACCAGGTCAGCAGAGCTGCTTTAGAGCCAGAGAACCAGGTCAGCAGAGCTGCTCTAGAGACAGAGAACCAGGTCAGCAGAGCTGCTTTAGAGCCAGAGAACCAGGTCAGCAGAGCTGCTCTAGAGCCAGAGAACCGGGTCAGCAGAGCTGCTCGAGAGCCAGGGAACCAGGTCAGCAGAGCTGCTTTAGAGACAGAGAACCAGGTCAGCAGAGCTGCTCTAGAGCCAGAGAACCAGGTCAGCAGAGCTGCTTTAGAGCCAGAGAACCAGGTTAGCAGAGTTGCTCAAGAAGCCAGAGAACCAGGTCAGCAGAGTTGCTTTAGAGTCAGAGAACCAGGTCAACACAGCTGCTTTAGAGCCATAGAACCAGGTCAGCAGAGCTGCTTTAGAGCCAGAGAACCAGGTCAGCAGAGCTGCTCTAGAGGTAGAGAACCAGGTCAGCAGAGCTGCTTTAGAGGGAGAGAACCAGGTCAGCAGAACTGCTTTAGAGCCAGAGAACCAGGTCAGCAGAGCTGCTCTAGAGCCAGAGAAACCCGGTCAGCAGAGCTGCTTTAGAGGGAGAGAACCAGGTCAGCAGAGCTGCTTTAGAGCCAGAGAACCAGGTCAGCAGAGCTGCTCTAGAGCCAGAGAACCAGGTCAGCAGAGCTGCTTTAGAGACATAGAACCAGGTCAGCCGAGCTGCTCTAGAGGCAGAGAACCAGGTCAGTAGAGCTGATTTAGAGGGAGAGAACCATGTCAGCAGAGCTGCTTTAGAGCCAGAAAACCAGGTCAGCAGAGCTGCTCTAGAGCCAGAGAAACAGGTCAGCAGAGCTGCTTTAGAGCCATAAAACCAGGTCAGCAGAGCTGCTTTAGAGCCAGAGAACCAGGTCAGCAGAGCTGCTCTAGAGCCTAAGAACCGGGTCAGCAGAGCTGCTCTATAGGCAGAGAACTAGGTCAGCAGAGATGCTGTAGAGCCAGAAAAACCAGGTCAGTAGAGCTGCTTTAGAGTGAGAGAACCAGGTCAGCAGAGCTGCTTTCGAGGGAGAGAACCAGGTCAGCAGAGCTGCTTTAGAGCCAAGGGACCAGGTCAGCAGATCTGCTCTAGAGCCAGAGAACCAGGTCAGCATAACTGCTTTAGAGCCATTGAACCGGGTCAGCAGAGCTGCTTTAGAGCCAGAGAACCAGGTCAGCAGATCTGTTGTAGTGCCAGAGAACCAGGTCAGCAGAACTGCTCTAGAGCCTAAGAACCAGGTCAGCAGAGCTGCTGTAGAGGCAGAGAAAACAGGTCAGCAGAGCTGCTTTAGAGGGAGAGAACCAGGTCAGCAGAGCTGCTCTAGAGCCACAGAACTAAGTCAGCAGAGCTGCATTAGAGCCATAGAACCAGGTCAGCAGAGCTGCTTTAGAGCCAGAGAACCAGGTCAGCAGAACTGCTCTAGAGCCTAAGAACCAGGTCAGCAGAGCTGCTCTAGAGCCAGAGAACCAGGTCAGCAGAGCTGCTGTAGAGCCAGAGAAACCAGGTCAGTAGAACTGCTATAGAGTCAGAGAAAGCAGCTCAGTAGAGCTGCTTTAGAGGGAGAGAACCAGGTCAGCAGAGCTGCTCTAGAGGGAGAGAACCAGGTCAGCAGAGCTGCTCTAGAGCCAGAGAACCATGTCAGCAGACATGCTTTAGAGCCATAGAACCGGGTCAGCAGAGCTGCTTTAGAGCCAGAGCACCAGGTCAGCAGAGCTTTTGTAGAGCCAGAGAACCAGATCAGCAGAGCTGCTCTGTAGCCTAAGAACTAGGTCAGCACATCTGCTCTAGAGCCAGAGAACCAGGTCGGTAGACCAGCTGTAAAGCCAGAGAAACCAGGTCAGCAGAGCTGCTTTAGAGGGAGAGAACCAGGTCAGCAGAGCTGCTTTAGAGCCAGAGAACCAGGTCAGCAGAGCTGCTCTAGCTGACACTGACTGACACTGACTGATTGACACCGACTGACACTGATTGACTGACACTGACTGACACTGAGACTGAGTGACACTGATTGACTGAAACTGACTGACTGACAATGACTGACACTGACTGACTGACACTGACTGACACTGATTGACTGACACTGATTGACTGACACTGACTGACTGACACTGACTGACGGACTGACTGACAGTGACTGACTGACACTGACTGACTGACACTAACTGACTACTCTCTACTACTCTACCACTCACTCTCTACTACTCACTTTCTACTACTCACTCTCTACTACTCTACTACTCTCTACTACTCACTCTACTGCTCACTCTCTTCTACTCTCTACTACTCACTCTTTACCTTCACTCTCTACTACTCTCTACTATTCACTCTCTACTACTCACTCTCTACTACTATATACTACTCTCTACCCCTTACTCTCTACTGCTCACTCTCTACTACTCTCGCTCTACTACTCTCTCTCTACTACTCTCCACTACTCACTCTCCACTACTCACTCTCTACTACTCTCTACTGCTCACTCTCCACTACTCACTCTCTACTACTCACTCTACTACTCACTCTCTACTACTCTCTCTTACTCTCTCTAGTTCTCAGTCTCTACTACTCTCTCTACTACTCACTCTCTACTACTCTCTACTACTCACTCTCTACTACACACTCTCTACTACTTGCTCTCTACTACTCGCTCTATGCTATTCTCTAGTACTCACTCTACTACTCACTCTCTACTACTCTCTACTACACACTCTACTACTCTGTTCTACTCACTCTCTACTACTCCACTACTCTCTAATACTCTTTCTCTCTACTACTCACTCTCTCTCTACTACTCTCTCTCTACTACTCACTCACTACTACTCTTTACTACTCACTCTCTACTACTCTCTAATAATCTCTACTACTCACTCTCTACTACTCACTCTACTACTCACTCTACTACTCTACTACTCTCTACTACTCACTCTCTACTACTCTATTAGTCCCTAATACTCTCTCTCTACTACTCACTCTCTATTACTCACTCTCTACTACTCTCTACTACTCACTCACTACTGTTCTCTACTACTCACTCTCTACGTCTCACTCTCTACTACTCACTCTACTACTCTCTACTACTCACTCTCTACTACTCACTCTCTACTACTTACTACTACTCACTTTACTACTCACTCTACTACTCTCTACTATTCTCTACTACCCACTCTCTACTACTCTCTACTACTCACTCTCTACTACTCACTCTACTACTCTCTACTACTCACTCTCTAGTCTCTATTACTCATCCTCTACTCTCTACCTCTCTCCACTACTCTCTACCTCTCTTCCTCTCTACCTCTACCTCTCTACCTCTCCTCTCTACCTCTACACCTCTACCTCTACACCTCTACCTCTCTACCTCTCTCTACCTCTCACGACACGCACACATATGCACATATATATATGTGCTTTGATATGCATATGCCTTTATATATGTATATTACCTACTGGCGGTCGCCAGTAGGTAGTTATAGTTAGGACCGTGTTTCCATAGGAAATCCGCAACATTCTATTTTGAATAACTTTGGCGCCGATTGACGAATCCTGGCGAAATTTTCAAAATAGGTGGGGCGCTCCGCTCCGCTCCTATCCTGAAAGTCTTGGGGGATTCTATATATATACATACATATATAAACTTATATATAATCTGCATATCTATATAAATACAAATATAAATGCATGCATACATATACATATACATATGCATGTTATGTACATGAAAGTTTGAAAAACACTAATACAAGCAAAGCTAAAAAGCCACCTAATTACAAACAGAATTGCTTTAACTTAAACGAGGGCGAGACCTATTGCATTTTCAATGCTTGTTTACTTTGGTTCCATCAAGAAGGCATTCAGATGTGTCACACATTTGCCATAAATTCTGAATGGTAGCACTCTAGTTGCTCATTAGATCACTGTAGTAAAGCTACTGCTCACCAGGGAAGTCTGCTGATGGTATTCAAAGTGCATGTTTCAGTCTGCATGTCAAAATAGTTTAATGAAATACAATAGGATTTGAGAAGTCAAAATGTGCTCTAATTTTTCTTTCTGCAGCACTAATCATAATTTCTATGGCAAAATGAACCCCCTCATTTTGTTCCTTTGCAAATTAAATGTTTTAAATGTTACCACTTTATTCCAATCAAGATGGCTTCAGGTGTGCCATACTTTTGTCATAAGTAAGACTGTTAGCGCTCTAGTTGTTATTTAGAACACTCTGGGACATTCTGTCATTGGGCTATACTTGGGCTACATCTGGGGGATATTTGGGCTACATTTGGGCTCTTTTGTCTCAGGTGGCCATCTTGGGAGACTTGTTTGTTATGAAGTTTCCTAATTTCCTCATTTGCTACAGTCTCCGCAGTAGGAATACTTTCAGTTTTTTACTTTGATTTCATCAAGAAGGCATTCAGATGTGTCACACATTTGCCATAAATTCAGAATGTTAGCACTCTAGTTGCTCATTAGATCACTGTAGTAAAGCTACTGCTCACCAGGGAAGTCTGCTGCTGGTATTGAAAGTGCATGTTTCAGTCTGCATGTCAGAATTTTTTAATGAAATAGAAGAGGATTTGAGAAGTCACTCAAAATGTGCCCCGATTTTTCTTTCTGCAGCACTAATCATACTGTCTATGACAAAATGAACCCCCTAATTTTGTCCCTTTTTAAATTAAATGTTTTAAGAGTAACCACTTTATTCCAATCAAGCTGGCTTCTGGTGTGCAATACGTTTGTCATAGGTAGGACTGTTAGCGCTCTAGTTGTTCTTTGGAACACTCTGGGAAGCTGCAGTAGAACACAAAGGAATCCACTGACAGTCTCTGCCCTTGTTGGATGTACATGTTTTACTGAGAATGTCAGACTTCATTCTCACATGACTGAGAAAGATAATGTGAATTTACAGAAAATATGCTCTCAGTTTAGCTTATAGATCACCTTCCAAACCTCTGTGGGAAAAGCATGAGAAAATGCATGATTCATTAAATCCCAGCAGAATGCTTTTTCACTTGGTAAAATCACCTTAGAACATACCACAATTCTTAAAATGAGTATGGTACCATCAACAAATGATTTATAATGTAACTAAAGTCTTAAAACCTTCTATTAACTGCAATGCTTTTTAATGAGGTGCTATCATGTATATTGGTCCTAAGATGGCTGCCAACACTTCTTGGATGAAGTGCTGACAGCCAATCAGATCTCACAATGAGATGTGTGGTTAGGCACCGCCCAGATATATATGTGATTTTACTTTTGATTTTCTCAGGAACTACTGAATGGTTTTACACCATTTAAGCAAAAGGCATGACTCTGAACCAAGGTCTACCTTTCTGCCAAATTTGGTGTAATTCCATTCAGCAGTTCGGGCTGTAGCTGTGACTAAATGTCCCTATGGAAAATTGCATGAGGCTGAGGAAGTAAGGGAAATAAGTGTGTGAAAGATATAAAGGGGGCAGGGTAGAAATACTCTGACCCTCTAGTGTTGCTTAGGGGGTCCCAGAAGGACCCCCCAGGGCCGCCTTTTTCTTTTTTTTTGTAAACGGCAAAATGCGCGCAGGGTGCGTGGATCCGGTGGTAAAAAAATAATGAACCGCGGGTTTTCGCGCTTCCTTAATAATTAGCCCCCGGGGTGCCAAATCCTGGGGGCAAAATGCATAAAAAATTAAAAGGGGGGCCCAGGGGACCTCTACCCCCCGGGGCTACAAAATAAATAAGGTGGGGGAGCTGAACGGCCCCCCAAGCCCCGGGGACCACCACCCCCCGGGGCTTTATTTATTGAGGGAGGGGGGCTGCGTGACCCTCCTCCTGGAGCCCTCAGGGGCCCTGGGGACCGCCACCCCCCAGGGCCGGCTCCTACAGTGTCCTGGGGTGCCCACCCCAGGGCACTGTTGTTTGCTATGTCTCCCGCCCTCCCATAGCAAACTTCGTTTGGATTTTGAAAGAGAGAGCAGGGAAACCTGCTCTCTCTTTCAAAATCCAAACATATTGCTTTTCCACACGGGGAGCTGCATGTCAGCAGCTCCCCATGTGGAAAAGCAATGCCGGCTACCGAAGGACGCGGGGAGCCGGCTGGGACCGTGGGGGCGTTGGGGATCCCCCCACGGTCCCCAACGTTTTTATAAGTAAAAATTAGGAGTTGCGCATCCTATCACGTTGGGTGCACGATTTCTCTCGCATAGGGTGTGCGGTTCAATCACGCACGAAAATACATACCCAACACACACTGTATGCGGATCGTACACAACAATCGTAAAATGGCAACTATGTTTCACGCAGGGATCGAGAAAGGTGCACATAGGGTGCGCGAATCCCAAAAAACTTGGAAAAAAATAATAACAAAGTATTAAAAATATAGTTTAAAAAATATATTTTTTAATAAATTCATTAAAAATAAATAATATTTTTTAATTTTTAAAAGAAATAAGTAAAAAAACGTTTAAAAATGGTGAAAAGCAATATAAAAAACATAATTAAATGAATTGATACACTGAAAAAAAAAGATTTAGAATTCCTATAAAAATCATTAAAAATCATAGGTTTAGAGATAAGTTATAGATAGGAATTAGCATTTAAAAAACCTTTGAAATTCACTTAAAAAAACATAGGTTTCAGGTATGTTATAGTTAGGAATTAGCATTTAAAAAACCTAGGAAATTGTCTGAAAAACCCAGAGGTTTCAGGCACGTTATAGTTAGGAATTAGCAGTTAAAAAACCTTAGACATTCACTGAAAAAACCATAGGTTTCAGGGACGTTATAGTTAGCAGGACATTTCCCTCGTACAAAACCATAGACACTCCAACACCAATAAGTGCATACCCCATCACAGAGTCTTAGGTCTAAACACCCATCCACTCACTCACCCGTACAGTCACTCATACGTATGGTCACTCAGTACAGGACTATCATATGCACTCATACACCTATATAGACACTCCCACACCACTACTCATCCATAGAGTTATTCACACACATACTCAGTCATGCAAGTAATTAATCACACTGCCGTTTACTCACCTATACAATTATACACACACAAGCTCAATTAGTCATACAAATACTAGCACATTCTTATGGTCTTATACAATCAATGATACAAGCATACACTCATCCATACAGCCACTCACACTATCACACACTCAGTTATAGTTATTTCTGTACTCCAACATACATATATACTGCCGTTCACATATGTAGTAAATTACACATGTACCAATGAAATATATATTCACACACTAACACAACCATACAGATATTCATCCACCCATACAGTCCATTACAGACCTAGTGTTGAAACCATGCACCCAGTGAACCACCCACTGACACATCTATGCAGAGAGTCACACACATCCCACCCACACAAACACTCAGGTACCCATACAGATACTCATACACTCAGACAAGCAATCAATAACTTATATAGACATTCATGTACCTATTCACAAAACCATGCATCCGCTTACACACCAACAGACAGACGCATACAGTCATTCACACAGTTTAGTCATTAACTCATGCATTCAGTAAGATACATTTAAGGGCTCACTTATACAGTCAGTCACGCACCTACAAAATCATCCATTCACACACTTATACACTCACTCATTCTTCAATATGCCTTTCCCTATATATAATAAACATATTTAAAGTTTATAGAAACACACAGGCACTGGATGATTTCATCAGTGATGTCATCAGTGATGTCATTTGAGATGTCATCAGTGCTGTCACTAACCATGTCATGAGTGATGTAATATGTGACATCATCAGCAGTGCATTGCGGGGGCGTGAGTTATAGTTAGCTGAACTAACTATAACGGGGGAATTTCAATGGTTTTGTACGAGGGAAATGTCCAGCTAACTATAACTCCCCTGAAACCTATGGAATTTTTCAGTGAAAAAAAAAATATATATATATAACTGCTCCAGACTCCTTCACGAATTTGCAAGAAAGAGACCAGCACTCGCGGGGGCAGTTTACCGTTGTTTTATTCACAGCGCAACATGTTTTATTCACAGCGCAACAAACGCGTTTCGGAAGACTCCTTCTTCAGTGTTTACACTCCACACTGAGAAGCGCCATTTAAGTATTGTTGGTAACAACATTGCAAAAGGACTATTCGCATATCACCGTATTGCGGGTACCATATTGGTGGAATTTAAATATTGCATTCATTCAGATGTTATGAGATTATTATGCATCTAACTCAGATCTGATCTCATAGCACAGTACAATTGTACAATTCATCATAACATGCTCATGGAACTCATTGAATTTTGCCTGCTCAATAACATTTTTCTATTTCAGGGAGAGTATTACAGACAGATCTCCGGGTCGGCAATCGGTACCTGCTTCGCCCCCAGTTATGTGAATTTATTCGTAGGCTGGTGGGAGGAGCAGGTAGCCTGGTCCCCTGACAATGAGGCATGGGTCAAAGAAATTGTAGCCTGGCACAGGTATATCGATGACCTCTTCCTGATCTGGAAGGGGCCAGAGATTAGGGCCACCCCCCTAGATTGATAAACAGTATACCCTACGGAGAATTCCTTGGATTAAAACGTAACTGCTCCAGAAACTGTAATTTTAATGTAGCAGCAAGGGAGAGTGTCGCTAGATTTGTGGCCAGAGGGTATAATATTGACCTGCTAGAGACTACTTTGGACAAAGTAAAAAATATCTCAAGAGAGAGGCTAGTGAAAGACAAAGACAGGAAACTAGACAAAAAGAGAAAGGAAGAAGGGAAATTCGATATGATCACCACAAATTCGGAGGACGCTGATTCTCTTAGAAATATCCTCCGTAGAAACTGGCATGTTCTTAAAACATGATCATAGGAACAGATATTCCCCCTGTCCCCCTGGTGACGTTTAAAAAGGCTAGATCACTTAGAGATAAGTAGGTACATACCCATTTGGATATCACGCCACCTAAGCAAGGGACATTAAGAGACATGAGAGGCTTCTATCCCTGCAGAAAGTGCAAAGCCTGCACGAACAGTAACAGTAACTGCTAAAGATTGCAATCCTGACGCACAAAGCCCTTCACTACAATACTCCCACGTATCTAGAGCAAAAACTTGAATTATCCTGTGGGGTAAGGGAATCTAGAAGTGCCTCTACTCTCTTCCTGAAACCTATCATCCTTAGCAAAAAAAGAACTTGTCACCGAGCCTTCTCTGGCGCTGCCCCTAAAATATGGAACTCTCTTCCTCCGTATGTACGCAGACTCGCCTCGACGACGGCTTTCAAACTGGAAGCCAAAAGATTCTTAATGAGCAATTTCCTACTATAAAGGATTGCGGCACTCATAAGGCGGCTGTCTCTTTGTTCCTAGCTTCATGGCACAACTAACAGTCACGGATCGTATTGTCTGCATAATATTATACCTTTTATGTGTACCATTGCTTACTGTTTATCATTGTTTCTTACTTTATTTTACTTATTTTTTTTCCTTTTTTTTCTTTCCACAACTGCTGTGTATATTTAATTTTGTCCTCTCTACCAACTTATTGTAAAGCGCTCTGATATCCTGCGGGATCCTGTTTGCGCTATATAAAACTTTATAAATAAATAAATAAAATAAATAAATAAAATAAGGGTATTAACCTATGAGGTAGCAGGAATGAAAAAACAGAAGATGATAACTAAGTTTATGACGTGCCAAACTAACCACTCTGTTTACTGTCTGATCTGCCCATGCGGACTCAAGTATATAGGCAGTACAATTCACAGTGTGAAGATCCGCATATTAGAACATATGTGTGCAATTGTAAACAAAGACCGGAATTATCCAGTCGCCAGGCATTTTGCGATAAAACATCAGAGCAACAGGGACCTGTTGCAGTACTTCAGCATAGACCATGTACCAATGAATATCAGAGGTGGTGATAGAGTCTTGAGACTGCGGAGACTAGAGTCTCGATATATCATCGACTTACAAACCAAGGCACCACAGGGCCTTAACAGTGGGGAAGAATTAGCTGTACATTTGGGCACATGATGACCGAGTAAGGCAATCAATAACGTTTTACTGTATAATTAAGTTAGTGAGATTCTGATTTCTTCTTTTTCTTTTGAAATATAACTACAACATTGTCAGTCGATACACGGCTTGATGAAATATTAGGTGGAGGGACCGTAACAGGTTAAAAGGGCCAATCGGGGGCGGGTCCTTGCCGATTCATGGCTTAATATGGTCATTTCAACTGAACATTAATGAATGATGGATTCTGAATGCCCGTCATCATTTGAATCCCGTATTTTATGCCCTGGTACCATTTACGTATCTAATGTCCGTATTGCGCATGGTTTCTAATGATGTTTTGTGAGGCGATATATGGCGTAATAAGTTATGATGAATTGTACAATTGTACTTTGCTATGAGATCAGATCTGAATTAGATGCATAATAATCTCATAACATCTGAATGAATGCAATATTTGAATACCACAATATGGTGCCCGCAATACGGTGATATATGAATAGTCCTTTTACAATGTTGTTACCAACAATACTTAAATGGCGCTTCTCAGTGTGGAGTGTAAACACTGAAGAAGGAGTCTTCCGAAATGCAATTGTTGCGCTGTGAATAAAACATGTTGCGCTGTGAATAAAGCAACGGTAAACTGCCCCTGCGAGTGCTGTTCTTTCTTGCAAATTGGTGAAGAAGTCTGGAGCAGTCATATTACGTTGGGGCACCACCACGTTTAAAGCACCCATCCGAGAGTGATCCGCTGTAATGGTGCAGGGGAGCGAATATATATATATATCTATATTCACAGAAAAAGACATAGGTTTCATGGGTGTTATAGTTAGCTGGCCATTTCACTCATACAAAACCATAGAAATTCCTCAGTTATAGATAGTTCTGCTAACTATAACTCGCACGCCTGCAATGCACTGCTGATGATGTCACATATTGCATCATTCATGACATGGTCAGTGACATCACTGATGACATCACTGATGACATCTCAAATGACATCACTGATGACATCATCCAGTGAATGTGGTTTAGTGTAAAATTTAAATATGTATTATATATATACCAATCTGTATTGAAGATTGAGTGGATATATAACTGTCTGGGTGGAGGATTTAGTAGCTGTCTGACTGTCTGTTTAAGTGAGTAATTAAAAGTGTCTCACTTAATACATGGATTAGTAACTAAACTATGTGAATGCGTGCAGCACTGTCTCTGTTGTTGTATAACATGCTGCATCAGTTGGTCACTAACTACATGAGTGTGTATATTAGTTATTGATTAGTTGGGTGAGTATTTGTATGGGACACTGAGTTTGTGTGTGGTTGGATGGGGTGTGTGTAACTCTATGTATAAATGTGTGAATAGTTGATTGACTAGGTGTATAGGTTTAAGAGTGCATGTGGAAACAGTTGTTTGGGTGACTGAGTGTATTTATTTGTGTGTTGGTGAGCGAATATATGTTTTAGTTGTACATCTTCAACACATTTCACAGCAGTTTTTCAACCAGCTGCCTATTCCCTGCTTTTTGGAAATTTTAATCCTGTACGTGTCACACACAGCACTTTATATTGCACTTGCACTTTCTTCATGTTGAACCGTCTACTGATACTGATATATGGACTGCATATTTGTACAACTAGTGATGATTTAATTCCTGATTGTATTTTGCGCTCGATTATTTAGGCCACTTGGCCACATGGTACAAGTAAAAAGTCTCTTGTTTTGCCAAATTCTCTTAAACAAAATACTTCAGTGTAAATAGCCAAATTTCAGAGATCTTTTGTATTACACATTGATTTCTTCAGCTGGGTGCTATATGTCATTTGGCTAAAAACAACGTTTCTTTTATGTCTATTAAGTGGGAGGGGTCTTCTTTTGTGTATAGCACTATTTAAGACACGCCATTTGTTCAGCACGTCATGTGATCAAGACCGGGGAGAACCGGTCGAAACGCGTCACGCAGTGGATGTCTTGGTTACAATAAAGCATTGAATCTATGAAGCTGTTTGTGGCCCGTACCTGTTCTTTCCACCCACCCGTGAGGGGATTTGGATTTCGGAAGCAGGAGTTGTTTGCTTATATCTATATTCACTGAAAAAACCATAGGTTTCAGGGGTGTTATAGTTAGCTGGACTTTTCACTTGTACAAAACCATTGAAATTCCCCCGTTATAGTTAGTTCAGCTAACTATAACTCGCGCGCCCGCAATGCACTGCTGATGACGTCACATATTACATCACTCATGACATGGTCAGTGACATCACTCATGACATCACTGATGACATCTCAAATGACATCACTGATGACATCACTGATGACATCATCCTTGTGATAGAGTGGCAGACCTCCTCTCACCCTAATATAACCTTTGATACACACATTCAAAAATAGAGACTAAAATTTTCAAAACAATGGACATACCAATACCAGTTACAACAACCTCTTCAGTAATTCTAAGATCCACATACACATCCACTCATTCACCAACAGTCCTATACAGTCACTCATACATGTACTCACTCATCATATGTACTCATACACCTATACATCCTGTTACACAATGCCACTCATCCATAGAGTTACTCACACACATAGTCACTCATGCTAATAAAGAATCAAACATACATTTACTTGCATATACAGTTATACACACACCACCATACTTACTTCTACGGAAACTTACACATACTTAGTCTTTTAAACAATCACTTATAGAAACACATACTTATTCATACAGGAACTCTTTCAATCTCTCACTCTCACATATACTCACATATATACACCAATAGTCACATATACTAGTTTAAAACATATGTAGTTACTCATAAAGACACTATAGAGACAGTCATTCACTCACTAACACACCCATACACACACTCATCCACCCATACAGTCCTGCACACATGCTGTGTTCAACACATACAGTGAGTCACTCATTCATGCACCTATGCACTACGTAATACCCCCCACCGAACCATGCAGACACTCAGACTGATACTCAAAAAACCAACTAATAACCTATATAGACACCCATGTAGCTTCTCACCAACCCATGCAGCCACTTATACACAAAGTGAGAGACTGATACAGATATTTACATATTTAAACATTACTCACTAAGCCATGTATTCACTATGATACACTTAATCAGTCAGTTACACAATCAATTTTTCAAAAACAAATCATCCATTTAGACACTTATATACCCATTTATTCTTCCATCGACCTTGAGATATACATATATAAAACATATTTAATTTTCAGAAAAACACACATTCACTGGATGATGTCATCAGTGATGTCATCAGTGATGTCATTTGAGATGTCATCAGTGATGTCATGAGTGATGTCACTGACCATGTCATGAGTGATGTAATATGTGACGTCATCAGCAGTGCATTGCGGGCGCGCGAGTTATAGTTAGCTGAACTAACTATAACGGGGGAATTTCAATGGTTTTGTACAAGTGAAAAGTCCAGCTAACTATAACACCCCTGAAACCTATGGTTTTTTCAGTGAATTTCTGAGGTTTTTTAAATGCTAATTCCTAACTAGAACGTGCCTGAAACCTATGGTTTTTTCTGTGAATTTCAAAGGTTTTTTAAATGCTAATTTCTAACTATGCCTACAGAGATAGGACATGTGAAGAAAGAAGAAAAAATGCACAGAAAGAAACAAAAGAAGTGCAGAAAGAAGCAACAGAAGTCCTCAAATACGAAGATAAGTGCAGGAAGAAGGATAACGTGCAGAAAGAACAAAAAGAAGAGCAGAAAGAAGCCTTGTTGCAAAATCATCCTGTACCCTCAACTTTTTCAGACGGATACTGGTGGTAACTGAGTCTGACTAACCAGTCCTAGAGCCAGTGCTATGTTAAAAGACACTTAGAATACAGTGAAAACACCTACATACACTAGAGAACATTATGCGTTGGGGGTCCCCCTGTGATTAGCATGACCTCCTCTGTAAGCCCCTAGTATATAATAGGGCATGGGGATTAAAACTACCTCTTAAAACAGGCCACAGGGCGTTTTTGCACACGTTAACTCAGGCCCCGTCCCCTCCCTTTACCACTGTGTAAACAAGCCCTGTGTCCATTTTTAGTTGGGAGATTAAGTTCATTTGAATCCTGAGGGTCCCTAGGGTCCAACTAGCCCACTAGGTACCTCCAGTAAGTGCCACAGAGCTGCGTTGCAGAGAGGTGTAAAAAGTGGCACGGCCTGGACCACCTCTCTGCAATGCAGCTCAGTGGCGCTTACTGGAAGCACTTGGTGGGCTAGTTAGCCCCCAGGGGCCCTCAGTATTGAAGGGAAATTATATCCCCAATTTAAAACGTGCCATAGTGCGTGTTTGCACATGTCACCTCAGGCCCCGTCCCTCCCTTCACCACTGTGTAAACGCGCCCTGTGGCTGTTCTAAGTTGAGAGATTAAGTCCCCTTGAATCCTAAGGGTCCCTAGGGTCAAACTAGACCACTAGGTACCTCCAGTAAGCGCCACAGAGCTGCGTTGCAGAGAGGTGTAAAAAGGGGCTTGGCCTCAGAACACCTGGCTGCAGCGCAGCTCCCTGGCGCATACTGGAGATGCCTGTTGGGGGCGCGTTTGCAGAGTGCTGCACGGAGGGGGCATGGCCTACGGCACGATGCCAGTCTTTTATTTATTTTAGTTTTTTAAGAAGGGGGGCTGTTTGGTTCCCCTTCTTATTCTAATTTATTGGCCCTGATGACCCCATCCCCCAGGGCCAGTCTCCTAATTATATTTTTTTGACCCCAATCCCCAGGGCCGGCCACTGTTTTTTATTATTTTTAAAAAATATATATTTATAGACACACCTAGGACATGCTGGACAAACCGTACGTACCTATCACCATGACGATTTGCGTGATATTCATTAAAAGGCGACTATGCATGCAATGAATCCACGTGGAATGTATTTACACCACTAGTGAAGCTCTGACATGTCTGATGCCCTACCGTGCCTAATCCCGGTAGACACCCTTGTCGTTTATTTATACAAACATGGGTAGCTATTGACGGGCACATTTAATACACATGCACACCAAGCCATTCAAAGGGGATTCGACAAAAATTCGACCAAAACTATGCAAGAAACCCCCCTCACAGTTAATAAAACACACATCCGGATGTGTAATACTTTTTATTTGACTCTCTGGAAAGGGGACGAACATCACTTGAGAGTCACAGGGCGCTCCTGACAGAGCCCAATGCTGTGTTACACCCACCATTGCCTGCCGAGTGCCACACACCTCTGTGTTGTATTCCACTAGCTAGTGCATATGCTATGACACTCTCTAGCCCATGTGCACTGTAACACCACCCCGTGAATATGTCATGCCACACTTGTCTTCGCACGGGTTATATTGCCCCATCTAACGTGCCTTCCTCGATGCCTATGTTATAACGCACAGTGCTATGCCATACATATTACAATCTGGGATCCATATCTTTGTCACAGTGCATATGCAACGTTACACTCCCCAGCACATATTTTATATTACAACTTTAAAGACTAGTTAGGTTACACAACACTGCCCTGTGCATATTACACTCCAAGGCGCATATCGCATAGCACGCGCTAGTGCCTGTGCTATCTCGCACTCTCCAATGAATCTGTCATTGCGCACAATGTATTGCATATTATATTTCACGCCCGGTTCATCTTATATCACACTTTTTGGTGCATAGTTTATACCATACACTATATCTAGTTTTCATTTTCAATCGTGCTCTCAGGACTATGTTCTATATAACACTGTGTTCACCTACCCTTTTCACAGGCATTACATTTTGCGATAGGGGGTGGAGGGTCAGGGGGTGTTTCTGCCAAGTGAGCCTGGAGTCACAGTCACAAACGTCCTCTTCTTCCTGAATAAAAGTGAGATTATGCTGCATACTTGTTCATATTTTAAGTAGTTCGCACAGACACAATGTTTTAAAAACAATAAAGTTCCTAATACCCGCCTTCTCAGAACAGTTAGCTTGCTGCCCCATCCCCTTCCTCCCTATCCTCTGTTGTGTGAATCCATGGACTAGCCTCCTCCCTCCTGCCATGCATGGTCTGATGTGCTGCCACTGCCCTCAATTTAGTATGATGTACCAGTCCACTCCTCCTGCCCTCCATTGCCCAATTCTATGCCCCATCATTGACCTCCTGCTTAAATTCTGTGCTTAGCTTGCTGCCCCTATTCTCCTTCCCCCTGCCCTCCGATGTCTTTGTGCATGCCCCTGCTCCATCCTTTTTGCCCACCATGTCCCATGGACCTGCCACTCCTATCTACTCTGAGTGTTCTGTTGAGCTGCCACTCCCCTCCCACCTGCCTAGCATTGTCAGATGACTGTAACCTGTCCCTGCCACCTCCACCCTGCCTGTCCACATGCCATGCCCCTATCCTCTTCCTCCTGTCCTACATGGTCCATTGTACTGCCACACCCTTCTGCCCTCCCTGGTCTGTTGTGCTGCAACTGCTCCTCCTGCCTGCCCCGTGTGGTCTGTTGTGAGGTCCCTTCCCCTGAACTTTCTTGTCTGTGCACAGGTCCTGACCCTCCCTTCTATCCTCCATCGTCCTTTGTGCATGCCCCTCCACCCTCCTTCTTGCCCATCATAGCCATTGTGCTGCCACTAACCCTCCCACTTGCCATGCATGGTCTTCTGTGCTGCCATGGCCCCTCCCACCTTCCCTGTGTGGTCAGTTAGCTGCCCCTGACCCCCTCCCACCTTCCCTCCATGGTCTGTGTGTATGCCATCACAGTCTCACTGTTGCTCTTCATGGTGTGTCTTGCTTCTAGTGCCCATCCTGCCTGACCTCCATGGCTATCTTGCTGCTCCTGCCCTGCCCCCTTGCCCCCAGCCCTACTCCCTCCCTCCTGGCTTGTCTGTTCCATTGTAATGCCCCTGATCCGTCCCTCCTGCCCTTTATGGTCTGTTATGCTGCAGCTTTCTCTCCTGTCTGTCCATTATGGTCAGCTAGCTACCATTGCCTCTTGCCCCTCTGTTCTCTGTTGTCCATGTGCATGGTCCTGTCCCCTCCCTCTTGCTTTCTATGGATTGTTGTGCTGCACTCCCGTCCTGCATGCCCTGTGTGGTGTATTGTGCTGCTGCAAACCCTGATGCCTGCCCTGCAGGGTCAGTTTGGTGCACCTCTCCATGTGCCTCCTGTCCTCTGTTATCCAAGTCCATGTCCCTATCCCATTTCCTTCCATGATCCAATGTACCATACTTGCGAACATTTTGAACTTGGTAAGAGGGAGATTTTGAAAAAAAACTGGGGTATTGATTTTCCCCTTTGAGTTACATTGAAAAAGAGGATATTGTAGACAGGAGACAGATCAAATAAAGCCCATTTGAGCTTAAAAACATTGGACGTTTCCTGGCTGAATCGGGTCTGTTGGCATGTATGGTTGTACTACCATTGCCTCTTCCTTCTGCCCACAATGGTCTATTACATTGCCACAGCCTTGAAGGAGGGTAGATTTTGTATCACAGGGGCCCCCTGGCCCGTTCTGTCCACACCTGAAGTATGAGACCCTTGTCCTTGCCCTGCCAGCTGCATTTGTAGGCCGTATTAAATTGACCAGCGGGTCCTGTGTTGCTATATATTTATCCTGAGACATCCTTACCACTCAGCCAGCATAAAACCCCTGTGTAGGCCCTTCTGTTCAATATGTAGGCCTCTTTGTTAAATTGACCATAGCTCTGCAATTTTAGTGTATAGCAGTCTGAAGGCAGGTCTGCGAGGCCTTCTGCTCCAAACTAGTAGCCCCCACCCTACCCGAGTGCTCCGTGCTCGGTATCAAAGTTCAACATCCCCCTGAAGCTGTCGACATACAGTAGGCTGCATCCTGGACTGGTACTTGCTTCCTGGGCAGGTTTCCCGCTTTTAAGGAAGTGGCAACCGCAGAGCGTCAAGTTAGGAGAACTGATGAAATTTTATACATGAATATATTGAATTCCCGTACAATACCCATTATTTTCTGCTTGCTCTATGGAACTTACGATAAGCGATTGGCCTGAGAGACTGACCTTTTCACCCAGTCCATTGTCAGCATTAAGTGGGTAAATGACGAAATGTCTGGTAAAATCTGCAGACGAAGCTTTTGGGTAGCATACGTAGGTAGATGTAGCGTGCAAAGGAGCCCACAAAATGATATAAAAAGGGAGCACCCACAGATATCGACGGACTACCTCGCCGTCTGTATGTAGGTTAACAGGCAGTGCAGGTTTTCCCCAAGAGCTGGGAGCTCTTGTCTTCCTTTGCTTAAAATGTCTTGCTCTGCTTTGCGTATCTTATTCTATTTTACCTATATGAAATGTCATGTTATGTTTAACCATTGTTCTCTTTACTTTTGCATTTAAAAGATTTTGTATTGTAATTGCAGGAATGCTTGCTCTAAGAGTAAACGTGAGTGTTCCTAGGTAACATTTTCCTTGGTGTAACTTGTTTCTCATGATGCATTTATAGATGTGTTTTCTCTCTCTCTCTGTCAGTACATTAATTGAGATACAGAGAATATCATGACAGCTGTATGATTATCTGGATTCTGTATTTTGTACTTTGTCTCTATTCTGCGGTTTCTTTGAAGTTGCATCTTCTCATTAAACTGCCATTGTATTCTGCCTCCAATTCCATGTCTCATATGTCTGTTTTCTTCATTTTTGGAGCAAGCGTTCCTAGGCACCCCGGCTCAAATTAAGGTGCCCCTTTTGTCCCTGACTCACTCTCCTGCTCAGTTCTGTGGTGGCTCCCGGGGATCTGGGGACCGCCCCTAGCTTCCTTGACCCGTAATAGATCTTCCCTCCAACAGCCTCTCTTGCAAGTCCTGTATTGTTGGTTTGTTGCCCCTGCCCCCCTTTCCACTGCCCTCCATAGTCTGTTGTGCTTCCACGGCCCTTCCTGCCTGCTCAGTGTGGTTAAATTGTTGCCTTTGCACCCTCCTACCTGCCTTCAATTTTCAGAGTCCGTGCCCCTGGCCTCTGCCTCTCAACAGTATCCTAATGAACAACTAGATTGCTAACATTCTATATTTATTACAAAAGTGTGGAACGCCTGACATCATCTTGATGTAATCAAAACTGTAATACCTAGAGCATTTCCTTTAGAAATTACATATATGAGAGGGTCTTATTGGCATCAAAATTATGGTTAGTGCTCTAAAAGACTAAAATAAGGACATATTTTCTGAGTTTTCAAATAGCGACAAAGCACTTTTAAATTATTTGTTATCTTTATGTTTTTTATCCAGTTGACCACTTGATTAAATTTTGCACTTAGGGGAGAGGATGTGGTGTTACTTCCAGAACTGCAGACTTTGCAACTGGGGAACCAGGTTGAAGTTTCTGCTTCAGCTCGACATTCTGTGATTCTGGTCAAATCACTTAGTCTCCCCATGTCTACAACCAAAATGAATTTGTTCTTGTGTGATGTAACCAATGCTCATGTAAAGCACTCCAATACCTGACAAGTCTGCACTATATAACACTGCAAAAACACAAAATAATAAGTGTTTTGCACACTTCTGTCATTGGGCTATATTTGGGCTACATCTGGGTGATTTTGGGCTACATTTGGGCTCTTTTGTCTCCGGTGGCCATCTTGGGAGATTTATTTGTTATGAAGTTTCCTAATTTCCTCATGTACTGCAGTCTCCTCAGTAGGAAATGCTTTCAGTTTTTTACTTTGATTCCATCATGAAGGTATTCAGATATGTCACACATTTGCCATAAATTCAGAATGTTAGCACTCTAGTTGCTCATTAGATCACTGTAGTAAAACTACTGCACCATGGAAGTCTGCTCCTGGTATTAAAAGTGCATGTTTCAGTCTGCATGTCAGAATTTTTTAATGAAATAGAAGAGGATTTGAGAAGTCACTCAAAATGTGCCCTCATTTTCTTTCTTCAGCATTAATCATAATTTCTATGGCAAAATGAACCTCCTCATTGTGTTCCTTTTTAAATTAAATGTTTTAAGTGTTACCAGTTTATTCCAATCAAGATGGCTTCAGGTGTGCCATACTTTTGTCATAATGAAGACAGTAAGCGCTCTAGTTGTTTTTAAGAACATTCTGGGACATTCTGTCATTGGGCTATACTTGGGCTACATCTGGGTGATATTTGGGCTACATTTGGGCTCTTTTGTCTCTGGTGGCCATCTTGGGAGACTTATTTGTTATGAAGTTTCCTAATTTCCTCATTTACTGCAGTCTCCTCAGTAGGAAATACTTTCAGTTTTTTACTTTGATTCCATCAAGAAGGCATTCAGATGTGTCACACATTTGCCATAAATTCAGAATGTTAGCACTCTTTTTGCTCATTAGATCACTGTAGTAAAGCTACTGCTCACCAGGGAAAACTGCTGCTGGTATTGAAAGTGCATGTTTCAGTCTGCATGTCAGAATTTTTTAATGAAATAGAAGAGGATTTGAGAAGTCACTCAAAATGTGCCCTAATTTTTCTTTCTGCAGCACTAATCATACTTTTTATGGAAAAATGAACCCCCTCATTTTGTTCCTTTTTAAATTAAATGTTTTAAGAGTTACCACTTTAATCCAAGCAAGATGGCTTCAGGTGTGCCATACGTTTATCATAAGTAGGACTGTTAGCGCTCTAGTAGTTCTTTGGAACACTCTGGGAAGCTGCAGTAGAACACAAAGGAATCAACTGACAGTCTCTGCCCTTGTTGGATGTACATGTTTTACTGAGAATGTCAGACTTCATTCTCACATGACTGAGAAAGATAATGTGAATTTACAGAAAATATGCTCTCAGTTTAGCCTATAGATCACCTTCCAAACCTCTGTGGTAAAAGCATGAGAAAATATTTTTCTCTCAATCATGATATCCCAGCAGAAGGCTTTTTCACATGGTAAAATCACCTTAGAACATACCACAATTCCTAAAATGAGTATGGTACCATCAACAAATGATTTATAATGTAACTAAAGTCTTAAAACCTTCTATTAACTGCAATGCTTTTTAATGAGGTGCTATCATGTATATTGGTCCCAAGATGGCTGCCAACACTTCTTGGATGAAGTGCTGACAGCCAATCAGATCTCAGGATGAGATGTGTGGTTAGGCTCCGCCCACATATATATATGCTTTTAAATGCTATTTTCTCAGGAAATACTGAACAGATTTACACCAAACCTACAAAAGGCACTTCCTTGACCTTATGGCTACCTCTCTGCCAAATTTCAAGTAATTCTGTTCAGCCGTTCGGGCTGTAGCTGTGTCTAAAGGTCCTATGGAAAAATGCATGGGGAAAACGCGTTTTGGGACCCCCCTTTTTTCTCAGCCCCCGCTTGACGAATCCCCCCGAGACTTTCAGGGTAGGAGCGGAACGTAGCGCCCCACCTATTTTGAAAAATTCGCGAGGATTCGTCGACCGGCGCCAAAGTTATTCAAAATAGAATGTTGCGGATTTCCTATGGAAACAGGGTCCTAACTATAACTACCTACTGGCGACCGCCAGTAGGTAATATATATATATATATATATTCACTGAAAAAACCATAGGTTTCACACATGTTATAGTTAGCTGGACATTTCGCTCGTAAAAAACCAATGAAATTCCCCCGTTATAGTTAGTTCAGCTAACTATAACATGCGCGCTCGCAATCCACTGCTGATGACGTCACATATTACATCACTCATGACATGGTCAGTGACATCACTCATGACATCACTGATGACATCTCAAATGACATCACTCATGACATCACTGATGACATCATCCATTGAGTATGTGTTTCTGAACAATTTTAATATGTTTAATATATATATAGGGAAAGGCCTGTTGAAGACTCAGGGTGTACAAGTGTGTAAATGGATGATTTTCTGTGGTGCGTAACTGACTCTATAAGTGAGTCATTAAATGTATCTTACTGCAGACTAGTGACTAAACTGTGTAGATGTTTGTATGTGTCTGTATGTTGGTGTATAAGTGCCTGCATGGTTTTGTGAATAGCTATATGAGTGTCTATATGAGCTATTGATTGCTTGTCTCAGTATCAGTATGGGTTCCTGAGTGTTTGTGTGAGTAGGATGTGTGTGACTCTATGCATAGATGTATTAGTGGGTGATTCTATGGGTGCATGGTTTTAAGAGTGCATCTGTGATGGACAGTATGGTTGAGTGAGTGTATGTATGGGTGTGTTAGGGATTGAATCTATATCTCAGTGGTACATTTGTGAGTAACTACATATGTGAAAGGCAGTATATATGCGTGTAAGAGTATATAAGTGGGTAGATGTGAGAGTGTGTGATTGTGAGAGTGACTGTATGGATGAGTGTGTGCTTGTATCAATGATTCTATAAGAGCGTAAGAATGTGATACTATTTTTATGAGTAAGTGAACTTGAGTGTGTATAACCGCATAGGTGAGTAAATGGGAGTGTGATTATTTGCATGACTGAGTAGGTGTGAGAGTACCTCTATGGATGATTGGTAGTGTGTGAGTGTTTATATAGGTGTATAAATGCATATGATAGTTTTGTATGGAGTGACTGTAAGTATGTGTGACTGTACAGGTTAATGAGTGGAGGTGTATGTAGACCTAAGAGTTAATAAGTGGGTATGTAGTTATTGGTATTGTAGTATGTATGGTTTTGAGAATGGAACTCTTAAATTTTGAGTCGGTGTATCAAAGGTTATATTAGGGTGTGAGAAGATGTGGTAATTTATCACATGGATGATGTCATCAGTGATGTCATCAGTGATGTCATTTGAGATGTCAAGAGTGATGTCATGAGTGATGTCACTGACCATGTCATGAGTGATGTAATATGTGACGTCATCAGCAGTGGCTTCCATGCGTACATGCTCCGTGTGCGCATGCGTACATGATTTACGTACGCATGCATACTTCGTTCGTCATGCGTACGCGCGTGATCCGTACGCGCATGCGCGCGTGTTCTTTTTGCGCATGCGCGCGTTCTCCGTACGCGCGTGCTCCGTACGCGCATGTGCGCGTGCTCCGAATGCGCATGCGCGCGTGCGTCATACGCGCGTGCTCCGTACGCGCATGCGCGCATCTTACGTATGCGCATGCGTACTTGTACCGTGCGCGCACCGTAAGCGTACGGTGCGCGCACGGTAAGTCATGTGATCAACAAACAACACTTTTCATTGGTTTATAGTAGTTTCAGTTCCAGAAACTGCCAACACCACACCCACTACCCTCATTATTTCTTCTGATTCCCTGGGAGAAGGAGCTGAACTGTTTTTGTGATACAATGGCAGAGCAGCAGTCATCTTCTGGGAGTGAGCAGGAGACTCTTGTGAGACAGAGACAGAGGAAACAGAAAGATTATTTTATCTGGCAGTATTTCACATTTCCAGAGGGGCAGAAGAAGGTGAATGCTCCCAAAGTCACCTGCACTCTTTGTGGTCGTGTCTTATCAAGAGGAGATCCTAAAAAGAAGTACTCTTTTAGTATCTTCACTATGATCAGGCACGTTAGGGATGTACATCCTGTGGCTTATGCTCGAGCTACTAGAGAAAACCCTCCTGCAGCTCAGCCGAGCACATCCGCAGCAGCTCAGCCGAGTACATCATCGGCAGCTCAGCCGAGCACTTTATCTGTGGTGGCAGCTTCACCTTCTTCAGCTCCTCTGGACATACACCCTCTGTTTGAGAAGGTGCATATAAGGTGCAATATGTGTAATGTTCTTCTTGCTTTGGGGGAGACCAGCATTCCCCTAATAGAGATCAAGATACAGCAGCACACGTGCGACACCCTATAATATTTGCCATTCTTTCCTTCCTCTGTCCCTCAATTAACACAATGGCTCTTTTTAGAGCCACCTAACATTTAAACACTTTTTTTTTTTAATCATTTTTTTTTTAAATGTCCCCGACGTGCGCGCACGGTACGCGCACCCCTCGATTTTTAAAATAAAATAAAGTTTTTTTCACCCTTCATGGTCCTTCAGGGACATCCTGTCAAAAGGTAGGGGGTCAGGAACTCTGTACCTTGCTCCCTTTTCACTTTCTCCACTTTTTTTTTCAAATGGAAACACACATTTATTTTTTTTGCATATTTTAACCCTTTCTAAATGATTTCTACCCCCAACATGACTTTTGCCTGCTAGTAAAGCATTAGATCATGTAACACTTGTGTGTGCAGAGACGTCAGAAGTTCATCACATAATGTTTCTAATCCAAAGAGCAAGAGTACATTTCACAGATGAAGGGAACAGAGTCTTCTTTTTGATCTTTAGACTCTGCATCAATACTTACTTATAGGTACCAAAAAACACTCAATTAACACAATGGCTCTTTTTAGAGCCAACCAACATCCAAACACTTAAACTTTTTTATTGATTGTTTTTTTTTTAACGATTATTTTTGTCGCATCTCTATGCTTCCCCTGCGCAGGCGTACAAACTGCAGCCATGCGCCGGCGCAGGCTCCCTTGCACCATGGTACAAGGATGCCTGCGTGGTGGGGAGATTGTTCTTGTGCAGGAAGGGACACCTTCCTGCACAAAAACAATCACAAGAGGTTTTTTCCTCTTTCAATGCGTGCTGTAGAATGGAGGACACACTAAAAGAGGAAAAAACAAGGAGAAATAAAACATTTCTCCTCGTTGTGCCTCGCAACACCACCTCTAGGGTGGCGTAGCATTCACACGCATCTCCAGAGTTACGATTTCTCGTAAACCAGGAGATGTGTCTAGTTCTTTGTGTTTTGCGTGGGAACACCCACAACAACACCCATGGAACGCCCCTTCAACACACAGTGCTGCGTGTGAAGTGGCTGTATTTATGTGGAGAGGAAAAGTCACGCAGGGTGGCTTTTCCTCTCCTTGCAAATATGAAGAAGCTCCCTGCGCCACCAGTACGTTATGAAAAGTGACGTAGTGGTGGCGCAGAGTCCTTGTTAATCTGCTCCAGAGATGTTAAGGAAATTACGGGTAAGACAGACAACGGGAGAGAGACAGAAACAGAGACAGAGAGCAAGGAACTGAGAAGGAGTAAGGCAGTTAGAATGACTGAGACACATGGAGACAGGGAGAGATACATGGTTGAAAAAGTAGTGATGGAGGCAGTAAACCTAGGGGAGTAGTATAGAAGGAGTAAGGGAGTTACGAAAGAGCAGTAAAGGAAGAAGACAGAGAGAAGGGGAATGAGAAAAGCACAGTGAGGAGAAGTGAAGAAAAGGGAGCATGAAAGTGAAGGGGTGAGAAATACAGATATTTCAAACTTACCTGACCAACAAAATAACTTAATTCTAAATAAATGTTTTTTTTTAATTGCTAGAAAAAAGGATTACATTTCCTACATTTTCTTTCTCGATCTGAAAAAAAGAAAAAAGTATTAGTATTTAAGAATACATTTTAGAATACAGTACACATATTTTCATATTTAACAAAGTAATTTTTTGCCCTTTTTTTGCTGTTTTCAGAATATATTGAATTTCACTGCAAATTGTGAAATCAATTGCATTCATCACTTAACAGCGGGCCAAAAAGTTAACAATCTGAAAGATTGTTTAAAAAAAGCCCTGAATCTCTTCTCAGTAAAACATGCCTTGATAGAAATGTAACATATATATGAAAAATATCATCTAAGAACAATAACTATTTGCAATAAATAACGTCTGTAAATCTTGTTGCTTAAGCTCACACACCAAAATAATATCTGTCAAAGAAGTCCACAACAGAAATTGTTACCTTTCCATGAGGCCAAATGGTAATTTTAAAATTCTTTTTTGGTGAAATATCCAATGTTAATCCTATAAAATCGAAATATTGGTTTCTTCCGATTCTGCAATTTGTATCTAAAATTTTGGTTTTAGAAAAATTAAGTAGGAATTTGGTAAATCTGCAGGCAAACGTTGCTTGAAAATCAATTTAGAATCATTACACAGTGTCCAGCCTCTTTCACATTTTAGATAAACTGTGTAATGACCAGAAGTTATAGAAGGTCCATCATGGAAAATTATTGCAACTGCAACAAAAGTTTTTCCTGATATTGATAATTGATGTCCTGTAAACTTCTTTATTAAAGTGTCCAATTTTGATCCATCAGCTCTACAACGTTGCATCATTAAAATTACATACTGTCCATATTTCTTTAAAAATAACGTTGATAACATGTCTGATTTACATTGAGAACATTCCATGTTGTGATTTGCATCTTTAACTAATTTACTAAAAGTCACTGATTTACTCTCTGGTAATGTTAAATAAATGAACCTTTCAGAATCAACATTAGAGCTGCATGTGTTCAAACAGTTTTCACAACTATGTTCCCATTTATATGAGAAACCAAACATATTTTCTATTTCTACCCCTTCATCTTCCAGTACCATAAGCATATACATTAAGAATTCCTGTGCATCTTGCTGGACATTTTGAGTAAACTGTGTACATCCTGAACATACATCTAAAAGATTTCTAACATCAGAAGCACTTTCTATTTTAGTTTTATCATTACTCAGCTTCTCATAAAGAAAACTCAGCAGAGAACAGAATCTTTTTTCATGATTTAGTATTATCTGCTCTTGCAAACTTTCAAGATAAAATACAACATTCAGCACTACATTAGCGTAGCAGTTGACACCAGAGCTATTTTCAAAATGACAACCAACAACCTCTTCAACATTGTCCTTTTTCTTTTTGCTTGGAATCACATCAATCTCCTTTTGTTTTCTCTTCTGTACATCCTCATTACAGATATTCTCAATTCTCCTTTTCTGACAAATAACACGTTTTTCAAACACAAGATACTGACCTAAATGAGGAGCATAGCTTCTTCTTAATCTATTCCTTTACACAGTTTGCATCAGCACTAACTTTTGACTCATCAAAGTCTATCATGAATAAACCAGATATTTTTTTCACGCGTGTCAAAGCAACATATGCCATACCTTCTTTAAACACAGTAGATCCAATGTTTACAAAAGCACTATCTACAGTTAATCCTTGTGATTTGTGAATAGTTACAGCATATGCTAGAGAAAACGGAAACTGCTTCCTACGTACATATAAGTCTTTCACAAGCAAGAAACGAACTGAACAACGACTAATGTCTTTAACCTCTTCAATCTGATCAAATTTTATTTTTAAAAATTCAATTCCAACTTTTTTCTGGTAATTAACAAAACCCACAACTTTACCCATAGCTCCATTCACTAAACCTTTTTCTACATCCAAATTACGTCTTAAAATTACTCTTCTTTTCTAAACCAGCTGTTTTCGAGATGTTTTTCTCTAGAGAATCCAATTTAGTTGTAAATTTGCTTGTCAATATAATAGTTATTCCTTCATGTTGTATTTTATCCATAGCTTCCAGTTTTACAATCTCTTCATTTTCCAATTTCAAAAGTTCTTGATTGAATATAGAGCATTCATGTAGTGTTGGCATTAAGCAGATTACAGTATTTTTTCCAGCAATTTTCTTGTATATTTTCTCTGGAACTATTTGTTCTGTTGGAAACAAATTACATAGCAATCGACTCTGTAAAGCTTTTCTGCCATGTTCTGTGAGTAGTCCAATTCTGATATCTTTGAGAATACTTGCATAATCATCATCATTTGCTTGCCGCGTATTGGTAATGAGTTCTTTGTACTCAAAGTATGTCCAAATATTCACATTACCTATACTTCCTAACGACTTTTTCGTGTCTTCATGTGTAAGAGTATGAAATACTGGTTGTCCTTTAACTGGAGTGAGCTGCAGTAGATCCCCAAAAACTATAACATGTTTTCCTCCAAATAGCACGTCATAGTTTGTCTTTAGAATTTGGTGCATTCTTAAATGCACAAAGGCGAGCATTAAGTTTGATACCATGCTTACCTCATCAATAATGAGAAGTTTCATTTTTTTCAATACTCTTGAAACTTCAAAACATGCTTCTCCTGTTAGCTTGTGGTATTGTATTTTGCTCTCATGCTCTACTGGTAACATTAGCAAACGATGGAGGATAATTCTTTTTATGTTATATGCTGCTAACCCAGTTGGAGCAGTAACAACACAAGACAAAGTTGAATCAATTTTTTTCTGTAGGTAGCTTCTAATTACTTTAATCAAGAAACTTTTTCCAGTTCCAGCTTGTCCACTCACATACATTCTGATTGGTTCAAATGATGTGCATGAGCACTCTTTATTTTCATGTAGTAATCCATGATCAATTTGTTTTGTGACTTCCTCATAAATTTGTTGTTGTTCATCATTCAGTTGCTGTTCCAAATTTGGTAAGTTTATTAAATCTTCCTGAGCTTGATTCATAGCTGTTTCCACTTCAGTCATGGCTATTGCAGCTTCATTTTCTACAATTGGTTGTCCTAGGGGATCTTGACTGAGCGTCCCAGAGCTTTGACTGTCTTGAGAACTGTCTCTAGCTACTTCAGCTGCAATTGTTGCTTCTTGTTCAATTTTTTCATTTAACATTTGTACATAAGTTGTGAAAGTGCTGCATTCAATGGTATCTTTGCATGCATTAAAGGAATCTTCATAGCTTTGAAAATGTCCAAGTAATTCATCCTCTGAGCGCCATGGTTTAAACAACTGTAAAAGTGCTAAGTGGTAAAATTCCTTCTTGTCAGTAGTGTCGCAACTCAGCTTCCTGTGATTAATCAAACTTCCTTTTGTTTGTTTTACCAAACATCCTTCTTCACCAATGACTTTATATTTTCCATTGTTGATGTCTTCTGTGGCATTCCGTTTATAAATGTAGTTCTGCAGCACTTCATAGAGACACATGTTCTCAAGATGATGACTTCTCTTTGGGTAATATGTGTCCAACATGTTTGTTCTTAAAATGTCTGTACTTTCAGGTTCGTACTCTGCTAAATATTCAATTTCTCGAATAGATTTCAGTACCCGATTTCGCATTCCTGCAAGGCCTAAACTTACCCAAATTATTCTTCTGAATTTGGAGTACAGACTTGCAGATGATAACCTATCTGAGCATTCGTAAGAGCCAATTTCTCGATGCGATAACATCTTTAAACTGAAACTGTATAGCTTTTTACTGACAGTCTTCTCGTGAGAAATCTCTTCCCACATTTCTTTCAATTCCGTTTTCTCAGATTTAGTGATGTAAGATGTGACATACCGAGCAACAGCAATAGAATTGTCAGCTACATACTGAATATCCATGTTAGCATTCCACATGGATAAAATGACTGGGTTGTAGTCATTTATATATTTTGACTCTTCTTTTCTTCTTAGGTTGTAGGTATTCTTAGGTGATTTTCTTGTAATAGTATGTAGCACAGCTGACATAAAACTGTTTACTCTTCCTTTTGAAAGAACAGGTCGTGGAAATCCAAATCGACATTTTGTGTAGAATTTATCTTTACTCTTGTACTTTCGTCGACAGTATTTTCCACACCGATGACTTTGGAAACGTAAAACTTGCTCTTTTAATTTTTTTTCTTCTGTGCTTTTAGATATAGCACATGTTGTATATCCTTCAATGAAAGATAAAACTGCATCATCAGAATCTGTTCCAAATTTTGGGGCATCCTTGATCCACAACAGCATATGAATATGAGGAGCACCTCTTGCTTGGTACTCTTTTCTCCAAAAGGTGGATTTTTTTTATTGCAGATGAAGGACATCATAGCCTCAAATCTATGATTGAAATATCTGCAAACATTAACCGGATCCAATGAGCACAATTCTCCTGCTGTCTTGTATTGGATGTTTTCAATATTTGAATTTGCCTCTCGAAGAAAATCCAGTAAATCATCCCAAGCGTACTCTGCACAGCTTAGGGTAAGGAACCACGTAGGAGTTCCTAAATTCCGTAACATACATTTCAATTCTCCATGGCGTCGGTACCAATATTCATTAGTCCCACGCTGACAAGCCATTAGCTGTTGCACTTTGTTCATAAAATCCTTTGCAGACACATTATTTAGATGTACTCCAGTTTTCAAAATGTGATTTACTGCATAAGATAGTGCTGATAAGTCACTTTCAAATAAAAGATGGAACAAATAAGGAATACTTTGATGAAATCTTGGATCTTCTGCATATAATCTTGTAGTCCAATACTCAGAAGCAGGAATCTGTACTGGACGTTCATCATATCGTCCACCTTTTCCTGTAGGAAACAGCTGGGGAAAACAACGAGCTTCCAAGCTCTCCTCCCATACACTCACGGGAGTTCCTTTTGCTTTTTTCATCTGAAAGAGATCAATAGTGTTTCCCATAGCTTCTTTAGAATGAAGAGGATGTATGCTGAAATGTTCATAAATTTCTTCTTCTTTTAACTGCTAGTAAATCTTTTCATCTTCTTCCATATAAACTGTTTCATACCATTTATTATTTCTTTTCAAATATAAATTTGCTCATTGTACTTTTCGTACATCCACCAGCTCCTGCCAAATTTTCTTATTCTTTGTAGGTACACCATTAACCAGAATAACTAATGGTTCAGTTTCCAAACTATCTGCATCAATTGTTTCAATATTTTTTTTCAAATCTAATGGCAAATAGACAACTCTTCCTTTTAAACCTCTTTGTAAATCTGTAGGAGGTAATTTGCCTGTTTTGGACTCCATACGAACTATAGTTTGAAACGGATGGACACATTGAATGAGTATAGACTCATACGTATTTAAATCACTAAGTTCTGCAGGAATATCAACCAATTCTAAATTATTATGTACAGCTCTAGCAGGCATTTTTGTTTCTTCTAACTTGTTATAACAGTATTTACAAATACGGTGATCTTCACCCAAATCAAAACAATTTTCCAGAAATAAATATGTAGCAAAATCCATCCACTTAGAATTATTTTCTTTTTCACTTTTTTTATAGAGATCAACATTCATTGTTTGATTTTTGTAATGGCTTCTCCAGCAACAAATACAAGTAATATTTGGTCTTTCATTAGAGATGATAGTAAATGTTGTCATTTGATCTTCAAATGTTTTACTAACAGTGAGTTCTACATTCTCTTCCACATTTTCTTCAATAACTGTGTCATTTCCTGCACTTTCTTGCTCTGGACCAAAGTAACAAAACTCAATAGCCTCACAAACCTTCTTCACATCTGTTACAGATCCACGGAACAGAGCACTATTCAACTCATGTAACTTTAGTGCTGGACTTTTAGCAAAATACAAACTTCTCACAAACTTTCTCATTTCAGTATGAACAGCCAGCATCCTAAAATGGTGAAAAACGCTTTAACACACTTTCCTAGAAAGACAAGCCAGAGAATGTCCTTGCAAACCAGTATTCACTCTCACTCTGCATGGATCTAGTCTTTGAAGCACCTTAATCTTCTGTTTAACACTTTTTTTTACTATATTCTCTTAGAAAGTCACAACATTTATCAATAGATTCCTGTCGTACAGTACAAATACTACTACAATTCCAAGTGTACACTGGGGCTTTAGGACGTCTCCCCATAACCTCCTCAGCTAACACTTCTTCCTCATTTCTTGGAACCATTTTCTCCTTTTCCATTACACAACCATCTTTCACTTCATAAGCACGACCTCTGGTGTCAACTGCATGCAGCAAACTATTACTTTGAAGATAACTCTCTTCATTAAAAAATGGTTCAGTACTTGAACTATGCTTCCATTCTCCTAAGAACACTTTACAAAAGTTGTTTTTTTTTACTTCTCTTTTTCTTTTGCTTTTTGACTTCATTACATTCACTAATTTATCTAATGTACGGATCCTGTTCAAAATTAAAATGAATAGTTTTCTTTTCAATTCCAAAGGCTTTGCAACAATTGATTCAATATGTTTTTTTTCTTATAAAATTTGGCTTTCTTCCTATATTTTTTCACATCCTTTAGCAAATTGAACATCACTCTTCTCTCAAACATTTTTCTACGAATGATTTTAAAATCAATTTTTCTTTTTAAGTCATTCTTTCTTACTTCTGTTTGTACATTAGCATTTAGTATATTCTGTCGATTGTCTTGTTGTTTTCTACTTGAAACACTATTTCCAGTGGATATATTTTTTACATTTTTTCTTGGCTTGAGGATATTTTAAAAAAAATCCTTAGTCTGCTTACCAGAAGGCTTTTTCTTTTTTCCAAAATGAGGTTCTTCAACTATTTTTTTTGTCCAGTTGTCTTCAAATATACATGTTGTTGCTGTTCTTTTCTCTTTCTTGATTTTATAGGCATCTTTAATTTATTTCAGTCTTGTTCAGCAATACCTGAAAGAAACTAAAAAAAAAATACCTTTATGTAATTTATATATATTACTATATTTTTTATGAGCTTTTCAAAACATATGATATGAGCTATCCCTTTCCTACAACTGCACGTCTTATACAATGAAAGCTACACAAATTAAATCTCTGACAACAATTCCTGTGTGTACACAGACTCATGGTGTGATTCTAGGTAGAAAACGATTTTTCATTGGCAAATTCAAAGCACATTTACCGCTGTGGTTTTGCAAGTGATAATTACTGTAAGAGCCTGACACATTTTCCTTATAGTTTAGAGAGGCAGAAAACAGCACATGTTCTAAGAGCTACTTGAGAGCATGAGCATGTGGAGCCTGAGTGAGTGATTAGACTAGAGCAAAGGAAATGAGCCTTGGTGAAGTTGAATGTGTTAGCGTTACACACTACTATCTAAAATAGCACACAGCGCTGAATACTTAGCATGGGAGTGCAGGAGAAGCAACTGCCTGTGTGCTAAGAGCGTGCTTCTGGAGACTGTGTATTGTCAGGTGCAAGAGAGATCTGCATGGACGCTTGCAAAACTGCATGAAGACTGCACAGATGTATGTAAGAGTACATGTGGGGTAAGGGTTAATTGCAGTTTTGAACATGTAGGATCTATCTCACCCATGGCAGGAGTGGAAGGAAAATCTACCCTGTTGTTTTCAAATGTGTTAGCATTTGCCTCTCATTTGTGAGATAGTGATTTCTGCTGAATGCAAACCATCACAGTTCAAGAAAACAAGCTGCCCCTTTCCTACAAATGCAAGTCTTACAGAACCAGGCCAACACGAATTAAATCTCTGACAACAAATTCCTGTGTGCACACAGACTCATGGTGTGATTCTAGGCAGAAAACGATTTTTCATTGGCAATTTCAAAGCACATTTACCGCTGTGGTTTTGCAAGTGATAATTACTGTAAGAGCCTGACACATTTTCCTTATAGTTTAGAGAGGCAGAAAAGAGCACATGTCCTAACAGCTACTTGAGAGCATGAGCATGTGGAACCTGAGTGAGTGATTAAACTAGAGCAAAGGAAATGAGCCTTGGTGATGTTGAATGTGTTAGCGTTACACACTACTATCTAAAATACCACACAGCGCTGAATACTTAGCATGGGAGTGCAGGAGAAGCAACTGCCTGTGTGATAAGAGCGTGCTTCTGGAGACTGTGTATTGTCAGGTGCAAGAGAAATCTGCATGGACGCTTGCAGAACTGCATGAAGACTGCACACATGTATGTAAGAGTACATGTGGGGTAAGGGTTAATTGCAGTTTTGAACATGTAGGATCTACCTCACCCATGGCAGCAGTGGAAGGAGAATCTACCCTGTTGTTTTCAAATGTGTTAGCATTTGCCTCTCATTTGTGAGATAGTGATTTCTGCTGAGTGCAAACCATCACAGTTCAAGAAAACAAGCTGCCCCTTTCCTACGAATGCAAGTCTTACAGAACCAGACCAACACGAATTAAATCTCTGACAACAAATTCCTGTGTGCACACAGACTCATGGTGTGATTCTAGGCAGAAAAGTTTTTTTCATTGGCAATTTCAAAGCACTTTTACCACTGTGGTTTTGCAAGTGATAAATACTGTAAGAGCCTGACACATTTTCCTTATAGTTTAGAGAGGCAGAAAATAGCACATGTCCTAACAGCTACTTGAGACCATGAGCATGTGGAACCTGAGTGAGTGATTAGAGTAGAGCAAAGGAAATGAGCCTTGGTGACATTGAATGTGTTAGCGTTACACACTACTATCTAAAATACTACACAGTGCTGAATACTTAGCATGGAAGTGCAGGAGAAGCTACTGCCTGTGTGATAAGAGCGTGCTTCTGGAGACTGTGTATTGTCAAGTGCAAGAGAGATCTGCATGGACGCTTGCAGAACTGCATGAAGACTGCACAGATGTATGTAAGAGTACATGTGGGGTAAGGGTTAATTGCAGTTTTGAACATGTAGGATCTACCTCACCCATGGCAGCAGTGGAAGGAAAATCTAGCCTGTTGTTTTCAAATGTGTTATTTATTTATTTATTTATTTTTAAGATTTATAAAGCGCAACGTCTGCCCGTAGGCGTCTTGGCGCTATGACTCAGCTAATGCCTCCTTGATGACGGAAGCGAATTAAAATAATGAGGTAACAGAGAACAGCTACTGGTCAAAGAGCCAGGTCTTCAACAATTTACTGAATTGGAGCAGTGTGGGTGTAGATCTATTCACCAATGGAAGAGTGTTCCAAAGTCTGGCTGCGGTGTTAGTGAAATATCTATCTCCCCAGGTGACAGGCTTGGTCCGTGGCACCACTAGTTGGTGTAGATTTTTGGATCTTAGTTGTCGGGTAGGGCAATAGAGAGTGAGCTGCTGTTTAAGAAACTCCGGCCCTAACTGATGGAGGGCCTTAAAAGTGTGACACAGGGTTTTAAATCTGATCCGGTTTTTGACCGTCAACCAATGATAATTCCTGATTACATGCGTAATTGGTTTAAATTTGGGGGTCCCTGATAGCAATCTTGCAGCCGCATTCTGGACCAGTTGTAGCTTGGCGACCACCCGACCTTGAGCATTTGCAAATAGACCGTTGCAGTAATCAAGAGATGACAATATCAATGAGCTCACTACAGTTTTCCTAGCACTTTCTGGAAGAAATGGAATTATGTTTCTTAGGAGTTTAAGTTTGTAAAATACTGAGGAAGCTGTTTGATTAGCGTGATTAACAAAATTTAATTTTTCATCAAAGATGACACCTAAATTCCTGACCTTCTGACGTGGAGTTGGTATAGCTCCAAGTAATGGGTGCCACCAAATAGATGACCACATAGGTGATAGTTTACCGAAAATAATCACCTCAGTCTTCTCGGAGTTCAGCCTTAAGCAGTTACAGGCCATCCACTGCTTGATTGCCAGCATGCCTTCCTGAAACTGGGCTGCTACTCTTTCTCCGTCATTATTGATAGCTAACACCAACTGGGTGTCATCGGCGTATGTTGTAAGGCTCATCCGGTGGGTCTTGATGACCCTAGATAAGTCTGACACATAGATGTTAAAAAGTGTCGGACTTAGGGATGAGCCTTGAGGAACCCCACAGGGTAGAGCCAAATCTGCCGATTTAAATGGCCCGAGTGTTACGGCCTGGGTTCTGCCAGACAGAAAGGAGGCAAGCAAGGCTCCAGCCTTAGAGTGAATGCCCAACTCTCTGACACGGTCAATCAAGAGGGAATGATTGACCGTGTCAAAGGCCGCAGACAGATCCAACAGAACCAGTACCACCGTGCCCCCCTGGTCTCTGATGGTTCTAATGTCATCAGCGGCTTTAATTAGCGCGGTCTCCGTGCTATGCATATTCCGGAAGCCGAACTGAGAGTCATCAAGCAGGACATTTTGTTCAATGTATTCTGAGAGTTGATCGTTCATTACTTTCTCGGCCACCTTGGCTAAAAATGGCAGGCTAGCAATGGGCCTGTAATTTTTCAGCAAATCTTTATCTAAACCGGGCTTCTTAAGAAGTGGTTTAAATGGCCTGTTTTTTAGCCTGTCCGGGAAAATCCCGGATATAAACATCGCATTACAAATTTGCGTGATGGTTTCGCTGATCAAATCAATTATTGGGGAAAAAAACTTAGGGGGACAGGGGTCAAGGGCAGAGCCTGATTTGATAAGTTTGATGATGTCAACTATTTGATCTTCATTTATCTCTTTAAATTGAGCTAGTGAGCAGTCAAGGTGTTTACTTAGGGGACTAAGAACCAGAGTCATAGGTTTATCAATCACTGAAAACTCAGAGTAAATATCATTTACTTTCGAGAAAAAGAAACTTGCCAAAGCGTCACAGAGCGCCTGAGAAGGTGGGGGAACCAGGTCAGGTAATTTCCCAGCCAAAGATTTCACCACCTCATACAGTTGCCTACTTGAATTTTTTGCATTTTCAATTTGTTCCCCATAAAAATTCTTTTTGGCCTCATTGATCATTTTTTTATAGATGAGCAATGTGTTTTTGTATAAGATTTTACTTTCGCTTTCATAAGACCTTCGCCAAATTCTTTCATGGTTCCTACAGATTTGTTTTTGTTTTCTTAGCGTTTCAGAGAACCAGGGTGCAGACGGCATTTTCCTATTTCTGGACATAGATTTAAAAGGAACCAGTGTCTCCACTGCACTACCTAGCCAATCAGAGAATTGCTGCACAGCTATATTAGCATCTGCAGAAATAGTTGGACGGGAATTGATTAAGGATACCCTTAGGGTCACATTATCAACATCCTTCCAGACTCTGAAAAGTTCTTGGGTTAAAGGAGCCTGTTTTGGTGTATAAGTCTGGGTAATGGAAATATTACTCAGAATAGCAAAATGGTCAGACTAAGTAAGAGGCAGTATATCACTTACTGTTATCTCTTTTGTATTAGAAAAGATACCATCTAATGTATGACCCGCCTCATGTGTGGGTACTGTTATCAACTGGGTTAGTCCTAGAGTGCTAAGATCAGCCATAAGAGATATAGTTTCGGTATCTTCCATTTTTTCCAGGTGGAAGTTTAAGTCCCCCAAAACCATAAAGGTATCCTCGATTGCAAGGGGTGCCATAAGGGACATAAAGGTGGACAAAAATTCAGAACGAGCACCCGGTGGTCTATAAATAAGTGCTCCTTTGAGATTATATGATGGGGTGAGCTTAATGGCGAAGTGTAAGGCTTCGCATGTTTTAGAAAAAATAGGAAAAATTCTAACCGGAAAAGTGTTCCGGGTAATAATTGCCAAACCCCCGCCTTTTTTTCCTTGTCTATCTTGCCGGTATACAGTAAAGCCATGCGGCACTGCCACCACTAGATCAGGGTCGGACGCCTCGTCCATCCATGTCTCTGTGACAAAGAGCAAGTCTATTTTCTTGTCCTGAATCAGGTCAGCAATCTCCTGCCTGTGCCTGCCTAAAGAGCATTTGCCTCTCATTTGTGAGATAGTGATTTCTGCTGAATGCAAACCATCACAGTTCAAGAAAACAAGTTGCCCCTTTCCTACGAATGCAAGTCTTACAGAACCAGACCAACACAAATTAAATCTCTGACAACAAATTCCTGTGTGCACAAAGACTCATGGTGTGATTCTAGGCAGAAAACAATATTCCTGGGTGATACCAGTACACCTTTACTTATGGTGAAGACATACTCTATAATATCTGACAAGTTCAAGGCAGTTAAATATCTTCCAAAACATAAAATGTAAAACACAACTTTAAAACAAGAATCACATTTATATTTTTCATATCAAAATGCACCACGTACATCACCTCTCAAATTCATAACTCACCTTTAAAAGTAGTTAGTTGAGAAAGAAATGTGGCACTCACACAGCAGATTATCAGAGCAAGAATCTCTGAACTGTACACCTCTCAGCAGAACCAGTAAATGGCAATGTTTCCCTCTCTTTTTTCACACATATACAAGTTAACTTCAAATCACAGTGCTTCCCACATTTTTTCAAATGGAAACACACATTTCTATTGGTTGCAAATTTCAACCCTTTCCAAATGATCCCTACCCCCAACATGACTTCTGCCTTCTACAATAGTAACAGGTCATGGAACACTGGTGTGAGCAGAGAGGTCAGAAGTTCAGCACACAATGTTTCTAATCCAAACAGCAAGAGTGCTTGACTTTTCAAACCTAACAGCAAATCCAAAGTAATGTTCTGTGGGAACACATTTTTCTGAACCAATACAAAACATGCTTTTTAAAATTTAAACATACAGCCTAGCTTTTAGTGTAGAATGGTGTGAAACAGCCAATGAGTTCTTTTTATTAAAAAAAGTATGTAAGCCTCCATTTTACAACTATCTTTCTTTTCATATTGCCATTCTACTGAAAGACACCTTCTGAGTGCATCCAGATCTCCTTGAAAGATGTTCACAGTGTGGATTGTAGGTCATAGCTATGTCTTCTGGAGTGAAAAGTATGCAGAAAAAAGAGGTATTTTCAAAGACCTTGCTTTGCCAAATGTAGACATTAAATGGATTGGTCAGAGAGGGTTAAAGTGGCACCAATTAATGCCTTTGGTGAAATCCTTTCTACATCTTCCACAGCCTGACCTTATAATTGTGCACTGTGGTGGAAATGACCTAGGCACTTTAACTGGGGTAGGTCTGGAAATGCTTGTTAAGGACACCTTTGTGCAATTGATGTCACTTTTTCCACAAACTACCTTTGTATATTCTAATATATGCCAAAGGCAAAAGTGGAACTGGTCCAACCAATATTGTCTGCAGATTGACAAAGCAAGAAAGCACGTCAATAAGTCTGTTTCTGCTTTCCTCAGAGACTATGGTATGGGTTCTATATACCACAACAACTTGCGTTACAACATGCAAGGCATTTATAGAGGAGACGGTGTTCATTTCACAGATGAAGGCAACAGAGTCTTCCTCTTGAACTTTAGACTCTGCATCGGTACTTACTTGTAGGTACCAAAAAACACTCAATAAACACAACGGCTCTTTTTAGAGCCAGCCAACATCTAAACACTTAAACTTGATTTTTTAATCTATTTTTTTATGGGTTTTTTTGCCACCGTGCGCGCACCGTGCGCGCACCCCGCGATATTTTTTAAATATTTTTTTTTTTTTTTAGACCTAAGAGGTCTTTCATGGTCCCCATGAGAAGGCCTAGGGGGTCAGGGACTCTCTACCCTGCCCCCTTTTCATGTTCTCCACTTGTGTTTTAGCTCTCTTCTACCTCTAAAACTCAAAATGGCGGCTGGGGGTGCGCGCACCGTGCGCGCACCCCGCGATTTTTTGAAAAAAAATAAAATGTATTTTTCACCCTTCGGTGTCCTTCAGGAACCCCCTGATAAAGGCTAGGGGGTCAGGAACTCTCTACCCTGCCCCCTTTTCACGTTCTCCACCTTTCTTTTTCCCTGTCACACACACAACACACAAAATGGCGGCCGACACTTCCTGATTTCGACCGATTCAAATGTTGGCTGTCATGAATCCACCAATCAGAATTACGTTCGCGCACGTTAGGGTGCGCGCACCGTGCGCGTACGGTGCGCGGACGGTGCACGGCTATAGATATGTATGTGCTTTTAAATGCAATTTTCTCAGGAACTACTGAACAGATTGACACCATATATGCAAAAGGCACATGCCTGACCTGAGGACTACCTCTTTGCCAAATTTCAAGTAATTCTGTTCAGCCGTTCAGGCTGTACCTTCGACTAAAGGTCCTATGGGAAAATGCATGGGGAAAACGCGTTTTGGGACCCCCCTTTTTTCTCGGCCCCCGCATGACGAATCCCCCCGAGACTTTCTGGGTAGAAGCTGAGAGGAGCGCCCCATTAGTTTTGAAAATTTCGCGAGGATTCGTCAACTGGCGCCAAAGTTATTCTAAATAGAATTTTGAGATTTCCTATGGAAACTCGGTCCTAACTATAACTATCTACTGGCGACCGCCAGTAGATAGTGTATATAAATATATATATATATATATATATATTATCTACTGGCGGTCGCCAGTAGATAGTTATAGTTAGGACCGTGTTTCCATAGGAAATCCGCAACATTCTATTTGGAATAACTTTGGCTCCGATTGACGAATCCTCGTGAAATTCTCAAAATAGGTGGGGCACTCTGCTCCGCTACTTCCCTGAAAGTCTCGGGGGGATTCGTCAAGCGGGGGCTGAGAAAAAGGGGGGGTCCCAAAACGCGTTTTCCCCATGCATTTTTCCATAGGACCTTTAGTCCGAGCTACAGCCCGAACGGCTGAACAGAATTACTTGAAATTTGGCAGAGAGGTAGCCCTCAGGTCAGGGATGTGCCTTTTGAAGGTCTCGTGTAAATCTGTTCAGTATTTCCTGAGAAAATAGCATTTAAATCAATACATATATCTATAGGCGCGCTCCGAGCGCGTACCGTAAGCTTACTGTACGCGCACGCCGCCGTGCACGAGCGCGATTCTGATTGGTTGTTAGATCTCAGTAAACATTCGAATCGGTCGAAACCAGGAAGTGTCGGCCGCCATTTTGTCTCTCGCAGTCTGAGGGGGTGAAAAACAAAGGTGGAGAACGTGAAAAGGGGGCAGGGTGGACAGTTCCTGACCCCCTAGCATTTGTCAGGGGGTCCCAGAAGGACCCCCAAGGGCAAAAATTAATTTACATTTTTTTTTAAAAAATCGCCGAATGCGCGTAGCGTACGCGCACGGCATAAACGGAGAAATTCCGCGAGAAAAATTCCGCGAACTTCGCGTAACTATTCCGCGATTACGCGTACCGTACGCGCACGGCAAAAAAAATTTTCAAAAAGGAAAGCTTAAAAAAAATAAAAATAATTGTGAGGTAAGGTTGGCTCTTAAATGAGCCGTTGGGTTAATACAGGGATAGAGGAAAGAAAGAATGGGAATATTATGAGCGTCTACAAACGTGCTGGTCTATCTTATTGTTAATAAGGGAAACACTGGTCTCCCCAAAAACAATGAGACCACAACACGTTGTACACCTCATTGAAACCCTCCGAAATCGAGGGTTAATGTCCAGAGGAGCAGAAGAAGGTGATGCTCCCACCTCAGAGGAAGGGCTCAGCTGAGCTGCCGATGATGTACTCGGCTGAGCTTCTGAGGTTGGGCTCCGGTGACTTACTGAAGAGTTTTCTTCAGTATGTCGAGCAAAGGTCCTGGGATGTTTATCCCTAAGGTGTCTCATCATAGAGTGATTTCCAAAGGAATACTTCTTCCTTGGATCTCCTCTAGATAAAACACGGTCACAAAGTGTGCAAGTGACCAATGGAGCATTGACCTTTTTCTGCCCCTCTGGAAAAGTAAAATACTCCCACACAAAAGAATCCTTTTGTTTCCTCCTTCTCTGTCTGATGATGGTGCTGCTAGGCTCACTCTCAGAAGAGGTCTGCTGCTCTGCCATTGTATCTCAATGTCAATTCAGCTTCTTCTCCTAGGGGATCTCAAGCAGTAATGAGGGGAATGGGTGTGGTGTGGGAAGTTTCTGGAACTGAAAGTAGTTTCAACCAATGAAAAGTGTTCTTTGTGGATCACATGACCTACCGTGCGCGCTCTGTAAGCTTACGGTACGCGCTCGTAAACAAGTACGCATGCGCAAACGTGACGCTTACGGAGCGCTTACGGAGCGCGTATGTAAGACGCACTCGCGCATGCGCATTACACGCCCCTGCGTAACCGCGACGTTGCTTCCGCGCAACGTGCATGCGTGTACGCGTACGTCACATACGTATCACGTAAGCGCACTGTACTTATGACGTACGGAGCGCGTAGCGTCAGCTTACCGTACGCGCATCGTATCATGTAAGCGCACCGTACTTATGACGTACGGAGCGCGTAGCGTCAGCTTACCGTACGCGCACGGCAAAAAATGCATAAAAAAGAAATACAAGTTTCAAGAGTTGTAGAAGATAATAACTGTGATGTACAACTGTATGTAAACATTAATTTTTAAAAAATGAACCATTCCATAATGCAGGATATAGTGCATATATTATTTTATACATAGGTTGGATATTATTTTTTACCAAAAATCTCAAAAAAAAATTTGCATTTAAAAAACCGTACAAATTCACTGAAAAAACCATAGGTTTCACACATGTTATAGTTAGGAATTAGCATTTAAAAAACCTTGCAAATTCACTGAAAAAACCATAGGTTTCACACATGTTATAGTTAGCTGGACATTTCACTCGTAAAAAACCAATGAAATTCCCCCGTTATAGTTAGTGCAGGCAACTATAACTCACGCGACCGCAATCCTCTGTTGATGATGTCAAATATTACATCACTGATGACATATGTGTCTTTATGAAAAATAAATATTTGTAATATATGTATAGCTAAAGATTAATGGAAGAAGACATGGGTAAATAAGTGTCTAAATACAGTGATGTAATATCTGACGTCATCAGCAGAGGATTGCGGTCGCGTGAGTTATAGTTGCCTGCACTAACTATAACGGGGGAATTTCATTGGTTTTTTACGAGTGAAATGTCCAGCTAACTATAACATGTGTGAAACCTATGGTTTTTTCAGTGAATAGATAGATAGATAGATAGATAGATAGATAGATAGATAGATAGATAGATAGATAGATAGATAGATAGATAGATAGATAGATAGATAGATAGATAGATAGATAGATAGATAGATAGATAGATAGATAGATAGATAGATAGATAGATAGATAGATAGATAGATAGATAGATAGATAGATAGATAGATAGATAGATAGATATTACCTACTGGCAGTCGCCAGAAGGTAGTTATAGTTAGGACCTATTTTCCATAGGATATCCACAACATTCTATTCCTAATAAGTCTGGCGCCGGTTGACGAATCTTCGCGAAATTTTGCAAACTTTTGGCCAGCTCCGGTCCGCTCTTATCCTGAAAGTTTTGTGGTGATTCGTCAAGCGGGGGCTGAGAAAAAAGGGGGGTCCCAAAACACGTTTTCCCCATGCAATTTCCCATAGGACCTGTTGATGCAGCTACAGCCCGAACTGCTGAACGGAATTACACCAAATTTGGCAGAAAGGTAGACCTTGGTTCAGAGTCGTGTCTTTTGCTTAAATGGTGTAAATCCGTTTAGTAGTTCCTGAGAAAATCAAAAGTAAAATCACATATATATCTGGGCGGAGCCTAACCACACATCTCATCGTGAGATCTGATTGGTTGTCAGCACTTCATCCAAGAAGTGTTGGCAGCCATCTTGGGAAAAATATACATGATAGCACCTCATTAAAAAGCATTGCAGTTAATAGAAGGTTTTAAGACTTTAGTTACATTATAAATCATTTGTTGATAGTACCATACTCATTTTAGGAATTGTGGTATGTTCTAAGGTGATTTTACCATGTGAAAAAGCCTTCTGCTGGGATATCATGAATCATGTTTGAGAGAAAACTATTTTCACATGCTTTTCCCACAGAGGTTTGGAAGGTGATCTATAAGCTAAACTGAGAGCATATTTTCTGTAAATTCTCATTATCTTTCTTAGTCATGTGAGAATGAAGTCTGACATTCTCAGTAAAACATGTACATCCAACAAGGGCAGATACTGTCAGTTGATTCCTTTGTGTTCTACTGCAGCTTCCCAGAGTGTTCCAAAGAACAACTAGAGCGCTAACAGTCTTACTTATGACAAAGGTATGGCACACCTGAAGCCATCTTGATTGGAATAAAGTGGTAACTCTTAAAACATTTCATTTGAAAAGGAACAAAATGAGGGGGTTCATTTTGCCATAGAATGTATGATTAGTGCTGCAGAAAGAAAAATTAGGGCACATTTTGAGTGACTTCTCAAATCCTCTTCTATTTCATTAAAGAATTCTGACATGCAGACTGAAACATGCACTTTCAATGCCAGCAGCAGACTTCCCTTGTGAGCAGTAGCTTTACTACAGTGATCTAATGAGCAACTAGAGTGCTAACATTCTGAACTTATGGCAAATGTGTGACACATCTGAATGCCTTTTTCATTGAATCAAAGTAAAAAACTGACAGTATGCCTACTGAGGAGACTGTAGTAAATGAGGAAATTAGGAAACTTCATAACAAGTCTCCCAAGATGGCCACCAGAGACAAAAGAGCCCAAATGTAGCACAAATATCACCGAGATGTAGCCCAAGTATAGCCCAATGACAGAAATCCCAGAGTGTTTTAAAGAACAACTAGAGCGCTAATAGTCTTACTTATGACAAAAGTATGGCACACCTGAAGCCATCTTGATTGGAATAAAGTGGTAACACTTAAAACATTTAATTTGCAAAGGAACAAAAATAGGGGGTTCATTTTGCCATAGAAATTATTATTAGTGCTGCAGAAAGAAAGATTAGGGCACATTTTGACTTCTCAAATCCTCTTCCATTTCATTAAAAAATTCTGACATGCAGACTGAAACATGCACTTTGAATACCAGCAGCACTTCCCTGGTGAGCAGTAGCTTTACTACAGTGATCTAATGAGCAACTAGAGTGCTACCATTCAGAATGTATGGAAAATGTGTGACACATCTGAATGCCTTCTTGATGGAATCAAAGTAAACAAGCATTGAAAATGCAATAGGTCTCGCCCTCGTTTAAGTTAAAGCAATTCTGTTTGTAATTAAGTGGCTTTTTAGCTTTGCTTGTATTAGAGTTTTTCAAACTTTCATGTACATACCATGCATTTATGTATATGTATGCATGCATTTATATTTGTATTGATATAGATATTCAGATTATATATATGTTTATATATGTATGTATATATATATATATATTCACTGAAAAAACCAAAGGTTTCACACACGTTATAGTTAGGAATTAGCATTTAAAAAACCTTGCAAATTCACTGAAAAAACCATAGGTTTCACACATGTTATAGTTAGCTGGACATTTCACTCGTGAAAAACCAATGAAATTCCCCCGTTATAGTTAGTTCAGCTAACTATAACTCGCGCCCCCGCAATGCACTGCTGATGATGTCACATATTACATCACTCATGACATGGTCAGTGACATCACTCATGACATCACTGATGACATCTCAAATGACATCACTGATGACATCATCCAGTGAATGTGTATTTTTCTGAAAATTAAATATGTTTTATATATGTATATCTCAAGGACGATGGAAGAATAAATGGGTATATAAGTGTCTAAATGGATGATTTGTTTTTGAAAAATTGATTGTATAACTGACTGATTAAGTGTATCTCAGTGAATACATGGCTTAGTGAGTAATGTTTAAATATGTAAATATCTTTATCAGTCTCTCACTTTGTGTATAAGTGGCTGCATGGGTTGGTGACTAGCTACATGGGTGTTTATATAGGTTATTAGTTGTTTTTTTTAGTATCAGTGTGAGTGTGTGTATGGTTCGGTGGGGGGTATTACGTACTGCATAGGTACATGAATGAGTGACTCACTGTTTGTATGTGTTGAAGACAGCATGTCTGCAGGACTGTATGGGTGGATGAGTGTGTGCATGGGTGTGTTAGTGAGTGAATGACTGTCTCAATAGTGTCTCTATGAGTAACTACATATTTTTTAAACTAGTATATGTGACTATTGGTGTATATAACTGAGTATATGTGAGAGTGAGAGATTGAAAGAGTTCCTGTATGAATATGTGTTTCTATAAGTGATTGTTTAAAAGACTAAGTATGTGTAAGTTCCCGTAGAAGTAAGTGTGGTGGTGTGTGTATAAATGTATATGCAAGTAAATGTATGTTTCTTTCTTTATTTTCATGAGTGACTATGTGTGTCAGTAACTCTGTGGATGTGAGGCATTGTGTAACAGGATGTATAGGTGTATGAGTACATATGATGAGTGAGTACATGTATGAGTGACTGTACAGGACTGTTGGTGAATGAGTGGATGTGTATGTGGATCTTAGAATTACTGAAGAGGTTGTTGTAACTGGTATTGGTATGTCCATTTTTTTGAAAATTTTAGTCTCTATTTTTGAATGTTTGTATCAAAGGTTATATTCGGGTGAGAGGAGGTCTGACACTCTGTCACAAGGATGATGTCATCAGTGATGTCATTTGAGATGTCATCAGTGATGTCATGAGTGATGTCACTGACCATGTCATGAGTGATGTAATATGTGACGTCATCAGCAGTGCATTGCGGGGGCGCGAGTTATAGTTAGCTGAACTAACTATAACGGGGGAATTTCATTGGTTTTTCACGAGTGAAATGTCCAGCTAACTATAACATGTGTGAAACCTATGGTTTTCTCAGTGAATTTGCAAGGTTTTTTAAATGCTAATTCCTAACTATAACGTGTGTGAAACCTTTGGTTTTTTCAGTGAATTTGTACGTTTTTTTAAATGCTAATTTTTGAATTATTTAATTTAAAAAAAAATGTTATATTAAAAATAAAATTCCTATGTATTCATTTATATATTATCTGTATCTTTTTATTTGTTTTTGCTTTTTTAAAAAAATGTAAATTAGGATAAAGTTGAACAGTTTTTTTAATTTTTGCAATTAATTTTTCTCCACTTTTTTTTTTTTTATATAAATACTTGGGGTGCGCGCTCTGAGCGCGCTCCTAGTACAATTTCGTAAGTTTTTTATGAATACCGTTGTACGTTATTTACGTACGCATATATACGTCATAGTGCGCGCTGGGAGCGCGCACCCAGTACGTATGCGTACGTACGTACGCATGCGTGTGTGCGTCCTACGCGCTCCACGCGGTTTACTTCCGCATACGCTAAAATTACGCGCAATAACGGTCGCGTATACGCGTGTTCAACGTATGCGCGCTACGTACGCGCATATGACGTATGCACATGCGCTCCTACGCGTTCGCGCATACGTAATCACGAGGTGCGCGCTCGGAGCTTGCGCAGTGCGCGCACCTCGGCTATATGCATAATAAAACAGCACTTCTTATTGGTTATCATTACTTTCAGTTTCTGATTGTTTCAACACCACACCCAATCCCCTCATGGCAAGTCATGTGATCAACAATCATCACTTTTGATTGGTTTGAAGTACTTTCAGTTCCAGATTCTTCCCAAACCACACCTACTCCCCTCATTATTAGTTCTGATTCCTTTGGAGAAGGAGCTATTCTGTTGTTGAGAGACAATGGCTGAACAGCAACCATCTTCAGACAGTGACCAGGACACTCTTGAGAGGCAGAGGAGCAGGAAGCAGAAAGACAGCTTTATATGGCAGTTTTTCACTTTTCCGGAGGGACAAAAAAAGGTAAATGCACCTAAAGTTACATGTGTACTTTGTCAAAAAGTCTTGTCACGTGGGAATCCTAACAAGAAATATTCTTTTAGCATTCACACTATGTTGAGGCATGTTGACAAAATGCATCCAGTGACTTTTCGTCGAGCTTCTGGAGCAAACCCTCCACCTGCTCTACCGACGACATCTGCAGCAGCTCAGCCGAGCACATCTTCGGCAGCTCAGCCGAGCACTTCTTCTGCAGTGGTGCCTTTGCCTTCTTCCACACCTCGTTTTGGACCACCTTGTTTTGCGAGGTTGTCCACACGCTGCACTGATTGCGGTAAACTTATTTCTGTGTGTGAGACCAGTCTTGATCTCATTCAGAGAAAATTTGATGCCCATGAGTGCAGTAGGCCATAGATGTTTTTTCTTTTTTTTCGTTTTTCTCTTCCTGTTTCCCTCCATTAACTCAAGGGCTCTTTTAAGAGCCACTTATAAACTAAACCCCAAAAATGTTTTGGGGGGGATTTTTTTTTTTTGGTGCGCGCACCCTGCGCGCACCCAAGGTTTTTAAAAAAAATTAAAAAAAAAAAAATAATAAATTTAATGTACAAAAAGAGGTGAAGAAATGGAAGCATGAAAAGGGAGGATTGAGTAATACTAATATTTTTCACTTATTTTTTAAAAAAATAAATTTTTTTGAAAAAAAAATATTTAAAGTATTTTGCAAGGGAACAGAATTTTTTTTTTATTTTTTCTTTCCAGTTCTGCAAAAAAAGAAAAAAAGTATTAATATTCAATCATACATTACAAAAAGCATTACATGTTTTTACATATTTTACAAAGCAATTTTCAGCCCTTTTTTGCTGTTTTCAGAATTTTTTATTTTTCACTTAAAATAGTGAAAACAATTGTATTCATCATTTAACAGCGGGCAAAAAAAAAACAATCTGAAAGATTGCTTAAAAAAAGCCCTAAAACTTTCCTCACTAAAATATACCTTGTTAGAAATATTACATATATATTACAAGTACTTCTCTAGATGAATAAAAATTTTCTAGACAAACCGTCATTAAACCTTGTCGCAAAAGCACACATGCCAAAATAATTTCTGTCAAAGGAGTCCACAATTGTTTTTATTACTTTTCCTTTAGGCCAAATAGTAATTTTAAAATCCTTTTTAAGTGATATCTTCAATTATAATCCTTTAAAAATACAAAAAATGCTTTGTTCAGATGCAGTTTTTAGTTTTCAAAATTTAGGTTTCAGAAAAATTAAATAAGAATTGGGTAAATCATAAGGCAAACGTTGCTTGAAAATCAATTGGGAATCATTACACAGTGTCCAGCCTTTTTCACATTTAAGATAAACTGTGTAATGCCCAGAAGTTACAGTAGATCCTTCATGAAAAATTATTGCAACTGTAACAAAAGTTTTTCCAGAAATTGATAATTGCTGTCCTGTAAACTTCTTAATTAAAGTTTCCAATTTTGAACCATCAGCTCTACAACGTTGCATCATTAAAATTACATACTGACCATATTTCTGTAAAAATAATGTGGAAAACATGTCTGATTTACATTCAGAACATTCCATGTTGTGATTGGCATCTTTAACTAATTTACTAAAAGTCACTGATTTACTTTGTGGTAATGGTAAAAATATGAACCTTTCTGAATCAACATTACTACTACATGTGTTCATACAGTTTTCACAGCAATGTTCCCATTTGTAAGAGACACCAAATAGGTTTTCTACTTCTACTCCTTCATCTTCTAGTACACTCAAAATATATATTAAGAATTCCTGTGCATCTTGCTGGACATTTTCTTTAAACTGTGTAGAACCACAACATACATCTAAAAGATTTCTAACATCAGAAGCACTTTCTATTTCAGTTTTATCAGTACTCAGCTTCTCAAAAAGGAGACTCAGCAGAGAACACAATGTTTTTCCATGATTTACTATTATCTGTTCTAGCAACTTTTCAAGATAAAATACAACATTCAGCACTACATTTGCATAGCAGTTGACACCAGAGCTATTTTCAAAATGGCAACCAACAACCTCTTCAACACTGTCCTTTTTCTTTTTCCTTGCTATCACATCACTGTCCTTTTTTTTTTGTTCTGTTCATCCACATTACAGATATTCTCAAATTTCCTTTTCCGACAAACAACATGTTTTTGAATCACAGGATACTGACCTAAATGAGGAGCATAGGTTCTTCTTAATCTATTATACTCCTTTACACAGTTTGTATCAGCACTAACTTTTGAGTCATCAAAGTCTATCATAAATAAACCAGATAATGTTTTCACTCGTGACAAAGCAACATATGCCATACCTTCTTTGAACACAGTAGAACCAATGTTTACAAAAGCACTATCTACAGTCAATCCTTGAGACTTGTGAATAGTTACAGCATATGCTAGAGAAAACGGAAACTGCTTCCTACGTACATATAAGTCTTTCACAAGCATGAAACGAACTGAACAACGACAAATGTCTTTAACTTCTTCTATCTGATCAAATTTTATTTTTAAACATTCAATTCCTTCTTTTTTCTGATAATTAATAAAACCCACAACTCTTCCCATAGCTCCATTCACTAAACCTTTTTCTATATCCAAATTTCTCCTTAAAATCACTCGACAATTCATGCAAACATATAGATTTTTTTCTAATCCAGCTGTTTTGGAAATGTTCTTCTCTAGTGAATCCAATTTATTTTTCAGTTTGCCTGTTAATGTAAAAGTAATTCTTTCATGCTGAATTTTGTCCTCTGCTTCCATTTTCTTAATCTCTTCCTTTTCCAATTTCAAAAGTTCCTCATTGAATATTGAGCACTCACGTAGTGTTGGCATTAAGCAGATTACAGTATTTTTTTCTGCAATGTTCTGGTATATTTTCTCTGCAACTATTTCTTCATTTGGAAATAAGTTATGTAGCAACCGACTCTGTAATGCTTTTTTGCCAACTTCTGTGAGTAGTCCAATTCTGATATCTTTCAGAATATTTGCATAATCTTCGTCGTTTGCTTGTCTCATATTGGTAGTGAGTTCTTTGTACTCAAAGAATGACCAAATATTCGCATTACCAATGCTTCCTAATGACTTCTTCGTGTCTTCATGTGTCACAGTATTAAACACTGGTTGTCCTTTAACTGGAGTGAGCTGTAAAAGATCTCCAAAAACTATGACGTGTTTACCTCCAAATAACACGTCATAGTCTCTCTTAAGAATTTGTTGCATTCTTAAATGCACAAAGGCAAGCATTAAATTTGAAACCATGCTCACCTCATCAATAATGAGAACTTGCATCTTCTTCAACACTCTTGAAACTTCGAGGCATGCTTCTCCAATTAGCTTGTGGTATTCTATTTTGTTCTCATGCTCCACTGGTAACATTAGCAAGCGATGTAAGGTAATTCCTTTTATGTTATAGGCTGCTAACCCAGTTGGAGCAGTTACCACACAAGACAAATTTGAAGCTGTTTTTTGCTGTAGGTAGCTTCTGATGACTTTTATTAAGAAACTTTTACCAGTTCCAGCTTGTCCACTCACATACATCCTGATTGGTTCAAATGATGTGCATGAGCACTCTTTCTTTTCATGTAGTAATCCATGATCAATTTTTTGGGTGACTTCTTCATAAATTTCTTTTTGTTCTTCATTCAGTTGTTGTTCCAGATTTAGTAAGTCGATTGAATCTTCCTGTGCTTGATTCATAGCCGTTTCTACTTCAGTCATGGCTACTGCAGCTTCATTTTCTATGATTGGTTGTCCTAGGGGATCTTGACTAAGTGTTCCTGAACTTTGGCTGTCTTGAGAACTGTCCCTAGCTACTTCAGCCGCAATTTTTGCTTCCTGTTCATTTTCTTCATTTGACATTTGGACATAAGTTGTGAAAGTACTGCATTCTATGCTGTCTTTGCTAGCATTAAAAGAATCTTCATAGCTTTGAAATTCTCCCGGTAGTTCGTCCTCTGAACGCCATGGTTTAAACAGCTGTAAAAGAGCCAAGTAGTAAAATTCCTTTTTGTCAGTAGTGTCGCAACTCAGCTTCCTGTGATTTATCAAACTTCCTTTTGTTTGCTTCACCAAACATCCTTCCTCACCAATGACTTTATATTTTCCATTGTTGATGTCTTCTGTGGCTTTCCGTGAAAAAATGTAGTTCTGCAGCACTTCATAGAGACACATGTTCTCAAGATGATGACTTCTCTTTGGGTAATATGTGTCCAACATGTTTGATTTCAAAATATCTGTACTTTCTGGGTCATTCTCGGCCAAATATTCAATTTCTCCAACAGATTTCAGTACCCGATTTCTCATTCCTGCAAGGCCTAAGCTTACCCAAATTATTCTTCTGGATTTCGAGTAAAGACTTGCAGATTATAACCTATCTGAGCATTCGTAGGATCCAATTTCTCGATGCGATAACATCTTTAAACTGAAACTGTACAGCTTCTTACTGACAGTCTTCTCGTGAGAAATGTCTTCCCACATTTCCTTCAATTCTGTTTTCTCAGATTTAGTGATGTAAGATGTCACATACCGAGCAACAGCAATAGAATTGTCTGCCACATACTGAATATCCATGTTAGCATTCCACATGGATAAAATGACTGGATTGAAGTCATTTATAAATTTTGACTCTTCTTTTCTTTTTAGGTTGTAGGTATTTTTGGGAGATTTTCTGGTTATAGTATGTCGCACAGCTGACATAAAACTGTTGACTCTTCCTTTTGAAAGAACAGGTCTAGGAAATCCAAATCGACACTTTGTGTAGAATTTATCTTTGGTCTTGTACTTCCGTCGACAGTATTTTCCACACCGATGACTTTGGAAACGTAAAACTTGTTCTTTTAACTTTTTCTCTTCTGTGCTTTTAGGTATAGCACATGTTGCATATTCTTCAATGAAAGATAACACTGCTTCATCAGTATCTGTTCCAAACTTTGGGGCATCCTTGATCCACAACAGCATATGAATATGAGGAGCACCTCTTGCCTGGTACTCTTTTCTCCAAAAGAAATCCACTACTTCTCCAAGAGGTGGATTTTTTTTATTGCAGATGAAGGACATCATAGCCTCAAATCTATGATTGAAATATTTGCAAACATTAACTGGATCCAATGAGCACAGTTCTCCTGCTGTCTTGTATTCAGTGTTTTTAATGTTTGAATTTGCCTCTCGTAGAAAATCCAGTAAATCATCCCAAGCGTACTCGGCACAGCTTAGGGTTAGAAACCATGTAGGAGTTCCTAAATTCCGTAACATGCATTTTAATTCACCATGGCGTCGGTACCAATATTCATTTGTTCCACGCTGACAAGCCATCAGATTGATCAGTTGTGTTTCCAAATGATCATCTCGGTGCTGCACTTTCTCCCTAAAATCCTTAGCAGACACATTTTGTAAATGTACTCCACTTTTTAAAATGTGATTTACTGCATAAAATAATGCAGACAAGTCGCTTTCAAATAAAAGATGGAACAAATAAGGAATACTTTGACGAAATCTTGGATCTTCTGCATATAATCTTGTAGTCCTATACTCAGAAGCAGGAATCTGTTCTGGGCGTTCATCGTATCGTCCACCTTTTCCTGTAGGAAACAGCTGAGGAAAACATCGAGCTTCCAAGCTCTTCTCCCATACACTCACGGGAGTTCCTTTTGCTTTCTTCATCTGAAACAGATCAATAGTATCTCCCATAACTTCTTTTGAATGAAGAGGATGTATGCTAAAATGTTCATAAATTTCTTCTTCCTTTTACTTGTCCACTTTTTCAATTTGACCAGTTGGTGTTTCTGTGTCTTCTTGTAAATCTTCTTCTTCTTCATCTATATAAATTGATTCATACCATTTATTATTTTTTTTCAAATACAAATTTGCTCTTTGTACTTTTCGTACATCCACCATCTCCTGCCAAATCTTCTTATTCTTTGTAGGTACACCATTAACCAGAATTACTAATGGTTTAGTTTCCAAAGTATCTGCATCAATAGTTTCCATATTTTTTTTCAAATCCAAGGGCAAATACACCACTCTTCCTTTTAAACCTCTCAGTAAATCAGAAGGAGGTAATTTACCAGTTTTGGGCTCCATACGTACTATGGTCTGGAACGGATGAACACATTGAATGAGTATAGACTCATATGTATTTAATTCAGAAAGTTTGGCAGGAATAGCATCCAATTCTAAATTATTATGTACAGCTCTGGTCGGCATTCTATTTTCTTCTAACTTGTTATAACAGTATTTACAAATACGCTGATCTTCACCCAATTCAAAACAATTTTCAAGAAATATATATGTTGCAAAATCCTTCCACTTATAATTATCTTCATTTTCACTTTTTTTATACAGATCAACATTCCTTGTTTGAATTTTATAATGACTTCTGCGGCAACAAATACAAGTAATATTTGGTCTTTCATTAGAGGTGATAGTAAATTTTGTCATTTCATCCTCAAAATTTTTAGTAATAATGAGTTCTACATTCTGTTCCTCATTTTCCTCATTTACTGTGTCCTTTTCTGCACTTTCTTGTTCTGGACCAAAGTAACAAAACTGAATCTCATCAGTAACCTTCACTACATCTGATACAGATCCACGGAACAGAGCATTATTCAACTCATTCAACTTTACTGCTGGACTTTTAGCAAAATACAATGTTCTCACAAACTTTCTCATTTCAGTATGATGAACAGCCAGCATCCTAAAATGATGAAAAACACTTTTACACACTTTTCTAGATAGACAAGCCAGAGAATGTCCCTGCAAACCAGTATTTTCTCTCACTCTGCATGGATCTAGTGTTTGAAGCACCTTCATCTTCTGTTTTACACTCTTTTTACTATATTCTCTTACAAAGTCACATAATTTATCAATAGATTCCTGACGCACAGTACAAATACTACTACAGTTCCAAGTGTACACTGGGGCTTTTGGACGTCTCCCCATAGCCTCAGCAGCCATTACTTCTTCCTCATTTCTTGGGACCATTTTCTCTTTTTCCATCACACAACCATCCTTAACTTCATATGCTCTACCATTGGTGTCAACTGCATGCAACAAACTATTACTTTGAAGATAACTCTCTTCATTAAAAAATGGTTCAGTACTTGAACTGTGTTTCCATTCTCCCAAGAACACTTTACAAAAGTTACTTTTTTTCACTTCTCTTTTCCTTTTGCTTTGTGACTTCATTGCATTCACTAATTTATCTAATCTACGCATCCTATTCAAAATTAGAATAAAAAGTTTTCTTTTTATTTCCAAAGCCTTACTTACAATATTTTCTATAAATTCTTTTTTTCTTAATAAATTTTGTTTTTTTCTTATATTTTTTCACATCCTTTAGCAAATTTAACATCACTCTTCTATGAAACATTTTTCGACGAATGTTTTTAAAATCAAATTTTCGTGTTAAATCAGTTTGACATACTTCTGATTGTACATTAGCTTTTTTTTTGCTGTTGACTGTGTTGTTGCTTTGTACATAAAACACTGTTTGTTTTACAGTTATTTTTGCAATTTTTTTGTTTTTTGAACATCTTTTTTAAGAAATCTCTGCTCTGCTTACCAGTAGACTTTTTTTTTTGCCATCACCAGCTTCTCCTCCTATTTTTTTTTCCCAGTTTTGTCCAGACATACTTGTTGTTGCTTTTCTTTCCTCTTTCTTGTCCTTAAAGGCATTTTTCTTTTCACTGTTGCTCAGCAATACCTGCAAGGAACTTAAAAAAAAATCCTTTTTGTAATTATAATTCATTAAAATATTTTTTTTTACTTTTCATTAATTTCAAATGTTTTTCCATTTGTCTCTCATTTGTGATTTACTAATTTGTGCACAGTGCTAACCACCACAGTTGAAAAAAAACAAGCTGCCCCTTTCCTGCAAGTGCATGTTTTACAGAACAACTGCAACACAAATTATATCTGTGGCCACAATTCCTGTGCGCACACAGCCTCATGGTGTGCTTCTAAGCAGAAAACAGAATTTGATTTGCATATTCGAAGCACATTTACTACTCTGGTAGATCAAGTGATAATTGCTGTTACAGCCTTACACATTTTCCTTGTAGATCACAGAGGCAGAAAAGAGCACATTTCCTAACAGCTACTTCATACCATAAGTATCTGCAACCTGGGTGAGTGTTTAGAGTAGAGCAAATAAAATGAGGCCTTGGTGACGTTGAATGTGTTTGCATTACACACAGTCCTGAGTAGTACGCATGGGAGTGTTGGAGAAGCTGCTGCGTGTGTCCCAAGAGTGTGTTTCTGCAGACTATGTATTGTCAGCTGCAAGAGACATGAGCAAGGAGATTTCCAGAACTGCATGAAGACTGCAGGGATGTACGTAACAGTGCATGTGTGCTAAGGGATAATTTGTGTAAACACAACAGGCTGCCCCTTTCCTGGGACTGCAATTCTTACTGAACAACAACTTCACAAACTAAATCTCTGCCCACAATTCCTGTGCGCACACAGACTCATGCTATGTTTTTTTTAACAAAACAGTGTCCCTGAATAGTACCAAATTACTGTTACTGCCTGACACATTTCCCTTATCATTTACAGAAGCAGAAAACAGCACATGTCCTAACAGCTCCTTAAGACCATGACCATGTGTTACAGGGTGAGTGATTAGACTAGATCAATTTAAATGAGACCTTGGTGACGTTGAATGTGTTTGCATTACACATTGCTATCTGAAACAGCACACAGAGCTGAGTACTACACATGAGAGTGTTGGAGAAGCTGCTGCGTGTGTGCCAAGAGTGTGTTTCTGAAGACTGTGTATTGTCTGGTGCAAGACAGATGAGCAAAGAGACTTCCAGAACTGCATGAAGACTGCAGGGATGTATGTAACAGTGCATGTGTGCTAAGGGATAATTTGTGTAAACACAACAGGCTGCCCCTTTCCTGGGACTGCATTTCTTACTGAACAACATCTTCACAAATTAAATCTCTGCCCACAATTCCTGTGCGCACACAGACTCATGCCATCATTTTACGCACATAACACAGGCTGCCCCTTTCCTGGGACTGCATTTCTTACTGAACAACAAATTCATAAATTAAATCTCTGCCCACAATTCCTGTGTGCACACAGAGTCATGCCATCATTTTAGGCACATAACACAGGCTGCCCCTTTCCTGGGACTGCATTTCTTACTGAACAACATCTTCACAAATTAAATCTCTGCCCACAATTCCTGTGTGCACACAGAGTCATGCCATCATTTTAGGCACATAACACAGGCTGCCCCTTTCCTGGGACTGCATTTATTACTGAACAACAACTTCACAAACTAAATCTCTGCCCACAATTCCTGTGCGCACACAGACTCATGCTATGTTTTTTTTAACAAAACAGTATCCCTGAATAGTACCAAATTACTGTTACTGCCTGACACATTTCCCTTATCATTTACAGAAGCAGAAAACACCACATGTCCTAACAGCTCCTTAAGACCATGACCGTGTGTTACAGGGTGAGTAATTAGACTAGATCAATTTAAATGAGGCCTTGGTGACGTTGAATGTGTTTGCATTACACATTGCTATCTGAAACAGCACACAGAGCTGAGTACTACACATGAGAGTGTTGGAGAAGCTGCTGCGTGTGTGCCAAGAGTGTGTTTCTGAAGACTGTGTATTGTCTGGTGCAAGACAGATGAGCAAAGAGACTTCCAGAACTGCATGAAGACTGCAGGGATGTATGTAACAGTGCATGTGTGCTAAGGGATAATTTGTGTAAACACAACAGGCTGCCCCTTTCCTGGGACTGCATTTCTTACTGAACAACATCTTCACAAATTAAATCTCTGCCCACAATTCCTGTGCGCACACAGACTCATGCCATCATTTTACGCACATAACACAGGCTGCCCCTTTCCTGGGACTGCATTTCTTACTGAACAACAACTTCTTAAATTAAATCTCTGCCCACAATTCCTGTGTGCACACAGAGTCATGCCATCATTTTAGGCACATAACACAGACTGCGCCTTTCCTGGGACTGCATTTCTTACTGAACAACATCTTCACAAATTAAATCTCTGCCCACAATTCCTGTGTGCACACAGAGTCATGCCATCATTTTAGGCACATAACACAGGCTGCCCCTTTCCTGGGACTTCATTTCTTACTGAACAACAACTTCACAAACTAAATCTCTGCCCACAATTCCTGTGCGCACACAGACTCATGCTATGTTTTTTTTAACAAAACAGTGTCCCTGAATAGTACCAAATTACTGTTACTGCCTGACACATTTCCCTTATCATTTACAGAAGCAGAAAACAGCACATGTCCTAACAGCTCCTTAAGACCATGACCATGTGTTACAGGGTGAGTGATTAGACTAGATCAATTTAAATGAGGCCTTGGTGACGTTGAATGTGTTTGCATTACACATTGCTATCTGAAACAGCACACAGAGCTGAGTACTACACATGAGAGTGTTGGAGAAACTGCTGCGTGTGTGCCAAGAGTGTGTTTCTGAAGACTGTGTATTGTCTGGTGCAAGACAGATGAGCAAAGAGACTTCCAGAACTGCATGAAGACTGCAGGGATGTATGTAACAGTGCATGTGTGCTAAGGGATAATTTGTGTAAACACAACAGGCTGCCCCTTTCCTGGGACTGCATTTCTTACTGAACAACATCTTCACAAATTAAATCTCTGCCCACAATTCCTGTGCACACACAGACTCATGCCATCATTTTACGCACATAACACAGGCTGCCCCTTTCCTGGGACTGCATTTCTTACTGAACAACAACTTCATAAATTAAATCTCTGCCCACAATTCCTGTGTGCACACAGAGTCATGCCATCATTTTAGGCACATAACACAGACTGCCCCTTTCCTGGGACTGCATTTCTTACTGAACAACATCTTCACAAATTAAATCTCTGCCCACAATTCCTGTGCGCACACAGACTCATGCCATCATTTTACGCACATAACACAGGCTGCCCCTTTCCTGGGACTGCATTTCTTACTGAACAACAACTTCATAAATTAAATCTCTGCCCACAATTCCTGTGTGCACACAGAGTCATGCCATCATTTTAGGCACATAACACAGGCTGCCCCTTTCCTGGGACTGCATTTCTTACTGAACAACATCTTCACAAATTAAATCTCTGCCCACAATTCCTGTGCGCACACAGACTCATGCCATCATTTTAAGCACATAACACAGGCTGCCCCTTTCCTGGGACTGCATTTCTTACTGAACAACAACTTCACAAATTAAATCTCAGACAACAATTCCTATATGCACACAGACTCATGCTGTGTTGGTAGGCACAAAACACAGGCTGCCCCTTTCCTGGGTCATCAATTCTTACAGAACTAATGCTTTTTTCACATGTGCTGCCATTTTCCTCTCTTTTCTTTCAAAGTGATTTCTGCTAAATCCTAACCATCACAATTAAAAAGAAGCTGTCCTTTTCTTTCAACTGCAAGTCTTACTTTTCAACAGCAACACAAATTAAATCTCTGTCAACAATTATTCTCTGCACACAGACTCATGGTTTGATGGTAGGCACAAAACAGTATTCCTCATTGTTACCAGTACACATTAACTTATGGTGAAAACATACTCCATAATATTTTACATATTCAAGACAGTTAAATATCTCCCAAAACAGAAAATGTAAATCACAACTTTAAACAAATAATCACAATTCTTTTTTTTATATCTAAATTAACCACAAACACCCCCTCTCAAACTCATAACTCACCTTTAAAATTAGTTATTTGGGAAAGAAATGTGGCAGTCACACAGCAGTTTATCAGACCAGAATCTCTGAGTTGAACACCTCTCTCCTCTCAGCAGAACCAGTTAATGGCACAGTTTCCCTCTCTTTTTTCACACATATACATGTTAATTACAAATCTCAGTGCTTCCCACTTTTTTTCAAATGAAATCACACATTTCTATTGGTTGAAAACTTCAACCCCTTTCCAAATGTACCCTTCCCCCAACTTGACTTCTGCCTGCTACCATAGCAACAGGTCATGGAACACAGGTGTGAGCAGAGAGGTCAGAAGTTCAGCAGACAAATGTTTCATTTCCAAAGAGCAAGAGTGCTTGACTTTTCAAACCTAACAGCAAATCCAAACTAATGTTCTTTGTTCACACATTTTTCTGAACCAATACAAAACATGCTTTTTAAAATTTAAACATACAGCCTAGTTTTTAGTGTAGAATGGTTTGAAACAGCCAATGAGTTCTTTTTATAAAAAAAGTATGTGTGCCCCCATTTTTCAACTGTCTTTCATTTCTTTTTGCCTTTCTACTGAAAGACACCTCCTGAGTGCATCCAGATCTCCTTTGAAGATGTTCACAGTGTGGATTGTAGGTCACAGCTATGTCTTCTGGAGTGAAAAATTTGCAGAAAAAAAAGGTATGGTGAGAGACCTTGCTTTGCCAAATGTAGACATTAAATGGATTGGTCAGAGAGGGTTAAAGTGGCACCAATTAATGCCTTTGGTGAAAACCTTTCTACATCTTCCACAGCCTAACCTTATTATTGTGCACTGTGGTGGAAATGACCTAGGCACTTTAACTGGGGTAGGTCTGGAAATGCTTATTAAGGACACCTTTGTGCAATTGATGTCGCTTTTTCCACAAACTGCCTTCGTATATTCTAACATATGCCAAAGGCAAAAGTGGAACTGGTCCAACCAATTTTGTCCGCAGATTGACAAAGCAAGGAAGCACGTCAACAAATCTATTTCTGCTTTCCTCAGAGACTATGGTATGGGTTCTATATACCACAACAACTTGCATTACCACATGCAAGACATTTATAGAGGAGATGGTGTACACTTCACTGATGAAGGCAACAGAGTCTTCCTCTTGAACTTTAGACTCTGCATCGGTACTTACTTGTAGGTACCAAAAAACAAACAATAAACACAAGGGCTCTTTTTAGAGCCACCTTATATCTAAACACTTAAATGCGATTTTTTATTATTTTTTTTAAATAGTTTTTTTTCGGGTGCGCACTGGGTGCGCGCACTCGGCGATATTTTTTTTTCAAAATATAAATCTTTTTTTTCGCCCTACAAGGTCCTACTGTGACCCCCTTACAATGCCTAGTGGGTCAATATCTCCCCACTCTGCCCCCTTTTCAAGTTCTCCCCCTTTGTTTATCACCCCCTCTTTATGCGAGAGACAAAATGGCGGCCGCCGCTTCCTGATTTCCACCGATTCGAATGTTTACTGACATCTAACAACCAATCAGAAGTGCGCTCGCGCACGGCAAGGTGCGCGCACAGGACTTGCTCAGTGCGCGCAAGGTACGCGCGTACAGATATATATATTGATTTAAATGCTAATTTCTCAGGAAATACTGAACAGATTTACACCAAACCTGCAAAAGGCACTTCATGGACCTTATGGCTACCTCTCTGCCAAATTTCACATAATTCTGTTCAGCCGTTCGGGCTGTAGCTGCGACTAAAGTCCCTATGGAAAAATGCATGGGGAAAACGCGTTTTGGGACCCCCCTCTTTTTCTCGGCCCCCGCTTGACGAATCCCCCCAAAACTTTCAGGGTAGGAGTTGAGCGGAGCGCCCCATTAGTTTTGAAAATTTCGCGAGGATTCGTCAACCGGCGCCAAAGTTATTCAAAATAGAATTTTGAGATTTCCTATGGAAACACGGTCCTAACTATAACTACCTACTGGCGACCGCCAGTAGGTAATACACATACATATATATATAAATGCATATGCATATATGTGCATATGTGTGCGTGTAGTGAGTTAGAGAGAGGTAGAGAGGTAGAGGTAGAGACGTAGAGGTAGAGAGGTAGAGGTAGAGAGTTAGAGAGTAGTAGAGAGAGAGGTAGAGAGAGGTAGAGAGGTAGAGAGTAGAGGATGAGTAATAGAGAGCAGAGAGTAGAGAGAGAGTAGTAGAGAGTAGTAGAGAGAGTAGCAGAGAGTGAACATATATGTATATGTATATGTTTGCATGCATTTATATTTATATAGATATGCAGATTATACTTATATGTTTATATATGTATATATATACACATACATATATATAAATGCATATGCATATATATGCATATATATATGTGCATATGTGTGCATGTACAGAGAGGTAGAGGTGTATAGGTAGAGGTGTAGAGGTAGAGAGGTAGAGGTAGAGAGGTAGAGAGTAGTAGAGAGGTAGAGAGAGGTAGAGAGGTAGAGAGTAGAGAGTGAGTAATAGAGAGTAGAGAGTGAGTACTAGAGAGTAGTAGAGAAAGTATCAGAGAGTGAGTAGTAGAGAGTAGTAGAGTGAGTAGTAGAGAGTGAGTAGTAGAGAGTGAGTATTAGAGAGTGAGTAGTAGTGAGTAGTAGAGAGTAGAGAGTGAGTAGTAGAGAGTGAGTAGTAGAGAGTGAGTAGTAGAGAGTAGTAGAGAGTGAGTAGCAGAGAGAGAGTATTAAAGAGTAGTAGAGAGTGAGTAGCAGAGTGAGTAGTAGAGAGTAGTAGAGAGAGAGTAGTAGAGAGTGAGTAGTAGAGAGTGAGTAGTAGAGAGTAGTAGAGAGAGAGTAGTAGAGAGTGAGTAGTAGGGAGTAGTAGAGAGTGAGTAGTAGAGAGTAGTAGAGAGTGAGGAGTAGAGAGTGAGTAGTAGAGAGAGAGTAGTAGAGAGTAGTAGAGTAGTAGAGAGTGAGTAGTAGAGAGTAAGTAGTAGAGAGTAGTGGAGTAGTAGAGAGTGAGTAGTAGAGAGTAGTAGAGAGTGAGTAGTAGAGTGAGTACTAGAGAGTAGTAGAGAGCGAGTAGCAGAGAGCAAGTAGTAGAGAGTGTGTAGTAGAGAGAGTAGTAGAGTAGTAGAGAGTGAGTAGTAGAGAGTGAGTAGTAGGGAGTAGTAGAGAGTGAGTAGTAGAGAGTAGTAGAGAGTGAGGAGTAGAGAGTGAGTGGTAGAGAGAGAGTAGTAGAGAGTAGTAGAGTAGTAGAGAGTGAGTAGTAGAGAGTAAGTAGTAGAGAGTAGTGGAGTAGTAGAGAGTGAGTAGTAGAGAGTAGTAGAGAGTGAGTAGTAGAGTGAGTACTAGAGAGTAGTAGAGAGCGAGTAGCAGAGAGCAAGTAGTAGAGAGTGTGTAGTAGAGAGAGTAGTAGAGTAGTAGAGAGTGAGTAGTAGAGAGTAGTTGTGAGCGAGTAGTAGAGAATGAGTAGTTGAGAGTGAGCAGTAGAGAGTAGTAGAGAGTGAGTAGTAGAGAGTGAGTAGTACAGGGTGAGTAGTAGAGAGTAGTAGAGTGAGTAGTAGAGAGTGAGTAGTAGAGAGAGAGTAGTAGAAAGTGAGTAGTAGAGTAGTAGAGAGTGAGTGGTAGAGAGTAGGAGAGAGTAGTAGAGTGAGTAGTAGAGAATAGTAGAGAGTGAGTAGTAGAGCGAGTAGTAGAGTAGTAGAGAGTGAGTAGTAGGGAGTGAGTAGCAGAGAGAGTAGTAGAGAGTAGTAGAGAGTGAGTAGTAGAGAGTGAGTAGTAGAGAGTAGTAGAGAGTGAGTAGTAGAGAGTGAGTAGTGGAGAGTGAGTAGTAGAGAGCGAGTAGTAGAGAGTGAGTAGTAGAGAGTGAATTGTAGAGTGTGAGTAGTAGAGAGAGAGTAGTAGAAAGTGAGTAGTAGAGAGTAGTAGAGTGAGTAGTAGAGAGTGAGTAGTAGAGAGAAGTAGAGAGAGAGTAGTAGAGAGTGAGTAGTAGAGAGAGAGTAGTAGAGTATTAGAGAGTGAGTGGTAGAGAGCAGCAGAGAGTAGTAGAGTGAGTAGTAGAGAGTAATAGAGAGTGAGTAGTAGAGAGTGAATAGTAGAGAGTAGTAGTAGAGAGTAGTAGAGAGAGAGTATTAGAGAGTGTAGTAGAGAGTGAGTAGTAGAGAGTAGTAGTGAGTGAGTAGTAGAGAGTAGTAGAGAGTAAGTAGTAGAGTAGTAGAGAGTGAGTGGTAGAAAGTAGTAGAAAGTAGTAGAGTGAGTAGTAGAGAGTGAGTAGTAGAGAGAGTAGTAGAAGACAGTGAGTAGTAGAGAGTAGTAGAGCGTGAGTAGTAGAGAGTGAGTAGAAGAGAGTGAGTAGTAGAGAGTAGTAGCGAGTGAGTAGTAGAGAGTGAGTAGTAGAGTAGTAGAGAGTGAGTAGTTGAGAGTGGGTAGTAGAGAGTGAGTAGTAGAGAGTAGTAGAGTAGTAGAGAGTGAGTAGTAGAAAGTGAGTAGTATAGATTGAGAGTAGTAGAGAGTAGTAGAGAGTCAGTAGTAGAGTAGTAGAGAGTAGTCAGTCAGTGTCAGTCAGTGTCAGTCAGTCAGTGTCAGTCAATCAGTGTCAGTCAGTGTCAATCAATCAGTGTCAGTCAGTCAGTGTCAGTCAATCAGTGTCAGTCAGTGTCAATCAGTGTCAGTCAGTGTCAGTCAGTCAGTCAGTGTCAGTCAGTCAGTGTCAGTCAATCAGTGTCAGTCAATCTGTGTCAGTCAGTGTCAATCAGTCAGTGTCAGTCAGTCAGTGTCAGCTAGAGCAGTTCTGATGAGCTGGTTCTCTGGTTCTAAAGCAGCTCTGCTGACCTGGTTCTCTCTCTCTAAAGCAGCTCTGCTGACCTGGTTTTTCTGGCTCTACAGCAGGTCTGCTGACCTGGTTCTCTGGCTCTAGAGCAGCTCTGCTGACCTAGTTCTTATGCTACAGAGCAGCTCTGCTGATCTAGTTCTCTGGCTCTGCAACAGCTCTGCTGACCTGGTTCTCTGGCTCTAAAGCAGCTCCGCTGACCCAGTTCTATGGCTCTGAAGCAGTTCTGCTGACATGGTTCTCTGGCTCTAGAGCAGCTCTGCTGACCTGGTTCTCTCCCTCTAAAGCAGCTCTACTGACCTGGTTTCTCTGGCTCTGCAGCAGCTCTGCAGACCTGGTTCTCTGGCTCTAGAGCAGCTCTGTTGACCTGGTTCTTAGGCTCTAGAGCAGCTCTACTGACCTGGTTCTCTGGCTCTAAAGCAGCTATGCTGACCTGGTTCTATGTCTCTAAAGCAGCTCTGCTGATTTGGTTCTCTGGCTCTAGAGTAGCTCTGCTGACCTGGTTCTCTGGCTCTAAAGCAGCTCTGCTGGCCTGGTTCTCTGGCTCTAAAGCAGCTCTGCTGACCTGGTTCTCTCCCTCTAAAGCAGCTCTGCTGACCTGGTTTCTCTGGCTCTACAGCAACTCTGCAGACCTGGTTTTCTGGCTCTAGAGCAGCTCTGCTGACCTAGTTCTTAGGCTTTAGAGCAGCTCTGCTGACCTGGTTCTCTGGCTCTACAGCAGCTCTGCTGACCTGGTTTTCCGCACTCACGATGCACGCACCCGACTTCGCGAAAATATATTTAAAAATAATATAAGTTTATTATAAGTACAAATATATTATTTTGATGAATATCTTACATAATCTCTTGCCTTAATATGTATATTAAAGACACATACATATCATTTTGGAACATAATTTTTTTTTTGCGGGAGTCGCGCACTCAACGCGCCCCAGCACGTATATGATGTCACGCGGGACCCGCAACCGCGCAAACATTTCGTACCGTAATGCGCATGTGTTGCGAATGCGCGGGAGCAGGAGTCGCAGACTGGTCGCATACGAATCGCGCATATCACGTGTTAGTAAATGTATTTGATGTAACTGAAAAACACGCAGCCGTCACACACCATACGCGGATCCTTCATGACTTTTCTAAAATGGCGGCTAGAATGCGCGCACCCACCGTGATGTGTACACTTTGAGTGCGCGACTCCGAAAAAATTTCAGATTTAATTTAAAAAAAATATTTTTTGCAATTTTCAGAAAAATATATAATGTTATTTAATGAATAAAATATTTATAAATATACAGTTAAAAAACTGTAGAAAATCAGTACAAAAAAATAGATATAACTACTATCACACTTAAAAGTTAGCATTTAAAAAACCTTTAAAATTAATTGAAAAAAAACATATGTTTCAGAGACGTTATAGTTAGAAATTAGCATTTAAGAAACCTTAGAAATTCACAGAAAAAACCATAGGTTTCAGGGGTGTTATAGTTAGCTGCCCATTTTACTCATACAAAACCATAGAAATTCCTCTGTTATAGTTAGTTCTGCTAACTATAACTTACGCGCCCGCAATGCACTGCTGATGATGTGAAATATTGCATCATTCATGACATGGTCAGTGACATCACTGATGACATCACTGATGACATCTCAAATGACATCACTGATGACATCATCCACTTGACAATCTGATACACCTCATCATACACTAGTATAACCTTTCATCACTCACTAAAATACAGAGTACCATGTTTGAAACCATTGACACACCAATACCAGTTACTACATACCCACTCACTGATTCCTAAGTCTACACACACAACTACCCATTCAACAGAATCATCTATACATGCAGTCATTAATTAATAGAACACTATCAAATGCACTTATACACATATATAGACATTGACACATCAGCAGTCATCTTAGTCGGTTATGCAGTCATCCTACTCACTCATGAAAAAAATGTATCACACTTAAATTTACTCTCTTACACAATTATCCAACAACACCTCATTTATTCAAACACATAGTAACTCATCGTTAATATGTTAAAAAAGCACCATTACAATTATACACTCCTTCATATAGTTACTCTCACAATCACTGACTCTTACACATACTTATTTATATACACCAACTCTCACATACAATGCCTTTTATTTTTTTACCTTGTTGAAGATGTACAACTAAAACATATATTTGCTCACCAACACACACATAAATACACTCAGTCACCCAAATAACTGTTTCCACATGCACTCTTAAACCCATACACCTAGTCAATCAACCATTCACACATATATGCATAGAGTTACACACACCCCATCCAACCACACACAAACTCAGTGTCCCATACAAATACTCACCCAACTAATCAATATCTAATATACACACTCATGTAGTTAGTGACCAACTGATGCAGCATGTTATACAACAACAGAGACAGTGCTGCACACATTCACATAGTTTAGTTACTAATCCATGTATTAAGTGAGACACTTTTAATTACTCACTTAAAAAAACAGTCAGACAGCTACTAAATCCTCCATCCAGACAGTTATATATCCACTCAATCTTCAATACAGATTGGTATATATATAATACATATTTACATTTAAAACTAAACCACATTCAGTGGCTGATGTCATCAGTGATGTCATCAGTGATATCATTTGAGATGTCATCAGTGATGTCATCAGTGATGTCACTGACCATGTCATGAATGATGCAATATGTGACATCATCAGCAGTGCATTGCGGGCGCGTGAGTTATAGTTAGCAGAACTAACTATACCGGAGGAATTTCTATGGTTTTGTATGAGTGAAATGGGCAGATAACTACAACACCCCTGAAACCTATGGTTTTTTCTGTGAATATATATATATATATATATATATATATATACACACACATACACAAACACATACTGTAGGAAAATGCCAATTTTTTGCAGTTACAATGCAAATTAGACTTGTCAAAATAATGCCTTTGAAAGTCGCAAACCCTCCTTTAAAAAAATAATAGGAAGCCCCTAATTAGGACCAAATGCCCAACATGGCAGGGTGCATAGTATTTAAAAGAAGTCCATAGAATAGTTAATTTAATACATGTCTTTACATTGACCAGGCCCCAAAAGTTATTTTCACTGTAGCAAGGTTAGTGGTTTCATAGGACAACATTTGGGGATAATATTAAACTTAAATATTGTTATCTACACCCGCCTAGGGACCAGATACTTTTAAAATAGTTATTTATATATATTTATTACAAATCCAATTAATTGGAAAACTGGGATTTGTAACAAATATTATTTTTAATTACTTTTTAAAAAATCAAATGTTGCCTGCCTCAAGCTTTTGGAATCCCATTTACCCGGAAGCCCATTTACATGGTCTTTCAACTGTCACCCAGGAGCTGAAGTTAATTAAGTGCCAACTTGCTCCCAGAGCTGAAAAAAACACCTAAGAGTGGTGGGTGTTCTGTTCCTCTGTCAGGATACCCATCTGGGCAGTGCCCAGGAACTTAATTAACTTCAAAAGGCCTACCCTGTCACAAACAGAGTTAGTTCAATTCAATTCAAATAAACTTTATTCAGTTGTGAAACAACCAAAAAAGCGTACATAAAATAGATATAATACAATGTTTAAAAATGCTCATTTCCCATACTATTGAGCAAAACAAGACAGAATGCATAAAATATCAATAAAAACGAGAAAAGAGCTAATGTATGGAATCAATTATCCAGCCATCTACTAAAAATAAAAAGGCCCACATGGCATATACCAGAATAATACTGAGATAAAATCAGTTTCTTAAAAATGTAATTGTGCCTCGTGGCAAACAGCTGCACGGAGAAAAGAACTTACGCAAATACGCGTCTCTTCATAAGTGTCTGTTAAAGAAAATGGTAGGCTGGAGTGCAATGCCTAAAATTTCTCGATTTCATAAAATGGACTAAAAAACGTTTTGTATATATTTATATTAGTCAAAAATTGAAGAAAAAAAACAACATCGATTGATTGGAAGTCCCTTTGCAAGGGCATACACTCTCTTGAAGGTTATGTTGGTACCCTTTAGGAAAACTCAATATAAAATGTAATTGTATCGCTTTTGAAATGAAATAGCAAAAAGCTCCCTGTACACTGCCACAGGTAACTAGTAGAGGTGAGCATGGTGCTAATACCCAGGTAAGTTACTACTGTGTGTTTCAAGGATTCAGTCGTTAATCTAACTTCTTGCGCCCGGGCTAGTATGTGATATAGGGGCGGCCAGTATTTTCCTGCAAAATCATTTCTCTTCCCATGGCAGGCCGAGACAAACAGAAATTCTCCAAATACCCACTGCATAAAGAAACTATCGGAGCACATTGAGTGGAATATATCTGTATTGTAGGAGTCAATGCCCTACTGCTCGAAGGACATGGAAGGCTTAGCAGAGAACCAATTGCTCTAGCTAAGTTTGCTCTACTTTGTGAACTATAGGGGTGCCCAAGAACCGGCTGAACTAAAGGTAACACCCAGATAGGAAAAAGGATTTGTATTTAGCAAGTGATTAAACCCAACTCTGATACTGGAAATTTAAGAGCGCTTAGGGCCACAGGTCATGATAAAAGTTTTGAAAAAATTAGTCTGCAGATCTAAATTGGCCATAAAGTCCACAATGGGATCTTGGGGGGCAGCCGAGCACAGCGAGGTCTGCCCCCTGGGCAGATTGGGAGGGGGAGTGGCCGGAGCGGCCATTTTGCAGGATTTGGGCTACTTTGGGAATAGCCCAAATGTAGCCCAATTTATAGAAATTATAGCCCAAAGGGGATATAACAGTTTTGCGCGCTAACCCAGCCACCATTTTAGGTTTGGTGACCTGGTGGCTGGGAGCGCATTTGGCAGGGCAGGTTTTTTGTCGTCAGGTTTAGTTTCATTTAGCAAAGTTGTAGGCGGATTTGGAGAGGTTATAATGTCGGGTGGTGACTATCGCGTCTTGGAAGCTCTTAGGCTTCTTAGTGAGGCGGGGAGAATGGACCTCATTATCCCGGAGGCGGTGGTCACGCGCCAGGTGAGGCGCGCGTCGGCCGGGGTGGCGGCCGCCGTCGCGGCTTGTTCACCCCCCCGGAGAGCGGTTGGAGACCAGGTGAGTGTATGGGGCCGCGCATATGTCAGGAGCGCGGCCCTGGGTGGTTTGGAGGCGGTGGGTGTTGTCGCGGGGGGTGTGGGGTTGGGGGAGTTGCGAGGAGATCTGGGGCAGGGAAAGGCATCTCGGCGGGGGTGCGCAGCGAGCGCCCCCCCATCGCGGGCACAATCTCTCGAGGGCTGCTCGTATGGCAAGGGAGCGGCCCCGGCACTGGGGACAGCGGTAGAAGCGCATGGTGGAGGCCGCAGAGAGGCGGGTGTAGCGGCCCATGTCCTGGGAGCAGGGACATCGCAATGGGGCAGCGCGGGGTGGGGGAGCACTGCCCTGGCGACGGGTGAGCAGCGGCAGAGCCCAGGGACTGGGCGCAGGCCTTTGAAGGCAACGGGGGCGAGGCGAGGGAGCGGGAGCGCGTCACGTGGGTCTCCCCCGCGGGGCCAACAGGAGAGGGGCCGCTCTTATACTAGAAGAGCAGGCCCCAGTGGGAGGATATGGCAGCAGAGTCAGAGGGGGCCACAGGAGGGGCTACAAGGTCGGGGGAGTGATAGCGAGTTGGGGGACAGTGTGGTGGGGGCTGGGCAGGCCGCTGCTGGGGGAAGTGCACAGGAGGGGAAGCTTGGTTGGGGGCAGGCCCGGGGGATACAGGTGGAAAGTTTCGTGGCGGAAAGGGGTCTGGGCCATGCCGCGGAGCAGGAAGGGGGTGAGGAAGTGGGGGGGATGTCGCCTTTATCGCCCTTATTGATAGAATCGGAAGGGAGCGAGAGGGACTGGGCAGGCCTGGACATTTTCGAGTCTTGGTCTGAGGGGGTGTCTGGGGCGCAGGGGACGGGGGCGCAGGTGGGGTTTGGGGGGGACGTGGGGGCTGGAGGAGGAGGTGGCGGATTTGAGTGTGGTAGGTCGGGCTTGGGTAGCCAGTACGTTAGGGGCGGGTAAGCGGGGATGGGATGGTAGTCAGAAGAGAGGTGGGCCCAGCACACCAGACCATTCCTTTTTGTTTCAGGCGGTGGATCGACAACCTGACCGTCGCGGGGTGCCAGACTTGGTAGGGCTGGGAGCGGCCCAGATGCACCAAGGAGAAGGGAGGGTGGAGCCTTGGGCGGCGTGCCCAGTACCGGCAGGGGATCCCGGCGTGGCTGGCACAAGTAGGCCCGGGACGGGCTCGCCCGTCCCAACACCCACGGGGTCGCAGCGCCCCGAGGGACAATGACGACGGAACGCCACTGAAGAGGATGTTGGTGTCTTTCGCAGGGTTCAGTCGGCTCCACCAGCAGGGAGCGCTGGGGGGGCAAGGCAGGAAGAACTAGATTATGAGGAGGATAGTATGGAGGAGGGAGAGGTGCGTGATGTGGAGGAGGACAGGGCGGGGGGGCCGAGTAATGTTGTGTCTAGTGTCTTACAGGTGTCACGACGCCAGGCGAGGTCCACGGGACGGACATCAAGGTGGGAGATCGGCTCTGCCCCTCGGCCAGGACACAGGGTGGAGCGACGGACGGAGTCATTGGCGCCAGGTAAACGGTCTTTGCTCGGGCGCCCATTGATGGTATCCGTGGGTGTTGGGGGGTCTGACAGAGAAGGGGGGTTGGGGGAGGTTGCGCAAGGGTGCGTATGTGGTGGATGTGGCGTTTGGCACGGAGGAAGCAGGTAAGGGAAGGGAGTCTGGAAAAAGCAAAGACGTGGGGAGTGTGACGGACACGAAGGGGACGGTGGAGACGCAGACGGGAGAGGGGGAGACACAATTAGAGAGTAAAGAAGTTAAGATAAAACGTTTGCCATATATGGGGGTCACTAAGCCCTTGGGTGCACATTTGATGCTGGCTACCAAAGAGCGGATTTGGAAAGGGGAATATGTGGAAATGCTAAAGCTCCTTCATAGGGAAGTGCGGGCGAAGGAGGGCTCCAAGGAGGAGGAATTTGGATTGGCTAAGCGGCCTAAGGTGCCGTTGACGATTGAAAACTGGACAGCGGCTTTCCTTATCTACGCTAGCTTGTATTGTGAAAAGTTCCCAGAGAGGTCTGTGGCCATGTTTAAATACATGGATGTCATACGGAAGGCGCAGATCACAGGGGGTGGATATGCGTGGGCCCAGTATGATGAGGAGTTCCGGGCACGCATGGCGTGGGACCCGGAGGCGAAGTGGGGCGAGCTGGATACAGATTTGTGGCAGCATACGATGGGTTTAGCGGGGTCTGGGAAAACTATTTTCACGGCCAGCGGGCTCCCCCTGGTATATCGGCCCTTTCGAGGAGGCCCCACCCGTGGGGGGGTGGGGGGAGCAGGCAGGGGACAGGCAGGGGAGAAAGGTGCTTGCTGGGATTACAATAAAGGACTGTGCACTCGGGAGTACTGTCGCTTCCGGCACGAATGCTCCGGATGTGGGAAACGTCATGCACTGGTCAACTGTTGGAGGGCCCAGGGTCAGTCGCAGGGAGCTCAGCATTGGCAGTCAGGAGCCTTTAAAGCAGGAGGTCAACAGCAGCAGCAGCAGCCGGGTGGGGGGCGGGGGGCTAAGGGGCCTGGGCCAAAGGGCTCGTACTCCGGTTAAATTGGGGAACTTGCTGGTGGCTTTGCAGGGGTATCCAGAGAGGGAGGCTGCAGAGCGGTTATGTTTGGGGTTTCTGGAGGGGTTCAGACTGGGGTACGAGGGTCCACGGGTGAGGCGCTGGGCAGACAATCTGAAATCGGCACAAGAGCACTCTCAGGTAGTGCAAGGCAAACTTGACAAGGAGGTACGGGAGGGCCGCATGGCGGGCCCCTTTCAGGAATGGCCGTTGCCAAATTTGATTGTGTCACCCATTGGAGTGGTGCCTAAAAAAGAGCAGGGGCAGTTTCGCCTTATTCAACATTTGTCTTGGCCGGAAGGAGGGTCAGTCAATGATTTTATTGATGAGCGAGAGGCCACTGTATCTAACTGTTCTGTTGACGTTGCCATGTCACTGGTGGTGACCGCGGGCGCAACAGCGCAGATGGCAAAGTGCAACATAAAGTCAGCTTTCCGGCTGCTTCCAGTTCACCCGGATGACAGGGATCTGTTGGGCATACAATTCGGCGGTCACTGGTATGTGGACAAAGCTTTGCCGGTGGGCTGCTCCATGTCCTGCGCACTTTTTGAATGTTTCAGCACGTTCCTACAATGGTTGTTTACGGAACGGACGGGTCACCAAGGAGTTACGCACTACCTGGATGACTTCTTTTTTGTGGGCACCTCAGACTCCACGGACTGCCAGAAGGCTCTGGACAGCTTCAATGAGATCATGAGGGAACTGGGTGTGCTGCTGGCACCAGAGAAAATGATGGGAACTAGCATGAACCTTACCTTTTTGGGAATCGAGTTGGACTCAAGGTTGATGGAGGCACGCCTTCCTGTGGACAAAAAGCAGCAAATGTTGGGGCTGCTGGCAACCATTTTGGCAAAGACAAAAGTTATGGTTAAAGACATACAGGTTCTGCTGGGCCATCTCAACTTCACCTGTAGGGTGGTCAGAGTAGGGAGGACGTTCTGTAGGCGACTGGGGTGGGCACTGGCGGGACAGAGGCCACCGCATCATCATGTACGTCTGTCAGCTGGGGTGCGGGAAGACTTGAGCATGTGGCAGTTTTTCTTGCATCAGTTCAACGGGATACCTCTGATGAGGGAGGCGGACATGGTGTGGGACATACAGATTTTCTCAGACGCAGCAGGGAGCACTGGGTTTGGTCTTTATTGGCAGGGGAGGTGGTGTGCCGAACCCTGGCCAGAGGAATGGTTGGGTGGGGGCAGGAGTATTACCTTTTTGGAATTTTTTCCCCTGGTGGTGGCTGTCACGCTGTGGGGGGCTCTGTTGGCTCACAAGAGGGTCAGTTTCAGGATCGACAACATGGCAGTGGTGCATGTGGTCAATCGACAGTCTGCGAGGGATGAACAGGTTCTGAAGTTGTTAAGGGTTTTCGTGTTGGGGTGCTTGAAGCATGATATTGCTTTTCACGCGGTGCATGTGCCAGGTGTGGACAATGACATTGCGGATGCTTTGTCTCGTTCGCAGTGGGGGAGAATCCGTGGGCTCGCCAAGGATGCGGACGTGACCCCGACCAGCATGCCGCACCAGCTGTGGTACGTAGGCAACACAGGATGTTGCAACTGGTTTTAGGCTCATTAGCCCAATCCACGAGGTCAGCCAATCGAGCGGCATGGGAAGAGTTCTTACGTTCCGGGGCACGGCGGCGGGCCTCTTGGGTGGCTAGACAGGAGGACGTGGTACAGTTCATCTTGGATTTGGTGGAGAAGGGACTTACGAAGGTCACAATTGTGGGCAAGCTGGCGGGAATTGCTTTCGTCGGGAAATTGTTGTGGGGCTATGCTCCCTCCGCGGGTGAACTGGGAGCACAGATTTTGGAGGGCTGGGCGCAGGAGTGTGGGCGCGCCTCTCGAGTGCGGAGACCTTTGTCGTGGGAACTGTTGGAAGGGGTGCTCGGGGTGTTGCCTGGAGTGTGTTTTGATGAGGGGGAAGCAATCCTGTTTGCTACGCTCATGTCATGGATGTTTTTCGGGGCTTTTTGGGTTTCAAAGTTGTTGGGGTCCAAGGGGGAGCGGGGTTTGTCTTGGGGGGAGGTTTCCTTCGGTTCAGAGGAGGTCAACATCTGGCTCCGGAAGGCGAAGACGGATCAGAAAAGCAAAGGGAAATGGGTATCTTTGAAAAGGAGGCGCACGTCGCCTGTTTGTCCTTTTCAGTGGGGTTTGCGGTGGAAATCCTTGTCAGGGGGTTTGGGAGGGCTGGTCTTTGCGCATGGGGATGGGCGGTGCGTCAAGGCTTCACAGCTGCTAGCGGTATTGAGAAAAGCGCTGGGTCAACTGGGGATCGATGGGAAGGGGTTTGGCACGCATTCCTTTCGGATTGGGGCAGTGTCGGAGGCCCATTCTAGGGGTTGGGAGCGAGGGGACATTATGAGGTTGGGTAGGTGGTCGTCAGATTGCTATCAGCGTTATGTGCGCAGCGACGTTGGGGGAGGTGTTGTATAAAAAAAAAAAAAAATGTGTTTGTTTGGTTTTTTTCTGGTTTCTTATTCTCATTTCTCTTTTCAGGTTCGGTTATGGGTCCCCTTGCGAGGGAGATTTCCGTCTGGATTGTGGGGCATTCATTTGTGAAGCGGGCGCAGGTCCAGGCCCGCTCGAGCTACCTTAGAGACAGTTTGGGATTTAGCAAAAACGTATTCTCTGTTGCTTGGCGAGGTAGGGGCGGTATGCGCTGGAAGGAGTTGTTATCAGTGCTGAACGGGATTTTGGTGGCTGGTAGGTGCCCGGATGTGTTGGTGGTGCATCTGGGGGAAAACAACATGGTCAGGGAGACGGGCTTGGCGCTGATGCGGGCTATGAAGAGGGTTTTGTCATTGATCAAAGCTCAGTGGGCAGGGTGCTCCATTGTATGGACGGAGTTTGTCCCCCGGAGAGTTTGGAGGGGGGCGGTCAATCCTGGAGCAGTTGACAAGGCTAGACGGAAGTTGAATTCTGAGTTGGTGAGGTTTAGTCGGCACTTGGGGATTGGTAGGATTGTGCATAGGGAGATTCATTACGACACGCCAGATTTCTTCAGGGATGATGGGGTACATTTGTCAAGCATCGGCATGGACCTGTATCTTTTGGAGTTGCGGGAGGTGTTGGCCCGGTGGTTAGGGGTTTACCGTCGTTGGGCGGGAAGGATACTGTTGGGGGGGGCAGAAAAAGGGGGAGGCGGTGTATCCGCCTACACTCCCGCCTTGTTTCTGGGTGGCGGGGTGGTTGACAGTTGGCCGGGATTGGCTGGAGTTTGTTGTTATATGTTTGGTAGTTTGTGAGCAGGAGCAGGGAAAGGGTAACCAGGTAGGATAAGTTTAGATTAGAGGTTGGTTAGTTACAGTAGCACAAAGGCAGGTAGGGATTACGGTCAGGGGGATTTAGGATTTGGAAAGGCTAGATTGTGTAGGATTGGGTTATATTATGGTTATGGAATGTTATGTTGTATTTTGTGGGATGGGGGAACTGATGTGGGGATCGTAGGGGTGGGGGGAGGAACAAGGGGTCAGGAAATTCTTGTATAGTGAGGTGCTTAGTTTTGTAAGGCAGTGGCCAAGGGATGAAATTGTGATATGCACCTGTTTCAATAAAGCAGCCTTTTTCACACACAATAAACTGGTCTTGTTTCGGCTCGCCCCCCCCCCCCCCTCCCCCTTTATCTCCCAATGGGAGATTGGGGGCAGCCGAGCACACCGAGGTCTGCCCCCCGGGCAGATTGGGAGGGGGAGCGGGGGAGTGGCCGGAGCGGCCATTTTGCAGGATTTGGGCTACTTTGGGAATAGCCCAAATGTAGCCCAATTTATAGAAATTATAGCCCAAAGGGGATTTAACGGTTTTGCGCGCTAACCCAGCCACCATTTTAGGTTTGGTGACCTGGTGGCTGGGAGCGCATTTGGCAGGGCAGGTTTTTTGTCCCCACCCGCCCTCCCTAGTTCCAGGGGTTGCAGGGGGCGTTATTTTTGGCTGGTTAGCCTTTTTGGCGTTGGGAGTTTTTTGTGGGCTGAATTTGTTGGAACAGGTTCATAGGGGTTGACGTGGTGTATTGTCGCTTGGAACAGGTGCAGGCGGGGTGGTTGACAGTTGGCCAGGATTGGCTGGAGTTTGTTGTTATATGTTTGGTAGTTTGTGAGCAGGAGCAGGGAAAGGGTAACCAGGTAGGATAAGTTTAGATTAGAGATTGGTTAGTTACAGTAGCACAAAGGCAGGTAGGGATTACGGTCAGGGGGATTTAGGATTTGGAAAGGCTAGATTGTGTAGGATTGGGTTATATGATGGTTATGGAATGTTATGTTGTATTTTGTGGGATGGGGGAACTGATGTGGGGATCGTAGGGGTGGGGGGAGGAACAAGGGTTCAGGAAATTCTTGTATAGTGAGGTGCTTAGTTTTGTAAGGCAGTGGCCAAGGGATGAAATTGTGATATGCACCTGTTTCAATAAAGCGGCCTTTTTCACACACAATAAACTGGTCTTGTGTCGGCTCGTTCCCCCCCCACTCCCCCCTTTATCTCCCAAAAGATTTAACTAACAGGCGTAAAGCATTCTGTGTACTGGCCATTAACATGGCATCATCCGCAGAAAGTAATGTAGAGAGAGGTGGGCTGTTGATCTTAGGGGTGTCAGGCGAGCTCATAATTTGATGTGTGCTGAGGTGGTTAATGTATAAAATGAAAAGCAATGGTGCAAGCATGCAGCGTTGGCAAACTCCGCGCCGAATGCAAATTTTTTGTCTGACACCTCACCGTTCTGACCAAACCTGACCCTAGTTTGTATTTGGGTGTAATTATACCAGCGTGCTTATACGGGCTGCATCTAATCCCAGCTCTATTAGGACTTGCAACAGCTTTGACCTGTTAATGAACCCTAGATAAAGTGGTACCAGTTTTGTCACGGTGGTTTTACCAATAATTAAATTTAAATTTAGGCATTGTTTTATCGTGCCACTACCAGTTCGGAAATTGTATTGGCAGGCAAGATGGGCTGGTAGGAATGAGGTTTTGAGCGATTCCCTTTTTTTGAAAATTGGAACAATGACTGAGTTTAACGAAGAGATAGGAACAGGCAAATGGGTCAAGCTGTTAAAAATGTTAGTCAGGATTTAATTAGGTCTACTGGAAAACCACCAGGGCCCAGCGCCTTTTCCCCAAACTGTGCTGAATGGCCAACATAACTTCCTGTAAAGAGACCGTCACAGATGCAGACTGTAACTGATGTCCAAATGTCATGAAGTAATAGTTAGAGGCAAGGTACATTTGAGTTAAATGGTCCACCCACCTATATGACAACTAGGACGGTTTGTTTTCTGATCAAGAGATTGCATATTAGATACAGCTCCCCAAAAAGATTTACTGTCTTTTGAGCAGGCTGAATGCATGAGTGCCTCCCATTGTTTAATAATGATTTTCATTCCGCCTGCGCACTGTCACAAATGTATATTGCTTCCATATCTGAGCTACCACAATTGGGTCTCTAGGTTTCTCAGCCAAGACTCTATGCAAAGAACGATTTAAAAGGGACACTCATGGTTGAACCATCAAGGCACCTGTGACAATTCTTTATTAGGTTTACAAAGGGACTGTCTGATCTTAATAAATAAGGCACAAAAAGAGCTTACTATTTCTCCTTGGTCAACAACCTCTGCCAAGCATTCCAAAACAAACTCAAGGCTTTCCCCAAAAATAATGGGGGATCTGTCATTTTCCAACATAGTTTGAGGTTGTCGGTGGAGGTTGACAAATTTGTAAGAGTGGGTGAAGTTTTGAAAACCTTCCTGGATGGAACATTAAGTGCCAACTTGACTGGAATATGATTCCCAAAATTGGTGTCAATGACTGTACTATGGTGCAGAAGGGGAACAAGGCTTCGGAAGACAACGATATAATCAATCACTAGTGGCAATTCCTACCCCTAAATGTGGATATATCCAAATGATTGCTTCCCGACATTTCCATCTGAGGAAGCAATATATCCTGCCAATTCTTTGCCTCTCAAATCCCCCGTTCACGGCCCGTAAGAAGCACTACACTGGTGAAAATTTGGTAATTTAGCATTAAGATCTCCGCCCATACGCAGGTATAATTGTTGTCCCTTATTACTTAATCGGTCCACAAGAAAGGAAACATATTCAAAAATCCCTGGAAATCTTTGATTAGATATATTTGAAAAGTCATTAATATAAATGTTTATTTAATATAAAGACAATGCCCCCTTGAATAAGACCACCTGAAAGTCGCTTCCTGGCACATATAGAGCCTCTGGGCGACCACCAAGTTGCAAGTTTATCCAGGTGGTTCAACCTCCTGATGCTCGCCCTGCGCGAGAGGGAACAGCAAGGTCTCTTGTATTAACATGATGTCAAAAGATCTAATGAACAATTGCCAATTGGGTTTTGCTAACTTGCTGCGAAGCCCTGCGATATTCCAGCTCATTATTCAAAGTGGGCACTGACTTGATGCCATAGAATTTTGCAGCGAAGATTTTGCCATGATAGATGTATTTTACGGCTCTTCTGACAAAACTGTGTTATACAAGTCAGTGGGAGGCTTGTTCTGGCCTGCTAAATTTGAAAAATACGAGACATGCAAAGTCCCTGGGCAGGTTAAAGGGGCTCCCCATGGGGTTACTCCTAGCACATCTTGTCAGGCAATCTCATTACAGTCTGAGAAAGGGGCATGTCTATTGGTGCAGACCAGGCCTTGGAAAGAATGGGGCTGGTGAACAGGTAGAGCGGGTGTTTAATGAAATTAGGGAGCTTGTAAATATAACCCAGAGGAAGAATAAGTGTTAGGTTTTGTAGATAACTTTGCCACATTGCTTCTCAATAGCCTTCTCACAGTGCTCAGGCACCTGAAGTTAATGGTGATACAGTCTTCAGAAATATCCTTTGGGGTAGAACAAAGACAACTAACCCGTCTAACCATCATAATGTCTTGCCCCTCTGCAATGTTAAAGTTACTGCTTGCCCCCAGCCAGTGAATGGCTTTTCGGGCCTGCTCCCATGGCTCAATTTGATCACTATTCAAGGGGGCACACCTGCCATTATTAAAACATACGGACAGGATTCTGGGGGCAAATTCAAGACGGTTGTGCTAGGCTCACTGACTTTGACCCAATCCTTCCTGTATGCGAAAGGCACGTTGACCTGCTTAGCTGATGTAGGAAGGGGACAATTTTGAACTAAGCACATCAGTGTCCCTCTTGCCCTTGTTTTTTGTTAGAGAATCCGCAGCTCTGTTTTGGGATCACATGACGCATATTCTGGATTAAAAGAGGTTTATTGAAGAAAGGCACAGAGACCCCCAGAAGCTACCCTCTCAGCTCCTCAGCCAAGCTTCACTGCTGGACTCCCACAATCCAGATTCCAGCAGTAGAACCTTGTTGCTAAGAGATAGCATGAGCACAGTAAATCATAGAGAAATCAATAAAGCACAGATATAATGAACACTTAACACATCTCCCTTTTTCAACAAAAATAATTAGTGAACAACTGTAAATCTAAAAATAAATAACATTTAAGTGATAAAAATAAGACGATTAATAGTGATGATTAATTACAAACATAACTCTCCAGTTTTTTCGGTCTACACTTAATACACTCACTTGGAACTCTTCTAGAGATGTCATTAGAATTGTTAACTAAATTAGGATTTTTATCCAACCACACTTTCACTTCAACATCGTTACATTTGACCGCCCTGCGTACATTCCACCATTTACCATCAGACAAATTGATTAAATTGCCTTGAACCTCCACAATTTTTTTAGGTTCAGATAATTTAGAAACACCCTTCTTCACAATATTCCCCGCACACAACCTTACAAAATCATCTTCCTTGAAACTTTTGAAACTCTTTTCTAACTTATCATTATGTCTCCTTTGATAAGCATGTTGATAAATCTCAACCTTATTGCGTATGTCCGTATCATTAATATTTTTCTTACCACTCCTGCCCATCCATGCTGGTACCGACACAGTGCAAGGAACTCTACCTTTAAGCAAACTAAACGGAGTCTCCCCAGTTACGGAATGTGGTGTAGTTCTGTAATTCCATAACAACTTCTTAACCTCAGCTCTCCAGCATCCATTCATAGATAAAGATAATTGAATGTTTTCTCCCAACACACGGTTAAAACGTTCCACTAAACCATTTCCCCTGGGATGATAAACAGGAGTTTTTAAATGTCTGATGCCTAACCTTTTGAGAAAAACACCAAACTCCTCAGAAATAAATTGTGGACCGTTATCTGTTATAATCTCAGCAGGGCATCCCTCCCTTCGAAATATTTCATCACAAAATGTAATAACACTGCTTGATTTGACTTCACTGGTGAACGCAACTTCTGGCCACTTTGAATAATATTCCATCATTACGATCGCATACTTTTCAGATGCAGCTAAACATTCAAATGGACCACATATATCAATTCCCAATCTCTCCCATGGTTTCTCTTGTAATTTAGTGGGAGTAATGGGTGACTCTCTCAAGACATGGGACTTGTCACTGCATGTGCAAGATACACACTCTCTCACGAATCTTTCGACATTCCCTATCCATGCCCGGCCACCAGAAATCCATTCTAGCTTTTCTCTTGACTGCTGACATTCCTCCATGACCTTCATGCAATAAGTCCATCAATCTGGTCCTTAAGGCTTCGGGCACAACTAATTTGTCACATCTCCTTACAATGCCACCCTCAACAGATAACTCCTCCCACACATCTTTGTTACGTCTAACATCATCATCTAACTTCCAACCATAGGCAGTTGGTAACATCTTGATGATCTTCACTAAAGTCGCATCTGCAGCAATCGCTTCCTTCCACTCATTCTCGCTGATAGCCTGACAAACATCAACAATGTTAGCTACCATCCACTCCTCTTCATCAATATTATCCCCCTCATCACTGTCTACAGGCAAACGGGATAAACAATCCGCATTCACGTTCTTCACACCAGGAACATACTTCAACTCAAATGAAAATTTTTGTAAACGATACAACCATTTTGCAATACGTGGTGTGGCTCTTCAAGCCCCTGCTGTGGTAAAAATATCCAGCAAAGGCCTGTGATCCGTGTATAGCTCAAATGTAGTGCCCCAAACATACACTCAAAAGTGTTGTACACCCCACCAACAGGCAAGCGCTTCCTTTTCGATGGTAGAAAAGGAAGTCTCCGCACCCTTCAGAGTACGTGATGCGAAAGCCACTACCCTTTTTTTTCCGTCACTTCGTTGCATTAGTACCGCACCAAGACCATAACCGCTGGCATCAGTCACAATTATAGTTTCATCCTGTGGGTTGAACGGACTCAAAGCAGTAGCATTTGCCACCGCTTTTTTGATGGCCACAAACGCTGACTCACACTCCGCAGACCATACAAATGATACCCCTTTTTTAATGAGATCACGTAATGGATGTACTAGTTCAGAAAAATGGTGAACAAATTTGGCATGGTACGCGGCCAAACCGAGAAAAGATCTTAATTAATCCTTGTCTTGAGGGGAGGGAGCCTTTCAAGATCTTGAACTAAGTTCAATTTAGGTTTGATTCCCTCAAAAGACAAGGTGTGTCCCAAATAATCAACCGTTTGTTCACCAAATTTGCATTTTTGGAGACTAATAGTAAGGCCCGCACTTTCCAACTTAGTAAGCACATCCAACAAAGTTGCATCGTGATGCATTTCATCTCCACCCCATATCAACACATCATCCTGAAATACTAACACATTTTTTACATCTTTTAAAACCGATTGCATCACTCTTTGGGATACTGCTGAAGCAGAGGCTAAACCGAAGGGCATCCTAACAAATTGAAAAGCAACTTCAGGTGTTATGAGGGACTTCAAATGTTTTGATTCAGGTTGTAAACGCACCTGATGGTAGGCACTGGATAAATCCAAAAGTAGTAAAACATTTGCCACCTGCAACACTAGACAACATTTCGTTTATACACGGCAAAGGATGTCTGTCCACCCATATACATTCGTTTAAGTCTCTTAAATCCACACACATGCGCATATTTCCGTTGGGTTTGTGTGCGATTACAATCGGACTTAACCACTCCGATGCCTCTATGGGTTCTATTATACCCTCTTTGCATAATCTTTGTAGCTCAATCTTTAATTTACCTCTTAAAGCCAAGGGAACATTACGGACCTTGTGTACTTTGGGTACGGCGTCCTTCTTTAGTACAATTCGGTGCTCAAACTTTTTAAGACATCCTAATTTATCTTTAAATAAATTTGGAATTTTTTTTACCCATTTGTTATCGTCATAACCCGTTAATAAAACTTGTAAAGGATGATTGGGGTCAAGGATGATCCCCAAATTTTTTTGTTCTTTCCATCCCAATAAACATTTTCCTACTTCTACCACATACATTTTTGCTTCTGTTCTCCTGCCTTTGAACAACATCATTCCATTAAAATATCCTAGGACAGGTAACTTTGTTCCACAATATCCTTGTGGTTCAACGTCCGTAGGAATTAATTTTTCTGCCCCTAACTCCTTCCACTTTTGTTTATCAATTAACGTAAAAGGTGAACAGGAATCTGCCCACATGGGTATGTCAAAGTCATTTATGGTAATAATGCATTTAGGAGTAACATATGCACCACAGGTCTTGTAAGTAGAATCATTGCTGTCTCTTACAACCATTACTTCTACATCAGAATAACTTTCATTTTCTGCCTCATTTGTGGAATGGTGTGCAACAACATCATTTATGATGTTTACAGATTTTTTCCCATTGTGAAAGTTTTCTCCCTTACAAACTCTTGAAAAATGACCAATTCTTTTACATTTGTAGCAACGACTTTTAGAAGCAGGACAATGACTGGCTTCAGCTGTGTGTTTATTACTACCACATCTATAACATCATTTTTTTTTTAACCCCGCATCTTGCTTCACGGAAGGAAATATCTTGTCTTCAATATCTATTCTTGTAGTTTTCTTAGAGGGATTTAACACACATATCTTGCTTTGGTCTGGATCGTTTTTCTGTTTATTGTCAGCTAAATCTTTGATGTATTGAGAGGTGTTTACGATCTCCAAAGATTTATCTAAGGTGGGATCTTTTAAATCTAACAATTTCTCTTGAATTCTCGAATTATTGGTTCTATTAATTAATTGATCTCTGATGATTTCATCTCTCAAGTCTTTAAATCTACAAGTTATAGCTAATCTTCTTAGGGCTGCAACGTACTGTTCAATTTTCTCACCTTGTTTTGGAGCGCGAGAGAAAAACTTATGTCTCTCAACTACTAAACTTAATTTTTTACCAAAATTCTCTGACAATGCAGACATGGCGCTCTCATACACATCATACTGGTCATCCTCAGAATCAGAATTCAGGTGATCGGCATTTGCCTGGAAATTGGGCAACGTGCTTAAAACCTTTCTACCCTCAACACCCAAACTTAACTTCAAAATAGCAAATTTTCTTTTCGGCAAAAATACATCTCCCCCAATGGCTTCTAAATATGTAACAAGAGCTTCCTTCCAATCTTCCCACTCCATGCATGTGGGACCAGGTTCCTGTAAAAAAGTGGGTGATGGGGGAATGTTTTGAGTAGCCATGGTTCACAGTATCGCTAAATCACAGATGTTAAAAAAAAATAGCGATATGCTATTAAGTAGTAGTCCAACAACTGTGTCAAGTATCAATAAGTAGGTGTCTCAAAATAATATCAAGATAAAATATTAATAAAAATTATGTTATAGAGAAGAATTTTTAAAATTTTTATAGTGCTGTTTACTATAAAAATGTCACAATGTGGTTATGGCAGGGTAAATACTTCAGTTTCAGGTGATCTAAGTTCGTCTTCAACTGATCTCTCTGGTATCGATGTGAGGCTCAAATGCGATCTGAACAGAGACTTGCGTGTATCCCAGCAACAAGAAAACACAGGCAAGGGTCAGACGCGTACTTGCATTGCACCAATCAGGCGAGATTTCTCCAATGACATCAGAACCTTTGTGCAGATCACTTCCGTATGAGTACGTGAATACGTCAACACGTTATGGATGTAGACAATGGGAACGTGAAGTTTGAGACGCGGACATCACTCTTGAGATGCGGTGATGGTGATCCTTTTTTTTTTATCGTTCACGGCATCCAGCTCCTTCACCAATGGCGCACCTCGTACCTTCCTCAGAGTGGCACTCTCCTTCCAGGTTCTTTTCTCAATACCTCTTCAACATGGTAAGAATGTTCATACCTTCACAATTCCATAGCTTGTTGACAAGACGACTCCGATGGATTATTCACGCAGAGAAAGCCCGTGCCCATCACAAGCACACAGGGTTAATGTCGATATTTTCATACAAACTGTAACCGCCCTTTCTCACCAGAAGGATGATGGTCAGGATAAATTCATTCTATGTCACCGCATAATCTCCTTCACGATTCCAGCAAGGAACAGTTCAGATTTGCGATGATCTCAAAAGGAGTGCGAACTGGGGGTCTTCAAATTTTTCAAAGTGCCTAAAACAGAACGCAGTAGTTTTTTCAAAAACAAAATCTCCCAAGATATCCAAAATGAATGCTAGTCCTCTTCACAGCCATCCCACCCTCGTCGCCATTTTTGGGATCACAGGACGCATATTCTGGATTAAAAGAGGTTTATTGAAGAAAGGCACAGAGACCCCCAGAAGCTACCCTCTCAGCTCCTCAGCAAAGCTTCACTGCTGGACTCCCACAATCCAGATTCCAGCAGTAGAACCTTGTTGCTAGGAGATAGCATGAGCACAGTAAATCATAGAGAAATCAATAAAGCACAGATATAATGAAAACATAACACTTTGCCTCTGGATTCAGGCTGCATCACGTTGTGGGTTATATGGTTTTCCGGATTGAACAGACCTGGTACCCCATCATGGGCTTACAGGGCGGGACACTGTTGGTTATATCTCCAATACACGCTAAACAGCAATTAAGGGCAACACAGGATTTGATCATGTTAGCTAAATGGCCTCCAATCACTGCGAAGCGCTCCTTTATGAGGCCCAGTTGATTCTCCAGGACCTCTGTCAACAAATTGTGCATATGGTCGATTTGAATGTAATTCAAGAGTGATGTATCTTGCCCCCTCCAACCAGCAGCTTGGTAGGCTTGGGTTTTCATGCACGAGGCATGATTACTAGTCTTTATGCGCTTAGCAACAGGTTCCGGTGATGAAATAGAACTAATAGGGCTGGAGCGAACAGGTCGGCTACGGGTTGGTCTCCTGACTAGATCATTATACACAGATGATGGATTTTGTGTGTCTGTTGATCCTCCATCTGCTTTATTACGTACTTCTGGATTTACCTAGTGGAGCTTAATTATGTAATTCCCTGAATTCTCAGCTATATCACCCATGTTGCTCCCATTCTCCAGAGATAACCTTTGTTCGGTTAGAGCTATTTCGCTGCGTACAACCCCAATCTCTCTCTCTCTTGAGCATAGTGTCGATACTTGTGGGTCTGTATGGTTTTAAGCAACCTCTAATCACTTCACATTTTCCCATATTGGTGAGGAAATGAGGTGGAAATCCTCACCTGTATTTTCCAGGTAAAATTCCCCCCCATAGTTGTTGGCGCGCTGCTTAGAGATAGACAGTGCTATAAGCGCGATGGAGACTGCCGCCCCCTGACAACAGCTGCAGGTGAATGAAAGCTGTGGGTCCTGGGGCTGGGAGTCCCACCAGGGCACAGGCAGCAGAGTTCCCAGGGCAGCTGAATAGCTCCTTGATAAGGTGTGAACTTGATCCCAAAGCTCAGAAAAGGGCCTTGGGTGAGGGGGTATTCTGTTTCTCTGGCAGGATAACCATCTGGCCCGTGCCCAGGAACTTAATTAACTTCAAAGAGGCCTACCCTGTCACAGGCAGAGTTAGTTAACACATGACCCTGCCCCATTTTTTGCACTTAAGCTAGCAAAGCACCAATCCAAATGGGAGAGGAGCTGCCCCCAGAACCGATTTTGAGCAACCACAGGGGAGGAATACTGATTTTCCAGGCCACACCTCTAGGGAGGGCACAGGCACTTTGCATAGGGGAAGAAAGGTTCTACCCTGTTTGTATTTAGGTAGAGAGGGGCACTGTAGGCAGTTGGGTAGAGATTCCCCAGAGAACGTTTTCCCTATTGGTTAGGGAGGGGGACAGGAGTCACCTCCACCCACTGACCAGTGGCAAGTATGAATATGGCATGCCTGGTCTTCCTCTTCAGAACACTACTGGACCTGTGGAAGACAGAAAAAGGACTGCACCCACTGTTGTGGATAGTGAGTAGAACCATAAGGACTGGTCCTCCTCTGACTTGTACCCAGGACAAAGAATTGGACTCCAAGGGTCAGTTGGTTGACCTTCTGATAAAATACAGGGACACAAAAACTTCTAGAAACCCACACTATAGAAACCTGAACAGTTTTATCTGGACCTTCTGTTGACCGTGCTGGTGTCTTCCTTTTGAGTGAGTCCTGGACTCTAAGTGCTGTTCTTAGGGTCCTGAGGCTGGCTGGTATCGGAGTCTCCTCTTCCTATCTAACCCTAAAAGCGGAAGATAGGAATGTTTTGCTGAATTTCATCTTTGAGAAGCATCTTGGGAGAGGGACCAAACTGCCAGACGTGGCACTGAGGTTGCATTGTTGGTGGGCCTACTTTGTCGCAACTCCCACTACTTCTCCGCAGCAGGTAATTTGATTCAGCAGCCCTGATACCAACCCGTATTCATCGATGTTGAGCCCTCTTTGGCTACAGCCTTGCCTCACAGAGGAAATTCGACTTCCAGAAAAGAGACTAAGTCCAAAGGTGAAATCTTCAACTGGTTCATCGTCGAGAAGCATTTGATTGATTTGGCAGCTTCCAGGACATGAACTCTGGACTTTTTCTGCTCTGAAATTAGCTGTGTCCACTTTTGACGGCTTCGCTGAGGCCTCGTGCGTCATCAACCCGACGTCGACTAGCTCGTCTTCTGCTCTAACTTGCAGCTTTGCTCTGCTGAGGACTTTACCTTCTTGAAAAATGTTTAAGTCCTAAGGTAACTCTTTGACCAGTACCAAACTGAAACTCATATATGACCCATGCTCCATTGCACTCAGCCTCGATATTTACCTATATCCTGGTCTAGCATGACCAGTTGACTGCGGTTGCCACTTTGCGCTTATGGCGCTATATTTACTTATAAATTACAAAACATAATATCTCTAGATTTTAACTGTTTGGTACTTTTAAATACTTTACACATTTTCTTTGCAGTAGCTACCAGGGGTTGAGTTCAGATTTAAATTACTAAAACCTTTACTGGGTCTAACAAGAATAGTGACATAATTACTCGTGGTGGACTACCATCCACCCAACTAATTCATTTTCTCACACATATGAATGTTTTTCGCCCTACACATTTATATATTTGGACCTATGTATGGCATATCCCTGCAGCACGCATCCCCTGCTGCGCATGGCCTTTCTCTGTCTTTGTTTCTCTGCCACTTTCTCTTCTTTTTTAATCCTTTGTGAAAGATGCGAATAAAATTAAATTCCTGATTTGTGATTTTAAAGATGCTGGATAAAAAATTCTACAACGCTCTTCTCCAGACAAATGCATTTAAAAAATGTTTTAAATTTGATTGACAGAGGTTGTGAACCACTGAATAGCAATTTGATCAAATACACAAAAATGTGTTAACCCTTTCAACCCCTGCTGGCTTCTCTTTCAAACGTTTAGATCACAAAAACTGTTAATAGATTTAGACCAAAACCAACAAAAGCACTCTTCCTGAGTGAAGGTGTAATGGACACCAATTTTAGCAGAACTGCTAGCCCCAGGAGTCACATGAACTGGTCCGCGGAGGTGGAGGAGGGGCCTCCCTCATCCCGAACGATTAAGCACTCTCCAGTCTGCCCATGTTCGCCCATCATCACCAGGAAGAGGCAGGGAAGGTCCACCTCCCTTGGCCTAGTTTTGGAGAAGTTATTACTTTTAACAAAGGTATGAACATTTTCACTGTTACCCTTGAAGTCCTGTTAACCCTTAGCAGGGGCGGTGGGATAAAGAAAAGTCACATTTTTAAAATGTAGAAACGACTCTGCAGCCACTTTTTCCACCTTCGATCACTAATTATCTGACAACCGTTATGGGGTCTATTGACTGAGAAATTGGTATTGTGGAGGAGACAAAAGATGCTGCTAAGCACCTAGCTCTAAATCCCTCAGTAAGCACCACAGGAAATAACGGTTGCCTCTCTGGTTTGGAATTCAATGCAGCTGTGGAGGAGAGAGGAGGATCTAACAACAATATCATTGGGGGTGGAGGCACAAGCTCTGGTAATGGCCATCTTTCTAACTTGTGTGTGGTAGAAGGTACACCACTTGAAAATATCAAGGTTATGTCTGACCACCCACATCAGTCGAACTCACCCCCTACCGAAAAGAAAACTGAAAAATGGGCAGGCCCCCTTAAACGAAACACTCCAATAGAAGAACCTTCCAATCTGTTGTAAGCCAATAAAATGGGTGGCCTCCCTGCTGTTTATACAAAGCAGGATGAAAGTTCCAAAACTCTACCTCCGGATCTTTTAAACTATATTGTTAAGGAACATTGTGTGGTGCTGTTTGAAAAGTTACAGATTATGATGAAGGACTTTCGCTCTACATAACAGTTTTTGTTCCAACCACCAGAAGTTCCTTGCTCTTCCTTGACTGCTCCATAGCATAAGCTTGTAGATATCCAGTAAATAACAACCTCTTGTTAGGGTCTAATTCAACCCCATTTCTGCTTGAGGGTGGACCGTTTATCATAGAGATCATTGCGGGCCCGGGTGAAATTCCAGTTTCTAATACAAGAATCGCTTCTTTTAATAACCACCAGCAATGTCTCGTGTCCAGAGGCAGAAAGGCACGCCCTCATGAATCCCAATTGATATTCCTCCAATTAACTCCAGAGAGCACTCCCTTCGTCATTGTCGCTGGAGCAAGTCTCCCCATTACAGCCAAATAAGCATGAGAATTAATTGGACCTAAAATATAAGGATATTCACTGGATATTAGAATTACTCCAAATTTTTCTAGTGATCATAATCCTCTTGCATGGTATTTCAACATTGACCAGAAAAGAGAGAGGGAAACCTTGGATGTGGCCTCAATTTTTCTTTCTGCAAACAAGGGCTTGATCATTTAATGGGATTCAGTGGAGCCAACAAAGTTCATTAGGACTTTAGTGTCTGAAAATTTAGTAGCAGTAAATAAGTGCTTGTCTATTGACACTTCGGCGAGTTTCATAATAAATAGTTTTGTTACTGTTTGTCAATCAATTTCCTAATCACTAATGGCAAAATGTAGGTCATCCAGTCCTTCTCTGCACCGTTGTATTGTATTGTATTGTATTGTAATTGCATTTATATAGAACTAACTACCCCTGACGAGGCGTCAAAGTGCTTTTTTGGCGAGTAGCACGCTAATCTGGAACCCAAAAAGGATTAGTGGTAAATTCATTCATTCATAAACTTTATTTCGGCCACAAAGGGCCATAAAAGCAACAATACATAACAACAGTTTTTTGTCCAAGGCAGAACACATTTCAGCCACCAAAGCAAAATACAGAAACCAATTAAATTTAAAATATCCAAGTAATTAACAATTGGTGGAAAATTTCCTACGCTGCAACCATACAGCATTTAAGAAACGTGAGACAGCAAAGACAATTGGGGTATGGGTGTCGTATTTTAAAACTCGCAGGGCGTTAGCACAATCTCTAAAACCAAGATTCTTACAAATTGATTTTACCCAGCGTTTTCTGTGAGTACGGTACGTTGGGCAGAAGAAAAACACATGGTTTTCATCCTCCTGTTTGTAACCACATGCAGGGCATAAAGTACTTTTGTTGGTGTCCCATCTAGAAGTAAAAGACCTGAGTGGTAGGGTGCCTATTCTAAATTGGACATATAACTTCCTGGCAACAGGGGGAAAAATCACATCCAAAAATAACTCCCTTTCATAATTTGGTTTAACCAAAAGAAACTGCTCAGTCAGCCTACCTACATTTGAGTTCATATGCAAGCGGAGTAGATTAAAATGCCTGATTTCTTCAACAAGATTGGTTTTAGAAACAACTGGGCAAGAGATTCCTGGAGTATCCCAGAGTTCCTGGCGACCAATCTTGCGGCAAATATCCCTAACATAGATTAACCAGGGGATATTCATATGTTTTATTACGGGCCAGAGCTCCAGAAAGTCATCTCTATAAATTTCCAGGTCCGGATTGGAATAAAGTCTCTTCCAGTAATGCACGGGCCGGGCCGCCACCACTTCTTCGATTGGAAGCAGTCCCAAGTCAAATCTAATGGGGACTAACGGTGTACTAGAGGGTAAGCTTAACAATTTCCTTATAAAGGAATTTTCAACCCTCGATAGACTACCTATTTTGGAATGACCCCATAGTTCCGCTCCATAAGTTGAAGCCGGTCTGGCCTGTGTTTTGAAAATTTCTACTACTGGTAAAGCTGGTTTGAAGACCGAACCTTTGAATAATCTGACCATACCTCCTGTAGTTTGGGTCAGCTTGAGGGTAGAATTAATAACCTGACCTCCCCAGCCCAGGTCTTCTTGAAGAGTGATCCCTAGATAGGTAAACGTTTTCACCCGTTCAAGGGGGATAGCGTTCAGGACTGGGTTGGGGCGGGTACGTTTAGGAGGGTTAAGGATCATAAATTTAGTTTTGGCTAGGTTGATCTCGAGGCCCCGGTCACTGCAGAAGTCTACAAAGCCATCTAAAATACGCTGAATTCCCATGGGGGTGCGTGACAACAACAGAGTGTCGTCAGCAAACATTAGTGCTGGTACCTTGCCCGAGGCAAGCCTGGGAACATCAGTGTCTTTTAGAGCTAGAAGATGTTTTATGAGCCCGTTGATGTAAAGGCAGAACAGTGTGGGCGCTAGCACACATCCTTGTCGTACTCCTCGGCTAACAGGAAAGCGTTCGGAAAGTTCGCCATACTTTCCGCATCTAACCTGGGCAAAGTTGGCCGTATGTATATTTTTCAAGACCTCTAAAAGGTATGAGGGAACATTAAGCATCTGAAGCACAGCCCAAAGCTTTTCTCTCGGGACCAGATCGAATGCTGATCTTAAGTCAACAAAAATGAGGTAGAGGCTGCCACCCTCTACACTCACAGACTTCCAGAATAAAACCTGGAGACGAAAGATCTGGTCCAGGGTTGAGGTGCCCTTCCTGAAGCCAGCCTGCAAGGTGCTTAGGATGTTATTTTCTTCTTCCCAAGCCTGTAGTCTATTCAGAATTATACGCCCGAATAATTTTTGGGTTGTATCGATTAGACTTATCGGGCGATAATTCGAAGGCTGTAAAGGGCAACCTTTTTTGTGGATAGGCACTATCTCAGCCCCTCGCCATGTTAACGGTGGTTCTGCCCCATATAAAATGGAGTTTAAAAGAACACATAGGTAAGGCGCCCATATCGCGGGTTCAGACCTAAAAAGGTCACCTGGAATTTTATCCAGACACGGCGCTTTATTAGGAATGAGCATGAAAATGGCATTTTCAACCTCCTGAATCGTAATTCGTGGAGTAAGTTCAACACAAGAAGTTGTGTTGGAAGAAGAATCAATTAAGGAGGATGAATTGGAATTTGCTATGGAATATAGACCCCCGAAGTGCCCTTCCCATACTGCAGGAGCTATATTGGAGCCAGTAATGGTATCAAAATCTTTCTTTCCATTACTAACGATGGCCCAGAAGGTCCTGAAATCCTTGTGCTGCAGTGATGATCTTAGCTCCTCCCACTTGTCATCTTCCCAGGACTTCCTGGCCCTATCAATCTGTTGTTTATATTGTGCACGGACTAATTTAGTCCTGGATTTATCTTTTGCTTTTATAGCCAAGATCAACTCAACTTTTAGCTTCCTGCACTCAGAGGTGTACCAAGAATGTTTGTTAGCCACATGGGCCTTAGGGGCCTCGGATCGAGAGAAAACATCCAAAAGTCTCGTAGATAACTTGGTATGGATGGTAACTGAGCTGGATAGACTTTCAGCAGAGGAGCAATTCAGCACAACTTCAGCCATTTCAATGAGACATGGAAGTGCCAATCTATACATTTCTGCCAATTTCGCGGGACACGTGAGAATACTTGGCAATCTAACTCTCCGTTTATTATTGTGGAGAATTAAGGGTTGCGGGAGAGGAAGCATCCCATTAACATAGGTTGCAAGTCCCCACTGGTCTGGTTTTAGTTTCAGAGTAAGAGCGTTGTGATCGCTATCATCACGAGCGACCACCCTAAAATCCAAAACCTTATCCCAGGATTTTATATCAATCAGGATATAATCCAAAATCGACAAATGCCCAGCTCTGTTGAAGGTAGTTTGTCCAGGCTGGTCAGATTTAAATCTGCCATTGCAGGCCCTCAATGATAGGGAGAGGGTAAGAGAAAATATTTGCAACACTAGTGGGGTCCAAGCTCTAACCGGAGCAATCATGGGTTCAGCAATATTTGAATGTGTATCTTCCGCCACAGGGTCGTTTTGGACAAGGAGGCTAAGTGGCTCATATTGGCAATTAAAATCGCCACCTACTATAACAGAGTATCCTGGATTTAAAGTCAGAATAAAATCATTCAAGGCTGTAATGACCTTGGATTCGCCACCTCCTGGAGAGGGTCTTGAGTAGACGTTTAAAAGAACTAGGTGTTTATTCCCAGGCAAGTCTAGTAAAACACATAAAATGTCATCAGATCCCGTTTGTAGTTGCCTGGCTATAACGCCCAGGTGTGTTGCAACCCAGGTACTAAGACCTCCAGAAGGCCTCCCCCTGCCACTAGAGGAAGCACAAATACCAAAGGAGGCAAACCCGTCTCGTTGGTAGTTTTCCGTGGCCCATGTCTCTTGTAGCAGACAGATGTCAAAGGTGTCCATGAAACTGCCCCACTCTGTGCAAATCTGTTTGTTCTTTAAACCCGCTACATTCCAAGAAATGAGATTGACATCAGCCTTAAGCTCCTGATTAGTAAAAAAATCACTAGAGGAGCTACATTCTTTGCCCACGTTTGCCCTGCCGTTTTCCTGTACCAACCCCCCCGGCAGAGGCAATACGGGAGGGTCTTCCAAGTATGCAACGGAGCTTTCCGTGGGACAAGCTACCCTAGGGATAGGTGTGTGGGCAAGGGGAGGGGGCTCGGGCAAAAAGCAGTTAACCCCCCTGACAAGCTTGGTGTTATTTAGCTCTTTCTGGGCCCCAGTCGAGATAGTAGAGACACCGGGGACCAGACGTCAATCCACCTGGTCTAGCACACTATAATTATTGAAATGGAAGAAGGATTCAAGAGCTGGTGGGCAAAATTGCGTGTCAGCTTGTGTTGTGTTAGGACAACGAAAAGTGGAGCCCACCTGGTCCCAACCTGCTCCCATCGCCCTATGTCTCCTAAAAGCTTCACATCCTAATGTAGATGGACCCGGGTAGAAATAGGTTAGCGGGAGGGCTTTAATGGATGTTTCAGCACTGCCTAAGGTACGTGACTGCGAGTTACAAATGTAACTGACTGTTCTAGAATTCCTAAAATTGATTACAACGCAGTCACCCTGTTGATCTTTGGTTCTCTGGCCCACCCAATCCAGCCGTCTTGCAAAAAGAATTTCACTCTTACACCCAGTTGGAAGGGGTTTATGGCAGTTCAGCCAATGGATACACTTATTCTTAAGCATCCTAAAATCCTACTTTATGCCCTTGTCTAGAGTCGGTACACCTGCGAGTACCACCACAAACGGGACTGATGAAGGGGTCCAAGCAGGTCGACTTGGGTTTCATTTGAGTGGCATAATTTGAGCAACTAAGTGTGTCTGGTGGCGGATTTTTAGTGCTCACTTCAACAGATGTATTTGTAATAGCAGAATTACCCCTGCTCGCAGCATTTACAGTAACAATTGATAGCACAGGGCTGTCAGAGGTTGTTTGAATAGTGGTACCAGACCTGTCGCGCTGCAGGTTAGAATGAACTGCAACTCCTGATCTCTGGATAGGGGATTTTGGTACAAGAGCAGTTGGTTCAACAGAGTTTGTTACAGTAAGGGAAGAGTTGGTATTAGTATGGATGCCCTCCCGGGAATTGGACTCAATTTCCCCCTGAACATCAGCAAACCGCAATTCAAAAGCAGAGAGTTTTTTTTCTATTTCATCAAGTCTATTATGCAATGGAAGGCATGTAGCAGTAAGTAACTGCTCTAGTTTTGTCCAAAATTCTCCTCCAACTTCCATAGCTAGATTACACTCTGTGCTTTTGGATGCCAAGTTGACCGGATCGGTGTTGACTGCACAGTTCATTGCTTCAAGTTTGGACCGCTTGGAATATATCGATCTTTTGTTAGACAAAACTGTGGCACTCCGCTTTCGTCTGACAATCTGTTTTGTCAAAGTGACATTTGTATCTACCGAACGAATCGGTTGGCCAGATCTAGTGAACCCCACAGTATTTAGAGGGGGACTTAGGACCTGATCAACAGACTCTTCACACTCAGTAGAGCTGTTGGTATTATGGATCAGAGCTGGGGTTGTCAATAATCTTCCCTGAGTATTAACCACATAACTGGGAATGCGATTGTTGGTTGGTGACAGCACTGTTGCTATCTTTCCCAAAGACGACCTTTTAGTAAAGACTTGATCTAGAGAGAGCCTTTTTTCAGTTAACTCGATTTCTCTCTGTAAGACAGAGGAGGCCCTCGTGATGAAGTTATCAAGCGTGCCAACAACTCCAGACCCAGTAAGGGACTTCCTACCCTTTCCCGCACCTCCAGTTGCCATTCCCAAAACGCCAACAGCAGTATCAGAGAAAGGGAACAATGTTCGTGTGGGGCCGAAAATGCAGTGGGTCAAATGCAGCACAGGCAGTCACAGACAACAGGGGACGAATGTGAGTCCACGTACCCCAACAGCCAAGAGCTGTGGCCCGTCCCGTCCTCAGCCGATCTCTGACGAGCTCGCCCTTTGCCCGGGCTTCGCCCCGGACTGCGCCCCGCACGCGTCCCGCTCACGCGTGGAATGGAGTCAATTTAATAGCGGAAGGAGGTGTGTCCGGGAAGAGGATCAGGTGCGTTCAATGATTGTAGCCCAAGGCACCCTGGTCCTCGCAGTCCCTGCACAGTAGCAGCCCCCCGTGATGGCCGCGCCTGTCGCTCTCCCCCCGCAGTTTCAAGCAGCTCCTCGGTGATGGTGGCAGGTAAAATATAGGTTTAAAACAAAGTCCGCGCCTGCGAGCGGCTCCCGCGAAGCGGGGGGCGCGAGGCGTTTTGTAGCGAGGGAGGCAGAAGGAGGTGTGTCCGGGAAGAGGATCAGGTGCGTTCAATGATTGTAGCCCAAGGCACCCTGGTCCTCGCAGTCCCTGCACAGTAGCAGCCTCCCGTGATGGCCGCGCCTGTCGCTCTCCCCCCGCAGTTTCAAGCAGCTCCTCGGTGATGGTGGCAGGTAAAATATAGGGTTAAAACAAAGTCCGCGCCTGCGAGCGGCTCCCGCGAAGCGGGGGCCGCGAGGCGTTTTGTAGCGAGGGAGGCAGAAGGAGGTGTGTCCGGGAAGAGGATCAGGTGCGTTCAATGATTGTAGCCCAAGGCACCCTGGTCCTCGCAGTCCCTGCACAGTAGCAGCCTCCCGTGATGGCCGCGCCTGTCGCTCTCCCCCCGCAGTTTCAAGCAGCTCCTCGGTGATGGTGGCAGGTAAAATATAGGTTTAAAACAAAGTCCGCGCCTGCGAGCGGCTCCCGCGAAGCGGGGGCCGCGAGGCGTTTTGTAGCGAGGGAGGCAGAAGGAGGTGTGTCCGGGAAGAGGATCAGGTGCGTTCAATGATTGTAGCTCAAGGCACCCTGGTCCTCGCAGTCCCTGCACAGTAGCAACCTCCCGTGATGGCCGCGCCTGTCGCTCTCCCCCCGCAGTTTCAAGCAGCTCCTCGGTGATGGTGGCAGGTAAAATATAGGTTTAAAACAAAGTCCGCGCCTGCGAGCGGTGGTAAATTAGTATAGTGAAATATTAGATTAATTTAAACGGTGGATATGTTAGTCTGTTATTTGGATTGAGAAGGATAGTGGAGGGATAGAAGAAGAAAAGGTTTGCATTTATACAGCGCTTGCTACTCCTGATGAGGTTTGTAAGTGCTTTTTGGCTAGTAGCACGCTACTCTGGAACCAGAAAAGGATTAGTAGTGAATTAGTCTAGGGAAATATGAAATTAATTTGAGCGTTGGACATATTAGTCTGTTATTTGGATTGAAAAGGATATTGGAGGGTTAGAAGAGGAAAATGTTTGAATTTATATAGAGCTTGCCACCCCTGATGAGGTGTTGAAACGCGTATCGGCGAGTAGCAAGCTACCCAAAATAGATTAGTGGTGAATTAGTGTAAGGAAAAATTAAATGAATTTGATTTGAACGGTGAACATGATAGTCTGTTATTTGGATTGTAAAATGAATAGTGGAGGGATAGAAGAAGGAAGGGTCTAGAAAACTTTCTCTTTCTTCTTTTTTTGGAGTTCATAGCAGTTGGAGGGGCTTTGAGATGAGTAAAGGGAATGGAGGGGGAAGAGTCAGAGTGAAGGGTTTGGAAAGGCTTGTTGGGAGACCTGAATAATAAAAGAGGTATGAGATGTTGCAAGGAGGGGTAGAGGAGGGAGGAGTCTAGAAAGGGTTATTTTGGGGCTCATAGTAGTGGTATGGGGTTTGGTATGAATGGTAGTGTGGAGGTAGAGGATATATTGAGAGAGGTGTACAGTGAGAAATAGGAGAGAGTAGTAAAATGTGGTTTGAGATGAGTCAGAGAGCAGAGGTAGAGGATATATTGTGGGGCATATTCTCAAGGATCTATGACCGAGTTATCGGCACGTTAGCGCAGCCAAAGTCGCGATAAATTCATCGCCCCATTCACAAGCTGGTGCAAACAACTGACAACACCAGTTTACCAGCGATTACAGCCGCAAAAAACATCGCCACGGATGAGCCCGGCAACTATCGCTAATGAGATGCAGAGTAGGCGTTCCTGAGCAAAAATCCGCGACAACACCACACCTCAACATTCTCAACCAGCCACATCGGCGATAAGATCCCAAAATAGGTGATAAGGTGCGTTAGCAGCAGGAAATTAACACCTGCTCTGACCTGGTGCAAAGCCGGATGACAACCTGCAGCATATAGCGAGCCCAGCCCAGAGCCACACCTGAAGAACAACAAATGCCATGGAGCTACTCATCATGCAGCTTGGAGCCCCAACAGGGCCACAACACCCAGCGCCACCCCCCCCAGGACCGCTACCCTCCCTATGTCCCCCCGGACTGCCACAGAGGCAGCGCAGACAAAGACAGCTGACCTTCAGAAAACGCACCAGCCTCACAGACTTAACACCAGAGTATGTCATTGCCCACTACAGGTTCAAAAGGACAACCATCCTCCGCATCCTGAACATCATTGCCCACAGGCTGACGGTACCAACACAGCGGACATCCAACATCCCTCCGCAGACAAAGCTGCTGGCTGTGCTGCACCTGTTGGCCTCTGGGACATTCCAACCGCCAGAGTCGGAGGAGTCTCACAGCCAGCCCTATCCAAGTTCCTCAAACCTGTCCTGGATGCCATCATCAGCTTGGTACCCCAGTACCTGTACTTCCCCCACACTGCGCAGGAACAGCTGGAGACCAAGCAAGGATTCTACGCCATAGATGGATTCCCGCACGTGTTGGGGACAATTGACTGCACACATGTCCTACTTGTACCCCCTGCAGACACTGCACACAATTACCGCAACAGAAAGCACACGCATTCCATCAAAGTGCAGGCAATAGTGGACCACCGGGGACACTTCACCAATGTCGTTGCCAACTACCCAGGCAGTGTGCATGACTCATACATCTTCCAACAGTCCATCATCAACCGGTGTTTCCAGGATGGCACCTACGGAAATGCAGTGCTCATTGGTAAGTACCAAATGAACTCACCACACACCTCCAATCCACAATCATGCAACTCACAACTCTGGCAATGCACACGTTACAAACCCACATACAACATGCCAAACAACATGCCCACCCACCAGACACGACAGCACAACTTACTGTGGCAAACTGGGCTAGCCATGTACATGAGCCACCAACGTCATGGCACATCAGCCACACGCCAGTGGAATGTGGAGGTAGGTGGCAACCAGGCATGGGCAAAGGAGGCAAGTGACCCATGAATGAGAATGCACACATTGACAAGTGTGGCGTGGATGTGCTGGACAGACTGCAGTTTGCAGACCACAGACATATCCATGTCGACATATAATGCTGGTGTTGGTAGTGTTGTGGACAGTGGATGCAACCATGTCAGCCCAGCCAGTGGGGAAGGTCACGGAAATGTAGCTTGTTATGTCCCTCCTGTAAGCGTGTGCGGAGTGGGCTTGCCCGGCGTATGCCAAGCTAGCGTAGGGGTGTGAATAAATAGCACGTAGCCCTGTGCGTGGTTCTCTTCCGGACTGGCCAATGTGTCTGCCAGGGTGGCACCTCGCACCCCACCACGAGGCCGACGCCGTGTGCGGCGGTGCCTGAGATCATGTGCGCATGCCGCAGCCCGGGCCACTGGTCCCCGAACCAGTCTCGTCCGCCCCTGCGCATCCAGGCCTCACTGCTCACCTGCCAACACCGGTGTGTCTCCAAGAGTGCCCACCACGTGCCTGTGCTAGCTCCAAGCCAGAGCCCCGCATCCTTGGCAGCCTCCTCAGACCATTGCGCCCACCGCGAGCAGGGCCCGCAGTACTCCTTTCTCGTTGATGCACTCCATCAGCATACACAACGGACAAGTAGGTTACACATTTGGAACTGAGTCTTGATTACACAATGGCAGTGCACATATTTAAGGAATAGTTTAAATCCCTATACTCCCTTTGATGCGGTGCCACCAACTCTGTGCATAGCATTCTGACCACACGTGTCTGTGGGCCCTTGCGGATTTCTGCCTTAGGCCAACACACCGGCCCAGCAGGCCTCAGACAAATCTAATACAGTCCATCCCAGGCAGGACACGGCTTCGTTGCAGGGTGCACACCCGCTCAACTCTAGTGCCGCCACCTCCGTCAACCAGGAATCTGCTCCACATTCCATTTTAATGCCGTTTGTTAAAGATCCAGGAGATACTGCCTGCACAGCGCTTGCCCCGCGCTGACTGCTGCCTCCGGCATACAGTGCAGTCCAGTAAGACACACAATTGGAACTGAGTCTTAATTTGTGCATTGCAGAGTTTATATCAGTGTACAGACCTCATCGCAGACTGCATCTCCTTCCAGCTCTGATGCCACTGACTCTGTGCCACGGGAGTCATGGACACTCTGCCGTTGCACTTTGTTGGCGTCTGAGTCTATGGCCTGGGGGTTGTCTTCATCATGTAGCTGATACTGACATGGTGGGAAAAAGGAGACTGTAGCATTCAACTCCTCTATAATGCCTGTTTCTGCTTGCTTCTGCCTTCTGCATCATGCCCTGGATGGACACCTTCCACTGTCCCCCGTAACACTCCGCGACATTCTCCTTGGACATCAACGAGGACCCGCTCAACTCTCGTGGCCCAATCTCAGTACACCGCAAGTCACCGTCCCTTGCGGGTGTGCCTGTGCCGGCCGCAGTGCATCCGGGCCACTAACTCTGTGCAGCTCAAGTCATGGACCCTTGCTGTTTGTACTTTGAATTTCTGGTTGTCTGATCACTGTTGCACATGTTGCCAGCACTACCCAACCCCTGAGGGGTGGCTTACACTACCCAACACCCATCCAGCACAGGCGTCACTGGACTTGTGACTCTGGCAATAAAAGGGGCCGGGCTCATGTCCCCATAGCCAGTTCCACAAACTATCTCAGTGTGTCCTTATGGTCATTATGTATGCATGAGGGCCCCGGGTCATACCAAATTACATTGTGCTGTGTAGAGCGGGCGCAACCTTGTCACCTCAGGCAGTGAGATAGACCTTGGACATGTAGGCCCCCCCTGTGAGCGTAAGTGAGTGGACCAGCATAAGGCAGTACGGCATAGGGCACAGCTTTCCAAACTTTTCATGTTGGTGACACACTTTTTGGAGATGCATCATTTTTGGACACAGTAAGGCAGTGTAGCGAGCCCGAACAACCTAAGGGGGGTTCGGGGTGCTTCTTCCCCTGGAAGAAAATTTTGAAATAAAAGTGGGCAAATGGTGCATTTTCAAGCACATTTTGAGAAAGCAGGAAGGTTACTTAAGCAATTGTGAATCTGTTCTAACAAAGACAGAGACTGGCAAAACTGGGTGTAAGGTTAGGTTTGTGCCTGAAGCAAGAATATAATCATGCACACATTGACACATGCCCCAGTGATTTTTGGCACAAAGAGTGCTGGTTCACGCACTGCCAACCCTTTCAACCATGCACAAAGTCCGCCTGATGGCGAGCGAGCCCGAACCACCCAAGATGAGTTCGGGGGGTTCTCCCCAGAGAAAATTTTGAAAAAAAGTGGACAAACGGTGCATTTTCAAGCAAATTTGAGAACACAGCAAGGTTAATAAAGCAATTGTGAATCTGTTCTAACAAAGACAGTGACTGGCAAAACTAGGTGTAAGGTTAGGTTTGTGCCTGAAGCAAGAATATAATCATGCACACATTGACACAAGCCCCAGGGATGTAGGAAACAAAAAGGCGGGTGCACGCACTGCCAACCCTTCCAACCATGCACAAAGTCCGCCTGCTGCCTTGCTGAATATGAGTTATACAAAAATCCGTTCAGGAAGGGGAAATTGTGAGTGGTAAAACAATCATGCAACTTATCAGCTGGTCTCTGCGCATTGAACTCAGATGGGACCGCTCTCCGTTTCTAAGTGCTGTAATATACAGGTAATATAGTTACCAATGTTTTGGAAGTATGGAAGGGTGAGTCAATCTTGCTGTAATTTTGACTGATGTTTTCAGTCACAGAAAGACACTGCACCAAGAATGTCCTGAAAACCTGACTTCACCCCATTTCCTAGGGAGATTTCTCAGTGAAGCAGGATAAAGTGCTATGAATTTTCCTGATTTACCATGGACAATTCTCTTGTGGGAAACCTGTAACAATGTCCAGTGAGTGACAGAGTAACATGACTAAACAGCATTATGTACAGTTGAATACCACATTCTTCATAAGTCATAGCGCTTCTTTCCAATAAAAAGTCTTATTATAGTTATAATAGTTCCTTCCAGCATGCAGGACCCCCACACAATACCAGCAAGGGCCTACAATAGAAGATACATTGAATGGTTCATTGCATGAGAAAAAGAGAAATGTACGAACAATCTACTAATATCTCCTTCATAAAGGTCTGTACAAGTTTTCTTATTTTAAAATGGGAGGAACAATGTTAAACTATTAATGGCTCATAATGAACTATCACATCTGAAATCATAAAAACTGAATTCCATCCCCTGGCGATGCTCGCAAACAAAACAAACTCACCCTAGTGACCTGGCTGTCAACCAAAGCCGTCACTTAAGAATACTCCAGAAAACATAGATACCAAACAGAGGGGTATTACAAGACAGCCCCACAAGCTCTAACCCTGACATCCTCATCCAAATCCAAGAGGAAAAATGCTTCCTTGCTACACAGCTTAAGACCAAAGGATTGACATCACCCAAGCAGGCAAATAACATAAAATGCGTTCTGAAAAATGATATGGACGAAAGCAATAAAACGGATGGCAACATTCAGAACATGAACATACGCTCGTAATGCACTTACAGGAGAAGGAAAGTACTCTATGAACCCAAGATGTTAAGCGTTATTCCTTCTGAAAGCACCGACACGTCGAAAGTTACAAAAAAGGTCACACATTTGGGGGGGGGGAGGGGACGGGACTAGACCAAAAAAACTGTGCCCTCTCTCTATCTCTCTCTCTCTCTCCCTCTCTCTCCCTCTCTCTCCCTCTCTCTCCCTCTCTCTGTCTCCCTCTGTCTCACTCCCTCTGTCTCACTCCCTCTGTCTCTCTCTTTCTCTCTCTCTCTCTCTCTCTCTCTCACGGTCTCCCTCTGTCTCCCTCTGTCTGTCTACCTCCCTCTGTCTCCCTCTATCTGTCTCGCTCCCTCTGTCTCCCTCCCTCAGTCGCCCTCCTCCCTCTCTCTGTCTCCTTCCCTCTGTCGCCATCTGTCTCCCGCTCTGTCTCCCTCTCTCTGTCTCCCTCTGTTTCCATCCCTCTGTCTCCCTCTCTCTCTCTCTCCCTCTGTCTGTCTCCCTCTGCCTGTCTCCCTCTGTCTCTCTCTGTCTCTCTACTCTGTCTCTCTACTCTGTCTCTCTCCCTCTGTCTCTCTCCCTCTGTCTCCCTCTCTGTCTCCCTCTCTGTGTCTCCCTCTCTGTGTCTCCCTCTCTCTCTGTCTCCCTCTGTCTCTCTCCCTCTGTCTCCCTCTCTCCCTCTGTCTCCCTCTATCTGTCTCCTCTGTCTGTCTCCCTCTGTCTGTCTCCCTCTGGCTCCCTCACTCTGTCTACCTCTGCCTCCCTCACTCTGTCTCCCTCTCCCTGTCTCCATCGGTCTCCCTCTCTCTCTGTCTCCCTCCCTCTGTCACCCTCTGTCTCCCTCTCTCTCTCCCCCTCTGTCTCCCTCTCTCTCTCCCCCTCTGTCTCCATCTCCCTCTCTGTCTCTCTGCCTCTCTGCCTCTCTGTCTCTGTCTGTCTCAGTCTCTGCCTCTATCTGTCTGTCCCTGTTCCTGTCTCTGCCTCTATCTGTCTGTCTGTCCCTGTCTCTGTCTTTCCCTGTCGGTCCCTGTCTTCCTCCCTCTGTCTCCCTCTCCGTATCTCTGTCTCTGTCTGTCTCTGCCTCTATCTGTCTGCCCCTGTCCCTGTCTCTGTCTGTCTCTATTTCTGTCTGTCTCTGTCTCCCTCCCTCTCTCTGTCTTACTCTGTCCATCTCCCTCTGTCTCCCTCCCTCTCTCTCCCTCTGTCTCCCTCCCTCTGTCTGTCTCCATCTGTCTTCCTCTTGTCTGTCTCCCTCCTGTCTGTCTCCCTCCCTCTCTCCCTCTCTCTCTCTCCCTCTGTCTCCCTCTGACTCCCTCTCTCTCTGTCTCACTCTCTCTCTGTCTCACCGTCTCTCTCTGTCTCCCTCCCTCTGTCTGTCTCCCTCTCCTTCCCTCTGTCTCCCCCTGACTCCCTCCCTCTGTCTCCCTCTGCCTCCCTCCCTTTGTCTCCCTCTCTCTGTCTCCCTCTCTCTCTATCTCCCTCCCTCTCCCTCCCTCTGTCACCCTCTGTCTCCTTCTCTCTGTCACCCTCTGTCTCCCTCTCTCTCTCCGTCTGTCTCCCTCCCTCTGTCTCCCTCTCTCTGCCTCTCTGTCTCTGTCTGTCTCAGTCTCTGCCTCTGTCTGTCCTTGTCCCTGCCTCTGTCTGTCTGTCCCTGTCTCTGTCTGTCCCTGTCTGTCCCTGTCTCCCTCCCTCTGTCTCCCTCTCCATCTCTCTGTCTCTGTCTGTCTCTGTCTGCCCCTGTCCTTGTCTCCCTCCCTCTCTCTCTCTGTCTCCCTCCCTCTCTTTAGCTCTCTCTCCCTCTCTCTCTCTGTCTCTCTCTGTCTCCCTCTGCCTCGCTCACTCCATCTGTCTCCCTCTCTCTCTCTCCCTCTCCCTCTCTTTCCCTCTGTCTCCCTCCCTCTCTCTCCCTCTGTCTCCCTCCCTCTGTCTGTCTCCCTCTGTCTGTCTCCGTCTGTCTGCCTCTTGTCTGTCTCCCTCCATCTGTCTCCCTCCATCTGTCTCCCTCCATCTGTCTCCATTCCTCTGTCGCCCTCCTCCCTCTGTCTGTCTCCCTGTGTCTGTCTCCCTCCCTCTGTCTGTCTCCCTCCCTCTGTCTGTCTCCCTCTGTCTGTCGCCCTCTGTCTGTCTCCCTCTATCTCCCTCTCTCTGTCGCCGTCCCTGTTTCCTTCCCTCTGTCTCCATCCCTCTGTCTCCCTCCCTCTGTCTCTCTCTCTCTCCCTCTGTCTCCCTCTGTCTGTCTCCCTCTGTCTGTCTCCCTCTAGCTCCCTCACTCTGTGTCCCTCACTCTGTCTCCTTCTGTCTCTGTCTCCCTGTTTCTCCCTCTGTCTCCCTCTATCTGTCTCCCTATCCCTCGCTCTGTCTACCCCAGACTCCATCCCTCTGCCTCCCTCCCTCTCTGTCTCCCACAGTTTCCCTCTCTCTCTGTCTCCCTTCTTCTGTCTGTCTCCGTCTGTCTCCCTCTGTGTCCCTCCCTCCCTCTGTCTGTCTCCCTTCCTCTGTCGCCCTCCTCCCTCTGTCTGTCTCCCTCTGTCTGTCGCCCTCTGCCTCCCTCTCTGTCCTCCTCTGTCTCCGTCCCTCTGTCTCCCTCCCTCTGTCTCCCTCCCTCTCTCTCTGTCTCCCTCTCTTTGTCTCCCTCCCTCTGTCTCCCTCTGTCTGTCTCTGTCTCCCTGCCTCTGTTTCCCTCCCTCTGTCTCCCTCTGTCTGTCCCCGTTTCCTCCCTCTGTCTCCCTCCCTCTGTTTCCCTCTCTCCCTCTGTCGCCCTCCTCCCTCTTTCTGTCTCCCTCCCTCTGTCGGCCTCCTCCCTCTGTCTGTCTCCCTCTGTCTGTCGCCCTCTGTCTGTCGCCCTCTGCCTGTTGCCCTCTGCCTCTCTCTCTGTCTCCCTCCCTCTGTCTCCCTCCCTCTGTCTCCCTGCCTCAGTCTCCCTCCCTCAGTCTCCCTCTGTCTGTCACCCTCTGTCACCTCACGCCAGCTTCCCGGGCACACACACAGCCGCACCCGAGCACTTCACAGGTCTTTAAAAGACCATTTACTTGTTAATGAGGCTTTATTGTGAATCGCCCGGCCCCCATAGAGCAGAGTGTCTAGGAATGCCTCTTAATTAGCAGCAGTTATGTGCTAAGTGCCCGCGACACACCCACCATTTGCAGGCATCACAGTACTGTGTCGGGACACACAGTTTGGCAAGCTCTGGCGTAGGGGTTTGGTCATTTAACACGTGGCTCTGGGCGTGGTTGAGTTTTGGCCTTGACAAAGAGGTAACTGATGTGTGTGTCCCTGGTGTAGTGTCTGCACCACCCGTCACGCAATGTACAATGTTGCTATGCAGCATGCCCCGGAGTGCGGCCTCGGCCGAGGGGTACATGAGGGTGCCCAAGCCCTACCCGGGGTCCGGGATCATACATGCCAACTGTTGTTTGTGTCGCTATTTCCACAGCATAAGTCAAAGGTCTAGCCTCAACTGCAGGGCGAGTTCAGCCAGGCATGAACTCTACATCTGTGTCCGCCCTGCCCTTACCATAGGCCTACACACACGTGGCCTCACACCTTCGACGCCCAACATCACTGTGTCGTTGTCAGGCTTGTGAACATGCGCAGACAGGCATGGCAATGGTGTGCCGTAGGGGTGCAAGTGATGCAACCGTGCTGCGCACACTAGTGGATAGGCTAAGGGGGAGGGAGGAGCAGCAGTGAGGCTACGTAATACACATTGATGCCGCTCATTTACAACAAGCAGTACATGTCATACAGGAATCACAAAGTCACTGATATCACACACCAATGAACCAGTGAGCCTGCCAACACATCATGCAGAACCAACTATTGACTCATGTTTCTCTGCACTGTCACAGCATATGCACTCTGCACTTGGATGATGACACCCCTCCAAGCCCCGAACACACAGGCCCAAAGGCAGTACAATGCTGCACACAAACGCACCAGGGGCATCATGGAACGCACATTTGGCATGTTGAAGTCACGTTTCAGGACGTCACAGGTGGAAGGCTCCTGTACAGCCCAGACATCATGTGCAAGATGATCGTTGCATGTTGTGTGTTGCACAACATATGTGTACGCAGCAAGGCACCATGGACATGGATACCAGTTCTAGAAGCACCGGACAATGATGATGAAGATGAGGCAGTTGGACCACACCCCACTGCAGCCGCAGCAGGACTAGCCCGCAGGAACACCATAATTGTACATTTCTTCAGATGAGCACGTCACATTGTGACAGTCCTTGGCAATCATGGGACAGTACAAAATAGGCACAGCATGTGCAAATAAATGCATTTTAAAATGACATTCCCTAAGTGCATGTCACTCATCTGTACAGGCACATCACTCAGGCAAGTGTGAGTGCGACATGTATTGCCAGCGATTTTATAATTTGTTCATGGATGGTGGGTGTATCACCTCTGTGCAGAGAGGCTGTTTGGGGTGTCACGTATTCGAACTGCCAGTTCTGTGTGCCACAGTTAGTAGGGTGTACCACTCTTCTGCGTTTCACATGTGTCCAAGATCATTCCATTTTGAATGCAATTTGTGACCTACAGGTGACATCAGGGCTGCTTTTGGGGTCAGTTATGTGCCACCATGATGCAGGGATGCCCCCTGTGACTCAAGTCCCACAACATGAGCAACATGTACGTAAACCGGAGTCACTGCCCCTACATTTGTTGACGCTGTCATAATGAATTGATCATGGGCATGGCACGTCTGTGTGCAGGAGGGGTTGCTTGTCCCTCTGCAATGTGAAGGAGAGATGCGGTTTCACAGTGTGTTCCATGCATATGTCTGCATTGGCGCAGTTTACATGCAGACTGCATGTCAATGTACATTGTGACTGTGAGGAGATGCCTATATGATGCGGGACAATGGTCATTTGTTCTACGTCAAGGATGTGGGGTTGTGCTCGTACATTGTCATTTCACCTTTTTTGTACTCTGCTTTTATGGTGCATTTTCCCGCATGACGCGTGGGAATTGCAGGCCTATCGCTGGTTATTGCTGTTTTTTGTATTGCGATTGGCCTCATCGCTGCTATTTTCGCGTTCGTGTTTTGCGTTTTTGCGGCGCGCGTTACTTTTAACGCGGTCATTTGACGCGTTATTGTGGGACTATCGCATGGTGCCGCCATGTTGAGAATACCACGTTACACAGAGTTATTTTCCCATGATAGACTGCGATGTGAAGAGTTGTGTTAAGCTGATTTTGTGGTAGTCATCACACGTTCTTGAGAATATATCCCTCTGAGAGCGGTATAGGGTGAGAAATAGGGTAGTGCATTTGATATGCTGATTAGAAGCAAAGTAATAAATATAATGATACATAAGTACACACTCTGCAAATGTGGGCCACTTCTTGTTTTAAGGATACCCAGGCCTATTTTTGATCCCAACCAATCCTGCCCTCTCCTCTCAACCTGCCAGGTGCACGGAGCGTGCTTGAATTTCCCATGCTGGGCCCAGGTTCACCAGAATGCATTCGATAACGAACATCAGAGTGTACATAGTTTGACACCAGTGACATAGGGTTCACCCCGTCCCAGCCTTAAATCTTGATTGTAATGGAGTGGAGGAGGTTGAAGTGGAGTGGAGTAGAGTGGAGTGGTGTAGGGTACATTGGAGTGGTAGGGGGTATATTGAGTAGCATGGAGTGGGGTAGATTGGGTTAGAGTGTAGTGGGGTAGATTGTAGTAGGATATATTGGGGTAGAGTGAGGTAGACTGGAGTGAGCTATACTGTTGTGCTGTAGAGATGGCGAGCTGGGTGAAGAGTGGGGTAGATTGGAGTGCGGTGGGGTGGACTGGAGTGCAGTGAGGAGTGCGGTGGGGCAGACTTGAATGCGGTAGGGCAGACTTGAGTGCTGTGGGGCAGACTTGAGTGCGGTGGGGCAGACTCGAGTGCAGTGGGGCAGACTCGAGTGCAGTGGGGCAGATTGGGTAGATGGGAGTGGAGTAGATTGGGCTATATTGGAGTGAGGTATATTGGGGCAGAATGCAATGGGGTAGATTGGGGAAGAGTGGAGTGGGTGGATTGGGGTAGATTGGGGTCGGTGGGGCAGAGTGGAGTGGGGTACTTGGAGTGGGGTACATTGGGCAAATCTAAGTTAGATAGATTGGAATGGAGGGGGTAGATTGAAGTAGAGTAGATCGAGTAGAATGGAGTTGGGTAGGTTGGAATGGAGTAGGGTAGGTTGGAGTGGAGGAGATAAAAGTGATGTAGATTGTAGTGGAGTAGATTGGGCTAGATTAAAGTGGGTAGATTGGGGTGGAGTGGGATAGAGTGGAGTGCAGCAGGTTGGAGTGGGATAGAGTGCAGTGGTGTAAAGTGTAGCGTGGTATATTTTGGAAGGCTGGAGTGGGCTAGAGAGGGGTAGATTCAAGGACTGGAGTAGAGTGGGTAGAGTGGTGTAGATTAGAGTACAGTGGGGTAGATTGGAGTAGAGTGGGGTAGACTGGAATAGAGTAGAGTGGAGGTAGAGTGAAGTAGACTGGAATGGAATAGAGGGGAGGTAGATTAGAGTGGACTGGGGTACATTTGAGTGGAATAGATTGGATGTATTAGAGTATAGTAGATTGAATGGTAGATTGGAGTGGAGTAGATTGAAGTGAAGTGGAGTGGGTACATTGGGTTGGGGTGGATTCCAGTGGAGTGGGGTGATTGGAGTGCAGTGGGGTTGATTTGGGTGGTTTGTAGTAGATGTGGGTGGACTGCTGTAGATAGGAGTGCAGTAAATTGGGTTAGAGTGGAGTGATGAATATTGGGGTAGATTGGAATTGGGTCGATTGGGGAAGAGTGGGATTGATTGGAATAGATTGGAGTGGAATGGGTTGGGTGGAGTAGATTGGGTGGATTAGAGTAGGGTAGATTGAAATGGAGTGGGGTAGGTTGGAGTGGTGCAGATTGGAGTGGGGTAGATTGGTTGGATTAGAGTACGGTGGATTGGGGTAGATTGAAGTGGAGTAGACTAGGGTAGATTACAGTGGGGTAGTTTGAAGTGGGGTAGATTGGAGTGGAGTAAGCTATCTTTGAGTAGAGTGGATTGAAGTGAAGTAGATTGGAGTGGAGTAGATTGGGTTAAAGTGGGTTAGATTGGAGTGGAGTTTGTTAGACTGGAGTGGAACAGATTGGAATGGAGTGGGGTACATTGGGCTAGAGTGGAGTAGATTGGGTGAATTGAAGTAGGGTAGAGTGGAGTGTGGTAGATTGGAGTCGGGTAAAGTGGATATAGGGAGATTGGGGTGTAGTAGGGTAGATTGGAGTGGACTGGGTAGATTAGGTTGAAGTGGGATACATTGGAGTGGAGTAGAGTTTGGTTGATTGAAATGGTACATTTTAGTGAAGTAGGATACATTTTTGTAAAGTGGGGGTGGATATCTTGGAGTGGGGCAGCAGAGTGGGGTTGAGTTGAGGGGAGTGTAGTTGCGTGCCATGTCCTTGAGTGTCTCACAGTGGAGTGGCATGGTATAGAGTGGAGCAGACTGAAGTGGAGCACAGTGTTGTAGAGTGAAGTGATGTAGAGTTGTAGAGAAGAGTAGTATAAAGTGGCGAGTTGTAGTATGCATGGTGTGATAGCGCACTACCATTAAAGAAAACACACATTTCCAATTCAAAATGGCGATTACATTTGCATTTGAGAGAGAGGTGGGTCATAAACAGGCCTGGGTGACATTTAAATTACATGCAATTTTCGACATTTCCCATTACACTTGTGTCCTCTTGACAAAAAATACATGACAGGTTTGCATTTCACATAATCTTCTTGAAATTTCCCGTTATTGCTCAATAGAAAATTATACTAATTTCATACTTTCCTATTTGAAAGTGAGCTGGAAAGGGGCTAGAGTAAAGGTGAGTTATAAAAGGATGGAGAGAGAACTGAGAAATAACTCATGTTTCTCTCTAGTAGTTTCTTGCCACCTTCATAGATTTCAGTTTCAAAACACTCCCCCTCACAAGTGACCAGTGATTAGAAAGAACAGTTCAGCAACGCAAATATGTATATTGAAGCAGTTAAAAAATGTACACAATCCAGAATATGTCACATCTCTGATCCTCAAAATAAAAATTCTAACAATACTGGTTTACACCTTGCTTCTTGGGGAATTTGTAAACTGCATCATCTGCTAATGGCCATGATTGAGCTATGCCAACAAGTTGACTCACACTGTTCCAATAGAGGAATGAGAGTGCACTAAATCAGTGCTGGCACTGTCTATGGAAAAGCATACCAGGGTTAATGACGCGATAATTACATTTAGGTGCTGACATAACTGGTACTTAGGAGCTTTCGGTCTCAATTATGTAAGCAAGTAAATGGTCATCAATTTGAGTATACCACAATGCAAACATCAAATATGCTTTCTGGACGAAGATAGTCTAAATACGCCACTATGGAACCGTGCAAGGCTAAATAAACATTTCAGTACATATGGCAGGAACATACAGTGTTTTGAGGTATGTAACTACTACTTCTTGCCATAGAACGAAATCCTGAAGCCAATGTACACTCTTCCCTGCCCAGACCAGAGTGCACACTGTGCCAACTAGATGACACAATAGATAATGCAGCAAAGGGGCTTCAATGCCTAAGAGACAATTGCCCCCAGGCCCTAAAAAAACATGGTGTTGACTACATGAAATCACCCATTAAACGGCGAAGCCATTTTCCGTGTAGATCTGAAACTTCAAATGGAGATGAATCTCATCACTAAAACTAGTTTGCTGCCAGAAATACACTTCTCTGTATATTATGCAGGGTCTCCGTGGCCCCGCATATGCAGACTGTAGGTGAATAATCTTCTTGCAAACTAGTTCTTTCTTTCCTCACAAAGTTAATAATATTTTTTTAGGTCGAGCCTTGACAGTGCTTGGACTGTCCACAAGACCTGTTGTATTTATTCTATGGCTTTTGGCACACACACTGATTGCCATTGGTTGTTGTCTGTGTCATTAAGAAATGCTGGCTTGTTATTGATGCATTTGTTTGAATGTCCCTTCTTTGTGTGCTTAGCTCCCTCCCAGGCGATTTCACTAGGAAAGCATTTTGTTTGGCCATCATACCGTATGATGGCCTCTACTCCCTCCTCCTGCCTGGCTATTGTAGGTGTATTTTTAGTGTATATTGGCCCAATTTAGGATGGTGGCTACGACCGTCTTGTTTCTTTCACTGGCGCTTGTCTTAAGCTTGATGTTATCATGCAAGCACTGACTCGGATCCCGCATCTGTTAATCATGCTCTTCTACCTTCCTTGGAATCAGCTGGTGGTGGAAGGGCTGGAGCACCGCACTGATCCCAAGGCTTTAAGAGGCTTAAGCAAACCCCCGGAGTTGCGAGGGGCCGAGAGGCATACATGCCAACATTTCAGAAGAGCAAAGTGGGAGATTCTTTAAAAAAAATCGGGAGAATGGGGCCTTGAATCGGGCTCTGTAATGTATGGGCTTTGGAAGTGTGCTGCTGCAGGATCGGACATTTGAAACGCAAATGCACGTTTTTTTCTTACCTTTCAGAAGCATGGAGCGCAATGGCAGGCACAGAGAGAGTTATGCAAGTGTTCTGCACTCACTGGCCTGGCAGGTTGCTGGCAGTGCATATACCAACTACCCCCCCCTCCCCCCCCACCTGTGTGGCAGCCCAGGCGCACACACACAGCCGCCCGAGTACTTCACAGGTCTCTAAAAGACCATTCACTTGTTAATGGGGCTTTGTTGGTTTTTCACCCCTTCTAGAGACCCTGCATCGCCACTCCGAGTATTGCTGGAAGAATTAGCACGTTACACAATACCAAGCCCTGTCTGCTGAAACCCCGAGGAATCGGGTTTTTGCTTGCAGGAATCGGGAGGCGGGAGACTAGCCTTGAAATCGGTAGTCTCCCGCCTGAATCGGGAGGGTTGGCATGTATGGAGAGACTCACAGAGCTCTCAGCAGCGTAGGGCTGGCTTGGGGCCTGCAGCTCACGAAGGTGAGCCAGAAGAGCGCTTGTACGAGCGGTGTACATGGCTATTATTACTATTAGCACTATGAGTAGTAGTGACGTCCGAAGCCGGGGTAGGTATCCCACGAGGCCTTACCTTCTGTACACACCGCTTTTACTACTGTCCCTCATGCGTCTCCACTGTATAGAGTAAATACCATTATTAGCCTGCCCGTTGTATACAGTTGCTTCTGTGTTCGTCACTGTATAGTTGTTTTACTATTACTGATTTGGGGAAAGGGTTCTACTGGATAATGTAACAGGTGCGTGACCAGGAGACCTGCTTTCTCATCCTGGCTCCCAACAGTGAATGCTGTGATGTGTTATATTTCCACAGCGCCTAGCCTGCCACGAGGATTGCCTCGCAGTGCTGTCTGGAGTGTTCCGGTGCCGTCACATCCTGGTATCGAGGGTACGATCACAGCTAAAGCCTGATTTCTGTTTGTGTAATTTGAACCATCAGTGATGGAGGCTTGGTCCAGGTGCTGTGTCCTGTCTGCATGAATCAGTCAATTCAATTCAATTCAATAGTTCTTTATTCGATGGTTAAAAATCATCATAAAAGAATACACATTTATGCAATTAAAACAGTATTAAATCAGTATACAGAACATTGAATGACGCTATATATGTACAAATAATTCATTGCTCACGTACAATCCTCATGGGTGGGGTTCCTAGATCTAACCAATTAACAATCCTACAATCATCAAGATTAGTGCTGCCCTCTAGAGACTCTAAGTCTAAATGCGAATTTTAAAAAACTTATCACTGCACATAAAGTTAACGGGTCACTGGCCCTTTGTAAAAAAATCAATGCCTCCTTGGCTCTAGTAAATCTTTCCTTTTTAAGAATGCCTTTTAAAAATCTGCGTCTGGGGAGACTGTAAATAGGACATAACAATACAAAATGAAGGGTGTCCTGCGGAGACCTATTGTCGCAGCCGCAGGCACCCTTCTGCTCAATTGACATACCAAAACCGGCTGGATCAGCTAATAAATAAGGTAAAAAATTGAGCCTAAAACGTACCATTAAAAACCTCTCTTGGGCATTATAAAGAACACAGAGGTACGGTTCCATCCCACCAGTCGTTTCAAGCCTACTGTGGGTGCTCACCGAGGGTTTGCTCCCTTCTAGTGTACTTCTAGCCGCTACTCTTGATTCCAGGAAGCTTCTCTTTAATTTTAGCTTATCCTGTGCTGTAATCGATAGAGGGTTGAGAAACATCTCTAGGTGACCCATATTTTCCAAAGTGTTCTTAATATAGTTGATCCATGGGATTTTCAGGTGTTTGTCTCTTCCCAAGCAGTCTTGTATGATCAACCTACTCAGTGCAGCTTCAGGGTTCGTCCATAATTTAAGCCAGGCCAAGATTGGTCTAAACTTAATCAAATCCTCTATGTAGGGTCTTCCAAGTTCTTTGTGGGCAATAATAGCTGGCGTGCAATTGGGAACGTTCAGTATTGAGCGAAATATTTTGTTTTCTTCCCTTTGCAGTCCATCCAGATTTATGAATCCCCATACTTCTGATCCATACATAGTTTTTGGGCAACACATCAACTTTCCTCCCATAGCCGGAGATTGCACCAAAAGATGCCACCAGTTTTCCACCTCTTTCTTGCACAAGGGATGTCAATTTTAAAGATTCGTCAAATAGCACCCCTAGATATGAAAATGTTTGCACCCTTTCAAGAATGTGGGTGCCAATTCTATAGGTGAAACCGTTCAATGGCCTATGGCCTGCTGTCATTACATATGATTTTTTTAAGTTGACAGACAGGTCAATTGTCCCCATAAATTTAACGAACCCATCAATAAGAATCTGCAGACTATTGGGAGTCCGTGCCAGCAGGACCGCATCGTCTGCGTACAGCAGCACTGGAATATTGCGGGTCCCAACCCTTGGGCAATCTGCTTTTAGGTTATTGAGGCATTGTTCCAAATTATTAATATACAACGAGAACAAGAAAGGGGCTAAGATACATCCCTGCCTCACTCCACTTGTGCAACTAAAAGATTCTGTCAGTCCCCCATCTTTATTATACCGTACCCTAGCCGAGGTTTCGCTATGTAATTCCCTCAGTATATGAATTAACCCGGGGTCAATTCCGAGCTGGTTCATCATTGCCCATAACTTGTTCCTGTTGACATGATCAAATGCAGCGGCCAAGTCCATGAACCCCAAATACATAGCTTCGTTGCTGGTTTTAGTGTACTTTGCTACCAGCATGTATAGGTTCAGGCATTGGTCACTGGTAGACCTGCCAGTCCGGAAGCCATACTGGACATCTGAGATGATATTATTGTCCTCGGCCCACTCAGTCAGGCGGTTCAAAATTACCCTACCCAAAATTTTTGCAGTGACATCTATCAAAGAGATAGGCCGATAACATTGAGGGTCATCTTTATTGCCTTTTTTGAAAATAGGGACTATAGTGGCCGTTGACCATGATCGTGGCAAACCGGCCATTATAGCTGCGTTTAGCACTCTGGTTACAATAGGAGCCCAAAGATCCACTTGGCTCAGAAATAGATCTGGGGGGATCCCATCTGGGCCCGGGGCTTTGTTCTTAGTAAGTCCGTCAATACCCAATCTGATCTCTTCCAGGGAGAATACCACTTGATTACTCACCGAGTTTGTCCCCTTCTCCTTTAATAAAATCTCCTTCCCATGATTATATAGACCCTCAAAGTGAGTGATCCACTGTTCGGGTAGGATATTTGAGGCGATCTCCGGGGCATTATTGTCTTGAAAACAAGGGGAGTTTATTAATCTCCAAAATTCAGTGATATCCCTGTTTTCAGATGCCTCCCTCAGGGACGCCCATGCTTCTACCTGCAGCGTGACTTTCCGTCTTTTTAACTCCTTCCTGTATGCTGATCTACATATTTTTACTACAGCCTGTTCCCTCGGGTTGCCACTCAGGGCCAATTTTAGATTCTTCAATGCTCGAGTACATCCCCTATCAAACCATTTTGGTGAGTTTGAGTGAGTTTTCTTAGGGGCCTTGGCCAACAATAGTCCGTCCACCAAACACGTTATTTGGTCAAACACTTTTATAAGGCGAGCCCCTACCACCGACGGGTCTAAGCACTCATCAATGAGAGACTTGCCTTTTTCCATCAGGGCTTTGTAAAATCTGGGCCCGTCTATCTTTGCCCACTTGAGCCTCCTACCCTGGGCCGTCACACATTCCATGATAGTGCCATCCACTGGCTTAATTTTTTGCCTTCCTTGATACAGGAGCTCAATGACCAAAGGGTTATGATCACTAAATGGGCTGCACTCAATATCTGCCTTGGAAATGCGATTTTTTAAACCTCTTGAGACAAGTATATAATCTATATATGACGAGCACCCTCTCCCCTTAAAAGTGGGGGGGAGAGTGCCGTCCGGTCCCAGAGTAATCATATCGATTGTGTGCTCAAGGTCGTAGGAGTAAGTCAACTTGCCCCATTCCATGCCTCTAGAAGAGTGACTAAAATGGGGACCCTTTTCTATGGGGCATTTAGACCAATTAGCACTGATTGGGAACAGCCCCGGGCATAAGTGACAGTTCAAGTCACCCATAACTACTAACAAAGGGGCCGAAACGCCCTGAACTGGGACAAGTTCTTGTTTCAGCCTGACATCCAGTTCCTTCAGAATAGTGGAGTCATTTTCCGAGGCAATGGAATTATACACATTGAACAAAACAAGACCAAACCCTTTATTTCTAAACCTCAGGGCCTGTATGTTCCATGTGAACCAATCCACCTTAGACCACTTGCCTTCTATGTTTAAATCAATGTATGTTAGCAGGCCACCCTTAGCCCTGCCCGAGGAGGTTTTCTGTGCAGGTGTGAAGAAACATTTATAGCCGGCTATTTGGAAGTGAGTGTTATCTGTGGCCCAGGTCTCTTGCAGGCAGATTATATTGAAAGAGGCCATGAGCTGTCGCCATTCCTTGTTGTTAAATTTCCCTGCAATACCTGCTATATTCCACGAGATAATTCTCAAGCCCTCTTTCTCAATGGTAACAGGCCCTACCACTTCCAACTCTTGACTAATGTTAATTCGCCCCCCTGTTTCCTTTCCGAGGGATTGTATCTGTGTGTCACAGTCCTGTTTTCTTCGTTTAATGGCTATAGTAACTAGCTCGGGGGGTGTTTGTGCGCAACCCACACCAAGAGTATCTAGGACTCCTCGGGTTTTAACTAAGGTCATGGGCCAGTCCCCCCCTGGTGCTGGATACCCATCTTCAGTGGGAAAACCATGTCCCAGAGAAACTTCCTCTAACGGGTCTACCAGATCAATTGTTGTAAGGTCCATATCAGCCTGTACTAAGGAAGAGGGAGAGTCAAATAGTCAATCAATCTCCTCTAGTGACCTTAATGGGGTGAACCTGTTTACCCAACACGAGTGTCCCCCATCCCATAACCCAGTTGCTTGTTGCAAGAGATTTGGGCCTCTATTTGAGCCAGAGTGTCGTCCCTCCACACGTCTCCAAACGCTTTGCTGTCCCTCTTTTAGTACCTGTTGCCTTGAATAAAAATAACTAAGTGGCAGGGGCCTTATACTTGTCATGCATCCCGGGGGTCCCGGTCTCAAAATATGCTCGACCACCCTGCTGTCCCTGAAATTTGCACTGATGCAGTTTCCCTCGATATTTTTCGGGCTCCTCCCTATCCAGTTCACACGTCTGACCAAAAGAATTTCCCCATCCTGGTTGTTAGAAATTGGTCTATTCTGGTTAAGCCAGAAGATGAGTTTATTTTTTAACTCCTCATGGGATTCTTTCTGAGCCTCTTTTAGTTCTGGAACCCCTGCAAACACAACAACCAACGGGCACGCCTCAGGGGGAAGGTTTATCGTGGGGAATTGCTTATGTGTGAGGAAGGGTCTCTCTTCGTGGGCAGCTTCCTCATTTAAAGGGCCAGCCGGGGGTCGAGACTGTGCATCTAACTTCTGTTTGCCTAGTCCATTATCCGGGCGCCGTTTGCTCTCACTAGAGGTGTTTTTACTCACCACTTGTCCATGAGGGATCGGAGGGTCATGTATTTGTGCTGAAATTATGTGTGTGTTCCTACTATCATTAAAATTGTTCACCCTTTGAGTTACTGGATGGGTCTCTAAGTGACTAATAATCGTACTTGAGGCACCTAATGGGCTGTCTTTTGACGCTCTATTCTTTAACTCACTTAAAATTTTATCCAGTCTGCTTGTCACCGGCTTTAATTGATTTATGATTAGTAATTCTACCTGGGCCTGAAGATCTAACATGATCTTATTTAACCAGCTTGGGGCCTCTGTTTGGGAATTTGTCTGTGTAGCTCGCTCAATCCCACTGGGGTTTCTATTAGTTGGGTTAGTAAAGGTGGCTAAGCTATTAATAATCCTACGCTTTTTAGGAGCACATTTCTTTTTTATGCGTGTGGTGGCGCATTTGGTCGGGCCTAGATCCTTCTCGTGACTAATAAACATGGGTTGGGCACATGGAATGTCCCTCTCACTAGTTTCCAGGGGGCTAGGGGGTGAGATGAGCAGAATCTCCTGCTCCTGGTCCTGTATACTTGCGACGGGGTCAGGGTCAGGGGTTAAGGAGAGGCGCCTCTCTGTGCGCTCAATTTCACTAGATACAACCCCTAGCGCTCTTTTTAACATGCGGTCAATGGCTGTGGGCTGCATTATAACTGGGAATACCGAACTGATATCCTCTTTCTGTGCCTGGGAAACCTCGGCAATACCTCGCTTGGCTCTTAACGAGCGTGTCTGTGTTTTGCCAGCCATATTTCCCCCAGCTGCGGGTCAGTATCTATACAACTACCGTGGATTGTTTTAATCACCCACCTTCTGCGACGCTGTCACTATGCCTCACATAGAGTTAATAAACCCAACATCCACATCAAGTCCAATGAAAAGTCACGGGAAAGAAAATTAGGCTTTAGTCTCAATTTCCACAATGTCTCAAGTGGTGTTACTCACATGAAGAGGTCCAAAACGATTGGTCAATAGAGTGGCCCAGCCCAGCCTCCTGCAGCCCCTGACGGCCACAGACGGCCCGCCCTCTGCCCGGGCTCAGCCCGCGCATGTCCCGCGACGCGGAGGGAGCCTCGGTAGATATAGCGCCTCCGGGCGCGTTTTCCGGCGGCAATGGGCGGAGCAAGGGAGGATGCTGGGGCCTGTAGTTTCCCCCCACTGCGGCCTCGGATGACAGAAGGCGGCAGGGGAAACAAACCACGAAGGATTTGGGGCTGCAGACTCCTCACGGGTGCACAGGATGGCAAGTAGGTGGAGCGCTATGCTCAGGATGGTAGACTTCGCAGCAAGGGCCCCCCGCTCCACCGAGGGAGCCTCGGTAGATATAGCGCCTCCGGGCACGTTTTCCGGCGGCAATGGGCGGAGCAAGGGAGGATGCTGGGGCCTGTAGTTTCCCCCTACTGCAGCCTCGGATGACAGAAGGCGGCAGGGGAAACAAACCACAAAGGATTTGGGGCTGCAGACTCCTCACGGGTGCACAGGATGGCAGGTAGGTGGAGCGCTATGCTCAGGATGATAGACTTCGCAGCAAGGGCCCCCCGCTCCACCGAGGGAGCCTCGGTAGATATAGTGCCTCCGGGCGCGTTTTCCGGCGGCAATGGGCGGAGCAAGGGAGGATGCTGGGGCCTGAAGTTTCCCCCTACTGCGGCCTCGGATGACAGAAGGCGGCAGGGGAAACAAACCACAAAGGATTTGGGGCTGCAGACTCCTCACGGGTGCACAGGATGGCAGGTAGGTGGAGCGCTATGCTCAGGATGGTAGACTTCGCAGCAAGGATTTAAGCTGGCTGGCTGGCTAAGGCGGTAAGTCACTAAGAGCTAAGCATTTAAAGATATGCTTAAAAATTAAAAAACTACTAAATGCAGCCAGAATATTTATGAATTTTTATGGCCAGCTCACCGCTCACAGCTAATCTGTTCTACCGGCTTCTCTCCGGCTTCTCTCGGCGAATGTTGGTGCCCCTTGCTCCTCACTCCTCGCTCCTCCCCCGTCCCGTCCTTAGGCAGCTGTAACGGTGATCTCCGGATGAAGGAGTGGATCACCGCCGGCCGACAATCTGCAGCGTTGTCGCCGTTGTTGTCTATTTTCCCTTCCCTAGTGCAGGGACAGCTCCGGAGGCACAGAAGTGTGGGGGGTACGGGTACGCGGGGGTGATTTTCAACCACCGGCCGTTATTGCTCTCGCTACCCTCTGCTCCCGCTGGTGCTCTGCTCTGCTCTGCTGCTCAGCTCTCCGAGTTCGGGCGAAAACACGGACTGGAGCTAGCAACTTCCCCACTCGTGATGGAGGCTTGGTCCAGGTGCTGTGTCCTGTCTGCATGAATCAGTCATGCGCGTGCTATTGTGGGCGGCAGTATTTCATGCGTGTGTGCAGGCGCTAGTTGAAGTTTGGTGTCCTGTTGAGAATATATGCTTGCCCATCATCGGGCTAACCCAAGGGTGTAGGTAGCATGGCTGTTGACATTTAGTGTATTTGTGTGTCATTGGTGTGTGTAATTCAGTGATAGCCAATAGGTCTTGCTTTTGAGACCTTATAGGTATTTAGTTATGCAGCACAATATACTTGGTGCTACAACTTCAACTGTTGCATGGCTAAACACTTATAAGGTCCCAAAGGCGAGTCCTATTGGCTATGCCAATGCTTGTTCTGTATAGTGTCAGTATCAGGCGCGCAATGCCCATAGGGCGAAAAGGGTTTCAGCCTCCCCACCCCCGTCATGTGTCTCAGCCCGGGCTTCTGCTGTGGGCTAGGCTGGGCGGAGTCTTATCTCCAGCACCAAGTTTTTCACATGTCTTTAAAGACCATTTGCGATTTACATACCTCTGTAAACTGGCTTAGTTTTTTTTCTGGTTCCAGTACCCCCTGAACCCCCACTCTGCCCATTCCTTACATTTGATTTTATGTTTACTGCCCGTAGTGTGATAATGCATTTCATGAAAAGGAATATAAAGAAGGGTTGCCAAAAGAAAAATGCCAGCCATGTGTTTTTTAAAGAGCCTGCAAAGGCCTCGTCTTGACACTTAGGTGCAGATTCCGATCCTGTAAAACCCGGGTACTTACCGTCGGACGGAGCGTTTTCTCCGTCCGACTCGTACCCGAGAAAAACACCTTACAAACCCGCAAGTACGATTCGTACAGAAACACCATTTCCGTACGAATCGTAAAAAAACACAGACCGGCAAAAAAAATACATACAAATCGGATCCGGGACACCGTGGACGTGATGTCCGGACGGAGTCAGGCAGCGTTTCACGAACCAGCAAGTACGATCTGTGCCCACGCCACTCCGCACGGATTATATTTTACGGCAGCCAAAAACTGCCGGGAAATCAGGACGACTCGCAGAAGGAGCACCTGTACGCGACGGACAGCCATGGACCCCAACCTACGTGTCATGCCGGCCCTTATAGCAGTCCACCTGGTGTACAGGAACCGAAGCAGATGCCGCAGAAGGTCAGAACAACACCCAGGGGCAAAGGGGGGGGCAGGGGCAGGAAACATAACCCCCACCCAAGTTAAAAATCATACATGCCCTGTACATACCTGACCCCCAGGGCCTGGTCACTTCGGGGGGCGGGGGCGTCTCCACCAAGGCCTGCGTCCGCCACAACGGAAGTCGACATGGACGCGAACTGGTAACACAACAATTGTGGTACGCACCGTACCCACGCCTTAAGAGCGTGAGTACGGGTCGTACCACACCCACCACTATGTCACCCCAACAATGGCGGTACGGCTCGTACCCATGCCTTTGGGATGTGGGTACGGGCCGTACCGCCATTGTTGGGGTGACGTAGGGGTGGGCGTGGTACGACCCGTACCCATGCTCTTAAGGTGTGGGTACGGGCCGTACCCCTTCGGCACCCCAACAATGGCAGTACGGCCCGTACCTATGTCCCAAAGGCATGGGTACGGGTCGTACCACGCCCACCTCTACGTCACCCCAACAATGGCGGTACGGCTCGTACCCATGCCTTTGGGACGTGGGTACGGGTTGTACCGCCATTGTTGGGGTGCCGTAGGGGTACGGCCCGTACCCACGCCTTAAGAGCGTGGGTACGGGTCGTACCACGCCCACCCCTACATCACCCCAACAATGGCGGTATGGCCCGTACCCATGTCCAGGGTACGAGCCGTACCGCCATTGTTGGGGTGACGTAGGGGTGGGTGTGGTACGACCCGTACCCACGCTCTTAAGGCGTGGGTACGGGCCGTACCCTTACGGCACCCCAACAATGGCGGTACGGCCCGTACCCACGTCCCAAAGGCATGGGTACGGGTCGTACCACGCCCACCCCTACGTCACCCCAACAATGGCGGTACGGCCCGTACCCACGTCCCAAATGCATGGGTACGGGCCGTACCGCCATTGTTGGGGTGCCGTAGGGGTACGGCCCGTACCCACGCCTTAAGAGCGTGGGTACGGGTCGTACGACGCCAGTGGACAGACACATAGGGGTGTGTGGCCATCAGCCCCAGCAGTGCCCAGACATATGAGGGGTGGGTGCAGAGTCCTCCCAGCAGTGCCCAGACACAGGAGGGGTGGGTGCAGAGCCCTCCCAGCAGTGCCCAGACACAGGATGGGTGGGTGCCTATCAATCACTCCCAGCAGTGCCCAGACACAGGGGGGTGGGTGCAGAGTCCTCCCAGCAGTGGCCAGACACAGGAGGGGTGGGTGCCTATCACTCCCAGCAGTGCCCAGACACAGGAGGGGTGGGTGCAGAGTCCTCCCAGCAGTGCCCAGACACAGGAGGGGTGGGTGCAGAGTCCTCCCAGCAGTGCCCAGACACAGGAGGGCTGGGTGCAGAGTCCTCCCAGCGGTGCCCAGACATAGGAGGGGTGGGTGCAGAGTCCTCCCAGCAGTGCCCAGACACAGGAGGGGTGGGTGCAGAGTCCTCCCAGCAGTGCCCAGACACAGGAGGGGTGGGTGCAGAATCCTCCCAGCAGTGCCCAGACAAGGAGGGGTGGGTGCCTATCACTCCCAGCAGTGCCCAGACACAGGAGGGGTGGGTGCAGAGTCCTCCCAGAAGTGCCCAGACACAGGAGGGGTGTGTGCCTATCACTCCCAGCAGTGCCCAGACACAGGAGGGGTGGGTGCAGAGTCCTCCCAGCAGTGCCCAGACATAGGAGGGGTGGGTGCCTATCACTCCCAGCAGTGCCCAGACACAGGAGGGGTGGGTGCAGAGTCCTCTCAGCAGTTCCCAGACATAGGAGGGGTGGGTGCCTATCACTCCCAGCAGTGCCCAGACACAGGAGGGGTGGGTGCAGAGTTCTCCCAGCAGTGCCCAGACACAGGAGGGGTGGGTGCAGAGTCCTCCCAGCAGTGCCCAGACACAGGAGGGGTGGGTGCAGAGTCCTCCCAGCAGTGCCCAGACATAGGAGGTGTGGGTGCCTATCACTCCCAGCAGTGCCCAGACACAGGAGGGGTGGGTGCAGAGTCCTCCCAGCGGTGCCCAGGCATAGGAGGGGTGGGTGCCTATCACACCCAGCAGTGCCCAGACACAGGAGGGGTGGGTGCAGAGTCCTCCCAGCAGTGCCCAGACACAGGAGGGGTGGGTGCAGATTCCTCCCAGCAGTGCCCAGACATAGGAGGGGTGGGTGCAGAGTCCTCCCAGCAGTGCCCAGACACAGGAGGGGTGGGTGCAGAGTCCTCCCAGCAGTGCCCAGACACAGGAGGGGTGGGTGCAGAGTCCTCCCAGCAGTGCCCAGACACAGGAGGGGTGGGTGCAGAGTCCTCCCAGCCGTGGACAGAGACATGGTGGTGTGTACACCATCCTACAATTAGCAAAACTCCATGGGTGCATGAAGGCATACACAAAGTGTGACTATATTGAGAGTGGCATGCCAACACATCACTGACAGCAGTGTCCTACTCCCATGAGGGTGGATGTCCATCCCCCGCTGCATGACACACCACATGGGGGTGTGATGACAAATGACACATGCATACCCACCCCTGGAGCTGGCAGCACGATACACACACTGAGAGCATGCAACAAGACTGTATATTCATGTGCCACCCTACTAAACTAAGAGACCCAAAGGGAACACACACTGTCACGCACATTCCAGGACTGATAGGAATGTACAGGTGCTGGGGCAGCCAACAGGTTGTTGCCTCCCATGGAAGGAAAAGGGTGGAGTACCCATAGATACAATGCCCACAATTGTCAGACAGGTGCCCAAAGACCCTGCAGAACACGTAACACATGTGTGCGAAGCTGGGAGTACACACATGCATACTGCGTAAAAGGGAACATGTCCACATGAAGTCATGTCAATATACTCCATACACAAGTACAGTGACCACCAAGGATGCCACAAATGATGCAGGTGGAGACATTGCTGAGCATGCATGGCCAAAGTTGAAGGGATCCGTCACACACCCAGGAAATGTAGACAGAGCTCAGCACAACAATTGGGAAACACCCTGCAGGGAAGATGTCAGGGTCCACAGAGGAAGGAACACACCTTGGCACAATGTCACTATACAGTAAGAGCTTACATGACCAAAGATTATTTGCAGATACCTTGTGATGGCACACAGATATCAGGGTCCACCCCATGAGCAGCACACTGCAACATTTCCCAGACACCTAACACATTATCACCACCCCAAATCATGGAGCAACACCACCAACAGCAAGACCAGAAAAGCATTTGTGTGCAAATGAAAATCAAAATGCTTTATTCAGCATAAAAAATAATAGCAAAAGAAATGTCCACTATATACAGGGCCCATAGGCCAGGCCATGTACGAAGTCCTGGTGGGGGACACTTTGGGACGCGTCTCCCCTAGCTTGCCTGCACAGTTCACTCTTCCATATCATCCACAGAAGGGGGGGCATCATGTGGGGGGGGAAGGACCAGGCACCGCAGGGACAGGAGGGGAAAGGGTAGGTGTTGTGGGTGCAGGGACGGATGACTCCACCACAGGGGGTGGGGCAGCGCCAAAGGTGGTGGTTAGCAGGGCGCTGCACATGGTTGCAAGCTCCTCCAGCGTCTCCCCTGCACCCGAATGAACCACAGGCCCCAAGGAGGGGGGGGGTCGGAGGGATGGGTTGCAGCGCTACTGGGGGAGGGTGTGGACAGGGGGGGGACTCAACTCCCCTGCCTGGGGACTTCCTCGACCGCTTGCGTGGTGGTGTCACACTGGGGCTGAGGGACAGACTGACCATGAAGGACTCTTTGTCTGACTGTTGGGCAGGGGAGCTAAGGGGAGTGGTTTTGGAGGAAGTGGGTCGTGAGGACTGCAGACTTCCACTGTGGCTGCGTGGCTGCCGTTTGCCCCCCGACCCAGTGGGTGTGCCTACTTCCCCCTGTGTGTGCGTGACAGGAGGTGTGCGCTTGGCCTTCCCTGGTGGTGTGCTGCCTGTGTCTGGTGGGGTACGTGCATGGGGACGTCTGGGTGTGCGTGGGACAGGCATGGGAGTGGGAAGTGTGGATGGTGCAGGGGTAGGGGGGGACGGAGCGCTGCTGGAGATCCACTGCTGCAGTCAGTGACGAGTCTATGGACTTCAGCAACATCCGTTGGTCAGACATCGCTGCTGACATGCCCTCCATGTACGACACCATCTGTGTCAGCAATCTGGTGTGGCCATGGAGGACATTAAGCAGCGATGTCTGACCAACCTGCAACTGCCGCAGAATGTCCACAGACTCGGCATTGACGGCAGCAGGGGAGACAGGGGCAGGGGGTGCGGTGCCTGGCACGAAGGAGACATGCTGTCGCCTAGCACGGAGGGAAGGGACCCGAGCAAGTGGGAGGCCGGTGATGGGAATGGAGGGGGTGGCGAGAGATGGAGTGCTGCTTTCAGCTCTGGGAGCAGCCTCCGCCCCCTCTGGGAGCTCAGCCTCGGACCCGTCAGCATCATAGTCGGTGGTGGGACTGGACAGGTCCTCCGCCTCACTCCCCTCGGCCTCCGTGCCACTCGCTGCACCAGACTCCCCAGCACTGGTGGCACCGGTGCTGGATCCCTCCTCAAGGTCCGTGCCAGTGTCTCCCTCGGTTTCCCCCGACGATGCTGTTGGCAAGGTGAAGAGACAGGAAAAATCAGACACCTGTATATATATGACACATGATTCATAACTACATAGGTCACAGTGCATAGCATGAAAAACAACATGAGTAACATCTACAATACTACGCATATATGTAGGCCCTGCACCACACAGTGGGTTGACCCACCATGCCACTGGGAAACAATGGAGAGCATGACACAACAGCAAATAACTTGATATCAAATTAGACAGAGGAGCCAGTCTCTGGGGACAGTCAAGCACAGCATCTGGTCCACACACCGTTGACAAAAAAGGGATGAGCAGGAACCATATCTCCTAACTTTTGGCACATGCTGCTTAGCAAATACATTAAACCAGGCCCAACATGACTGGGTCACTGCATGTTGAGTGTATGTTCAGACAATCATCACACACAGGCCAGACCTGGCAAGGAGACATAAGGTTTGGACATGTAGGCCTTTCCCGCACAAACCCCCCCCCCACCTGAGACAATGTGATTGAGACAGAGGAAGTACTTACACCTCCTACTCGGGGATTACAAACACGCCCTTCAATAAATCCTGAGTGTACACAAAGTACCCCTCGTGAGCCTGTCCACACATATAATTGACAAACAACCATCATCAGATAGTTGTACCAAGACACACAGGCACTGGCCACTGTGAGTATGCACAAGCCAAATTGGGTCACCCTGTACAGTGGACACATGTAGCACACTTTACGTAAATACAAATTAGGCCAGGGTACAATGCCACAGAGCCCAACAACGTACGACATAGGGATACGGTCCGTACACGCGTGTGTAGGGTCCGTATCACTATGGTAGTGTTGCCGTAGGCGTATGACATAGGGATACGGGCCGTACACGCGTGTGTAGGGGCCGTATCACTATGCGGACCGTATCACCATGGCGTACGCGTACGGCTACACTACCATAGTGATATGGACCCTACACACGCGTGTACGGACCGTATCACCATGGCGTACGCGTACGGCTACACTACCATAGTGATACGGACCCTACACACGCGTGTTCGGACCGTATCACCATTGCGTAAGCGTACGGCTACACTACCATAGTGATACGGACCCTACACACGCGTGTATGGACCGTATCACCATGGCGTACGCGTACGGCAACACAACCATAGTGATACGGACCCAACACACGCGTGTACGGACCGTATCCCTATGGCGTACGCCTACGGCAACACAACCATAGTGATACGGACCCTACACACGTGTGTACGGACCGTATCCCTATGGCGTACGCCTACGGCAACACAATCATAGTGATATGGACCCTACACACGCCCTCAGAGCGTGTGTACGGTGCGTTTCACACCTTACACTGGTGACAGGCGGCACACAGAAAGGAATTGAGCTGTCATACTTGGCCAAGGCTGGACATCAAGTCATTTTCAGTGCAGTCCTACATGTCTCGGGCGTAGGTGTGTCAGGCTGTGATGTGGCACAAATCTCCTCATGTTTGAACCCAATAGATGTGTGATGAGCTGTGTACACATGTCATGTGTGATGGTGCACTATGTGCCACACATCCCCTTAACACCTTTGACATGTGTGCATGTAGTACAGACTTGTTGAGCAATGCGTCACTGGCATAGCACAGTCGCCAACACCCGCAACTGTCCCCTGATGCCAGGTACACGGATAATTACACCTGACATGTGACTACCAGCGTTGCACGATGTGAGTATGTCATGTGTGTGTCATGTGTTCCCATAAGCATGCTGTTGGTGTTCCGTCAAATGCATCTGCAGTTGCTGCATCCAACATGTGCATGTGCGTGGATGGGCATGGCACACTATTATGCACACCAGCACACATGTGGAATCAGACGTAACGTGTGTATGTATGCATCGAACATGGACTTGCGAGACAAGGACATATCTGCGTAGTATCAATGTATGTGTGATCAGTCTTGACATGTACCCCTTCATGGCAAGGTGTGTGGTCTGTCCTTTTTTCAGGGACATGTGACCTGTGCCTCTAGTGTTCCGCAACCTGTCTGTATGATAAACATCCTTCTTCTCCACATATGTGGATGTCTGTCACTCCTGTAATGCGTCTGCCTGTTCACTTACACTGGCCCACAGCTAGTTTCATGCCATGTCATGTTGAGCTTGAGAATCCACGTTTGTAGCTGGCTCTTGGTAGGAGTGTCACCTGCCTGGCATACGTGTCCAGGATATATTGCACAGACCTGACTCTGTATGTAGCATATGTGTATTGGCTGTTTAACATGTGCTCAGTACATTGACATTGTTGTTGTACTATACTCACTCTTTGTTGTCCCTTCCAAATTACTGCAGGGCTCCGCCTCTCCCCCGACCAATGCCAGACTTGGCTGCCCTGAGGGAACGTGACTGTATACGCCGCTACCGCTTCACCCAACGGTTGATTGTGAACTTGACAGCAAGGCTGGCACCACACCTCCAACCGCTACACAGGTATCCTACTGCACTGACACCCATGATGAAGGTGATGGCAGCCCTACATTTCTTTGCCACGGGTACGTTTCAAGATACCATAGCTCATGTTGGTGGCATGTCCCAGACCATGTTCAGCCGTGTCCTGCATGATTTTGTAGAGGCCATGTTGGTTCACCTGGATGAGTTTATTCATTTCCCAACTCCTGAGCAGTTGACAGGTGTCAAGGGTGACTTCTATGCCCTGGGAGGGATGCCCGTTGTCATTGGGTCTATTGATGGGACACATGTGGCTTTGGTACCACCACAGGCACAGGAGGTAGCCTTTCGCAACCGTAAACACTACCACTCCATTAATGCCCTTGTGGTGTGTCTTGCTAACATGGTGATTTCCCATGTCTGTGCTCGTTTTCCAGGATCAGCACACGATGCCTACATCATGATGCGTAGCAGGGTGCCTGAAATGATGCTGCAGCTGCGCAACGAACGAGCATGTCTTGTTGGTGGGTATACTCTGTTACTCCTGTATTTAGCGTCATCTTTCTGTCTTACTGCTTCTCCTGACCCACTTCTGTCCATGATGTTTCCATGTAGGGGACTCTGGCTATCCCAACATGCCATGGCTTATCACGCCTCTCCGCAACCCCAGAACGGCTGGCGATCACCGGTACAACAACGCCCATGGGCAGACCAGGCGAGTGATAGAGAGGACCTTTGGCCTCCTGAAGAGCCGATTCCGGTGCCTCCACAAGACCGGTGGAGAAAGCTGTGCCACTCATCCTGGATCCGGATGAGCAGGAACATCCACCCGTGGAGGATGAGGGGCTTGGTGACGAGGCAAGTGATGTTGAGGAGGAGGAGGAAGAGGACATCCGGAGTCGGCTCATACGCAACTTCTTTGCTTAGTGGTGAGTTGCAGTGTCTGAGTGTGCACGCATTGAGCCTTGTGTGGCATGTGTTGCAATGTGTGGGTCCATCTGCATGTATGGCAAGTGAGTCAGAGGTGTGTTTGGATGTGTCACTCGAGTGATGGTGTAATAAAAGAATGTCTTTCCTGAGACACTATCTTCACCTAGCATGTTGACAACCTTATACGTGTCGAGTACATGCCCATGCATGCGGATGTGCTTCTTTTGGCTCACTTATTGTGTGTCTCTCATCCCCAGGTATTTGCGCATGCTGTCTGCTGGTGGCATTGTTGTGCTCCTGCTATTCCTCATGAATACAGCAACGTGTGCTGAATCAGCGTAACATGCACGGACATGTCGAAAATTCTCCTTAGGGTAAGTGATGCAGCACGGCTTTTTGGGTGTGCTAATTGTTTGGAATGTGTGTGCACTGCTCCTGTTCATGTTTGGTTACTTTGCATACATGTAGAATCACCATGGGGCACATGACATGGAGCTGGATTCACCTGAATTGATAGTCACACTTGGTGACAGTCATCTGTAATGTGATTGTGGATTGGGATGAAGGCATCAATGTGTGTAACACTGCCCTCTGAAACATACGGGATGCACCGGGTTGACATAGTGTGGGACATCCCCATTAGAGGCTCAATGGTGAATAGCAGCCTCTCCGTGAGCAGCACGGGGTGTTTGCCTCAAACCCGTCACTTGTGTGCCAGTTCTATGGATTACCTGCATCTGTGGTGCAAAGGGGGGTGCCAGTGTAGGGCCCACATGTTCATCCACATGACCTGTGCATCTGTTAATATAGATGCATTTGCCTTCCGGCAAACATGACTAATAAAGGTGTCCCTCAGCCTCCAAGGTGCCTCATCTCTGTCAATGCAGGTCTCTTGCCACTGTGCATGCGGCATGTCTGGTATAGTCATTACAGATTGTGCATATGAGTCTATGTGTAGAGTAGCAAGATGCAAGCTGTTTGTCAGGGATTATGATATGTATTGTGCATGATGTACATGGCTGTGTAGGTATTTTGGCATCTCAGTCCCCACAACGGCCACTTTGCTGCATGTGCATCCATTGTCTGTGTCTGTGCCATGTTGAACCAGACACTCCTTCCTTATCATACACCTTTTGCAGTAGTCTTTTCTGACATGCTTGTGTTTGTGTGCAACTTGTGGCATGGTTTTCAGGACATGGCGCCTGCTGCTGCAGGCCCTGCAGCAAGGGCACACAGAGTTTCTATATTTGCCCTCACACACACGCCTCTAAGACGCACCCCCTTCCTCCCTCCACCCATTCATTTTGGTGTAATCTGCTTGTGTGTGACACAGTTGCGGTGGCAAATGCTGGACCGTCTGCACATGCTACGTGCACATTGCACGTGCCTCATGTCCTTGCATGTGCCATATCACGCTACACCATGATGTTGAGGCCACCCACCAAGCAATGTCCATCCAATACATCTGTTGCATGCACTCAGGCATGCACTCATCGCCCATAAAACACCTTTGCATAATGAGTGTGCAACTCCAACTGCCTACACAGCGCTAGCACGCCTTCCAGGCCCTGTCACACCATCCAGGTCATGTCCCTCCTACTCCCCACCGGCTCTGTACCCCAACAAGGCCATGGGAGTGGTACTCCAGGCCTCTGCATGTAGTATGGTGTCGTTGTGGGACACATGGCACAGGTATCATGTCTCAGCGTGTCAGTCTACAATGTGTCCAGGATCCCCCTCTACACCATGACATGCGCACTGCATCTCATCATCATCTGGTGTCCCATTGCCAGCCAGGTGCTCCTCACCCTCCCCAAAGACGCAGTCCTTGCCAGTTCTCAAATTGAATAATGCAAGGTATCCATTGGCAGATGGCTGAACATCGGCCACCTGATGCTGGACTTGTACACGACTGAGGTGTTCATCTGCGGATTGTCCCCTTACAGCTGGGTCAACTGCTTGTGTCCCACCCGCAAGGGCCCTGCACAGGCACACAGTGTCCACGCACACGAGCTGGTGTGCATCATGGATTGCTTGCTCACATGTGCTCTGCTGATCACCAGCATCTGTACCTCAGGCTTCAGCACACTCTGCATTATGCACAAGATCCACAGTTCGATCCACCTCAAGGCAAGACAGACCATCCCCCAGGTCAACTACAACATCCGTGTCTAATCCTACCCTGCACTCTACGGAGAAGTACGTTACAACTCCCATGATACTTGTCCACATCCAGGGTGCATCTGCACAGCTCTGCTTCAACATCCGGCAACCCAGCCACATCACCGTCCAACAGAGATAGCTGCAATGGATCACTGTCAGCTGCAGGATGACCTTCACAATCCACGCCCACACTCAGGATGCAGCCCACGACCACGACCCCAACACAACCTTGTGGCACTGTCATCCAAGACCCCATTGTGCCATCTCCATGCATCCAACCTTGGCCTGGCCACCATTCTCCACATCCACCTGACTCCAGCATGCAGGACATAGTTCTCCCACCTGGCTACACATACCTGGGACTCCCACCCCAGGACACTCCACATGATCCCTGACCTCTGCGCATGACTGTTGCTTTTCGAAATAGGTCTGTCCGCACAGTTGTGCAGGCACCCCCTCAGCTGGTTGGGCCCATCACGGGTGAGTATGGTGCTCCATGTCTGTATTGGATGATACATTGTGACCCATGTGTGTCCTGTGCCAGACTCAGACCCCAGGGTATGCATGGTTGGAGTTACTTCAAAACTCAGGCATGGTTTGACTTTCCAACACACACATTTTATGGAATAATGCAAAATGACGGCATCATCTCATGATTTTTATGATTTTTATTAGTGGTGGGGTATGTGTTTGGGGGGATGTAAAGAGGTGCTCGCCGGGTGTCTGTAATCCAAAGTTCACAGGGGGAGTTGGGATCCTTGCCATTGGAAGTCATCAGAGTCCATGCTACAGTCTTTGTCAACATTGGTCAGACAGTGACCAGCAAGTCCATGTGGCAGAGAATGTCATTGGATGAGGTGCTGCTGTTGCGCCAGAGGGCCAGGTGCCAGGCCAGGTGACCTGGAAGATGGTGATGGTCCGCTGACTCTCACGGTCTTTTGCGTGGACAACCCACCTTCCTCTGGGGACCCTCAGAAGCAGGCCGTGATGATGTCTGTGATGCTCTGTCGGACGAATCCTCCTCCTCCTGATCCCTCCCTGTGGCTGGTGGTGATCTTCGCCTGGTGGCACAGGGAGGGTTGCCCATGTTTTCACCAATCCGACGGAGTGAACGGCTCATGTCCGTTAGCACCGCCACGAGCTCAGCCTGTCTTGCCTCCATCCGTCCTTGGTTTTGCTGTTGACTGGCATATTGCTCGGCCTGCAGGTTCTTAATCTCATTGAGGGTCTCCACTACCTGGCTGATGCCCCTGGTGTCACGCCGGTATATGTCCAGGATGTTGCGGACGTGTGACATAACGGGTTCCTCAGCTGTCTGGTCAGGTTCGCCCCTCCGTCGTCCTCCACTCCCACCACCCCTGCCCACTTGAGCCTGGCCTGCCGTTGTGGGCACATCGGGTCTCCAGGACCCCTGAGGGATGGCATTTGCGGGGTCGCCTGCCTCCTCCTGGGTGCCCGGAGTACCTTGTCCCTCCTGGTCAGACTGGCTGTGTTGTTGTGTGCGAGCAGGGCTCCTGTGTGTATCCTGGGATGTGGCAGGAATGGGGGTGGTGGTTGGCACAGTTGTACCTGACGCAGGTGCTGCAGGTGCTTCGGCACCAGAGGGGCCAGGTTGGTCGGGGTCATCCACGGTGTGGTGAGAGTCGTTTCTGCGGGTGGGATCATCGTCACGCCGAGCCTGGTCCTGTGATTCTTTCCCCCCAGTGTTGGGGGGAGATCGACGACGTTGCCCTGTGTGTGAGAGAGAGACAATGTTAATGGTGTTTCATGCGTCATCCATGTTTCATACATATTCAAGTTGGCACAGTTCCTCTAGGTAGTTGGATATGTCTAGCATTCCTCTCACAGTGCACTTGTGGATGGGTATGTTGCGGGGGACAGATTGATATGTACTCCTGGTTATTTGGCCTGTCTAATGAGTGTTGGGATGCTTATTTGGCTATGGATTGGTCTTGTTGTGTCACATATCCATTGTGGGAGTGCCAATTTGCGTTGGCTGCCCTGGGGGTGTGTGCTTGTGTAAGGGGGGGGGGGTGTGACCGGGCATGCTGTTGGGTGTGGTGTGATTTGTCATTGGGTCTACCAGGTGATGTGTCTATCCCCTCATGGTGCATGCTGGCATGACAGTGAATATGAGTTCCTGTGGTAGGTAGGTGGCATGTGGAGTTGGTGTTTGAGTGTACAGTGGTCACAGGATTGCCTTGTGCTGTCTACAGCAGGGCCAAGTGTCCTCTACCTTGTCTGTACTTGGCAAGTCCCTGTGCATTGTGCATGGTGCATGGGTATGTCCCTTGGCCACAGCTTTCAACACTTTTCCTATGTGTGACACCCTCTTTGTTGTTGCATCATTTTTGAACGCAGTGAGCAGTGTAGCGAGCGTGCGTAGCGAGCGATGCAGAACCGGCTTCCGTGTTGCACTGTACGTGGGCAAATGGTGCTTTTTCATATCTATTGGAGAATGCAGGTAGGTAACTTATGCATTTGTGACTGGGTTCTAACAAACACAGTGAGTGGGTATACTGGGTGTAAGGTTAGGTTTGTGCCTGCAGCAAGGATCTACTTGTGCACAGTTTGACACATGGCCCAGTGATTTCCAAAAGAAAAAGGGGTGTTTCACGCACTGCCAGACCTTGTCAACATGCACACAATCCACCTGCTGACGAGCGGACATGCCCACACCACCCAAGGGTGATTTTGTCTCCCTCTGTCTCCCTCTCTCCCTCCCTCTGTCACCCTTCTACCTCTGTCTGTCTCCCTCTGTCTCCCTCTGTCACTCTCTGTCTCCCTCCCTCTCTCTCCCTCTCCCTCCCTCTGTCTGTCTCCCTCTGTCGCCCTCTGTCGCCCTCCCTCTCTCTCCCTCTCCCGCCCTCTCCCTCCGTCTGTCTGTCACCCTCTGTCACCTCAGCCCAGCTTCCTGGGCACACACACTTTGCAGGTCTTTCAAAGGCCATTGGCTTGTTCATGTGGCTTTGTTTAGAATCTCCCGGCCCCCATTGGGCAGAGTGTCTCTGAGTCTGCGCTTCTGCGGCGGTGTGTGCTGACACTCTTTCACAGTGATGCCTCTTCATTAGCTGCTGTTATGTGCAAATTGGGCCTTCATACCCATGTCATCCTGCGACGCGGCCACCATTTGCAGGCGACACAGTACAGCCATATGGGCTGAGGGCATTGGTGTCTGCTTCTGAGTTGCACAATGTTTTTTTGGAGGCCCACCCTCCCAGCATCACGGACATCCTGTCTTGTGTTGGTGTTTTGTGTGGCCTGTGACTTGGCATGGCCTTGCTTGGTGCATGGGGCATGGAGCCGCTAGTGGCATGTGCGTGTTTTTGGAGTGTGGTTGTGTCCGGTGATGGCTTTGGGGTAGTTGCGTGCATTATTGTGAGTTGGGTTGTTGATGCGGTTCCCCCCATGTGAGGTGAGTTGTTTGTGTACTCACCAGGCTCGGCGACTCCTTCTACTCCGTGTACTCCCACCGGCGGCAGCGTGCGCATCACCTTCTCCTCCCAGGGATGGTAGTGTACCGGTCTGCGGGGCGGGCCACCTCCAGTGATGTTCCCCTGGTTATATTCGTCAGTCATTTTGCGGCGGACTGTCCTCCGCAGATCGTACCACCTGGCTTGGCATTCATGCCTGGTCCTTCTGATGGGCGCAACAGCATTCACCCTCTCGACGATCCTCTGCCACATGGCTGATTTTGCTGCTACGCTGGTCTGTCTGACCAATGTTCCAAAGAGCTGTGGCTCAACTCTGATGATTTCGTTGACAAGGATCTCCAGCTCCGCTGTTGTGAACTTTGGATTCCTGTCTGTGGGCATGGTGTGGGGTGTGGGTGTGGATGGTTGTGGGTGTGTGTGTGTGGTTGTGAAGGTGTGTGTGAATGTGATGAGGGGGTGTTTGTGAAGGTGGTTGTGTGAAGGTGTGCAAGTGTAAGGTGTAGTCAAGGTTCAAGTATGGTGCTGTGGGTTGTCTGTGGGGTCTGGCAGCAGTGGGTCTGTTGCAAAGGCTCATGGTTTGTGTGTGTGGGCCCTTTTTATTGGTCCATTTGTGGGTATGGCTGTGTTTGAACTTTGGGTGGGTGTGTTATAAGGAGTGGTTGTGTTTTGGGCCTCTGTTTACCTGTTTGGCTGTTGCAGGTCAGTGTATTGGATGTATTTGGGCTTGTTGGACGTGTTTTGTGGTGTTGTGCGATTCAAATTGACTCTCCTTGTGGTGTTTTGCAGTGTCCTGGTTCAGTACGTGTGTTTTTCGCGTCTGTGAGGTGCGTACATTGGCCATGTTGTTGTACAGTGCTCACATTTGCTATGGCTTGGTACGACTCGTACATGCGCAAGGCTGGGTGAGGGTGCTGGTGTAGGGGCCTGGGGTAGGGTGCGTATAGGCACGGGCAGGGTGTAGGGGCCTGGGGGTACATGCCCTACATACGTGAACCGAGGGTACGACGCGTACATAGGGGGGGCTGGGGGTACGGCGCATACATACGGGTTGCCAGTTTGTACGGGACTTGTACGATTCGTACGTAAAAAAATCCGGATACGATTCGTACGGGGAATATTTTTAACGGATCGGAATCGGCACCTAAATAGGGTTATAAATAAAAAAGTATGTATTCATTTGTAATGTGACTTTTTGGTCTTTGCTCCCTTGAATTATCAGTCATGGATCATTCGGGCAGCCTTAGAGCACAATTAAAAGCGCTTTCTATTTATATTTGCTGTTCGAAGTACACACAGATAAGTGTTGAAAATACGGCTCTAGGTGACTGTTTATTTTTGTACTGTCTGGGACATCAAAATAATGAGCTGGCAACCCTAATCATAAGACTGGAAGTTTGTAGAAGGATCAGCACATTATTTCCTCCACCCTCGATCCCTGATTAATGTCATAATAGCAATAGTTTAACTTGTATCTGAAGACCTACGCCGCCGTCCATAACATGCTGAGTTACTTCAAGTGTCTGGGAATGCACCCTGCATTCAGACAACTCATTCCTCATTCTCGCCCTTCACTTTCACGCTCAGCCTGCACTCACAACGGTCACAATGTACCCACACTGATCACCATGCACTCACACCACTCACCCGCTCACTCTGCACTCACAGTGATCACTCTACACTCACAATGCACTCGTGCTGTTCACCCTGTACCTCACTGTGCAGTCACATGAGCACACTACTCACCCTGCACTCATCGATTCGGCAGATAGTCATCCCCACCACTTGGTTAACAACCCAATCTACTACTTACAATATGCTGATGGCATAGTTTTGTTGATTAAAACCCCAATCGGTTTACAAAGAGCCATTAACAAATTAACATCATACTTAGAAAAGGAAAGCTTGGAATTAAACAAAGAAAAAACAAAAGTGGTCCGGTTGGTTGACCCGAAGAAATTAAAATACAAATGGACGGCACAAGGGATAACAGTGAAAGAACAAGAGAATTATAAATATTTTGGTCTAATAATAACAAAAGGAGGTATTCACAATGACCACAAAACAGCATTAAAAACAAAGGTACAATCCCTTATTTTTGCCCACCGCTCCCTAAAAGGTAAAATGGATAGTCCCAATTATAGCCACCAATTAAAAGTGATGGCAGCTCAGATAATGCCGACTCTATCCTACGGCTTGGTAACATGGTGTGGGAAGGAGGCTGATCTTTTAAACATCTTACAGACCAAAATTTATAAAGCGGTCTTCAATCTGCCCTAATCTGCATCAGCCGCACAAGTCAGGCTCGAATTTGGTCTACAAAACCAGAAATATCGGAGTATGAGCAGTTTCGTGAAACTTTGTCATAAACTTCGATCTGCTCACTCAGAAACACTGGATTGGCTAAGCTGGGAGGAAATAAAAATATGTGGGGAATCTGAAAAGCAGAATATTTGGGGACAATACCTGAAACTATGTGTGGAAATGCTGGAGTTGGAATCAGTCTGGAAATCAGGGTCAGACAAGGCTACGTTAAGTAAACTAGCCAATGCGGCGCCAAAAAGGAAATCGTTTATGGAGGATAAAGAGACATTGGTAAAACGTCGGCATGGTTGGACCATCATGAACTCTTTCACATCTTTAAAACCATTGCCCTACCTAGCATCCCACTTTAATGGACACCTCAAAAATGTATTTACAGCTTATCGGATGGGGATGCATGTCTCAAAAGACCTACTACCATCTTGGAAACCGCCGCATCAGACGAAACAATGCCGCCTTTGTGGGTACCATACAGAAACCTTGGTTCATCTTTTCTGTACATGCCCTGATAAACCAGAGACGATTTTTATTGAAACCTATCTTAAACGTGCTAAATATTCGATCTTGCAGACAGGCAGTCACATGTTGGCTCAGTGTCTCCTCCATAATCTTAGCTTGCCGTGGAGTCAAATTCCTTGAAGAAGCAATAAAACTCCTTTCTTAACCTCTGGACAGTATAAGTACATCTTTTTAAAGTAAAGACTATTCATTCCCAGTATTAATTCTTTAAAAAAAAAAAGGTTTTATTCATTGTAATTGTATTTACTATGCGAACTTTGTAATAGTTTTAACTAATTATGCAAATAAAGTTTTCATACTCACCCTGCACTCATGTGACCCTTCACTCACCTGTCCCACTTGCTTCTCAATCTGCAGTCTCACTCAAACAAGCCCATCACTAACCATACATTAATTAGTCCCACTCTGCACTTACATCCACACCCAAATTAATATGGTTACCTCACTCACCCTGCAGTCACTCCTCTTTTTTTTTTGTCTTCATTCTACAAAATATGCTCTTAATTCAAGAATGTAAAGCTGGTCAAGCCGAAAACTGCAGCCCAGTATGAAAAGAGGGAAAACCCGGTCTCTTCTCATTGAAGGGTGGGTGGATTAGACCCCCGGGCACTATTTTCAGTAGGGCTTATCGGTATTAACCAAAGCTCCTTCTCTTCTGTAGGCCATTCACAACTAGCCTTAGCTAGTTTCCCATCGTTTCTGCCAAACGAGCAAAATCGTAATCATTGGACCACTGAGTATAATAAATGTGTTTCTTAAAAACCTAGTGTGTCCATAAAGAAGATAAGTAAGAAAAAGGAAGGAAAGAAGAAAAAGACATATAACCGTGAGAAATAAATCTAACTGTGTAAATTCCTGAGTGTCAGAGATGTATTAATCCAGACTAAATAAACACAGAGGAGTTGGAAGCAAAAACTGTAAACCAGCTATCCCATAAGTCCCAAAATTTTATTTGCAGTCACTCCGCTTACTCTAATCTCACACTGTCACATTGATCACCGTGCGCTCACCTGGGCACTCCTGCCACCCACACAGAGCAGAGGGTTAATGTGTCTGCTACAAAGAACATGTACCATGCAGATCACAGAACTGAGTGTGAGTAAACTATGACTAGCGTTATAAATAAATGAAATGTTTGTCAGAAAGGCGCTATAGAGAGATGAGGTGCATTGCTGGTAAGTGGTAGTGAGGGAATTCATGGAGAAGGAGGAAATGGGGGCGGGGACGCCAAAAGAAACTGTTGCACTGTGGAAAACGTGTAATATTTTACTTGGCATAAGTGATAGCTATTTTGGCTGTGGTGTCCATTTAAGTTTCCTTCGTAATTCTTTCTTCTTTTCACTCTGCCTGTGCTATCTATTTTAGTTGACTTCCTGTACGTGCTGAGAGTTTGTAGCTGCCAGAGCACCTGGTCACAGATGTTAACTGTCAATCATTTACTGCTGCCATAAGCACTCCTGCTCCCCCTCCCACTTTGCTGACCAAGTGGTTATTCATCTGCCCTTGATTGCTGAAAACTATTTCTAAAACTTGTTCTCCCTATTTCTGTTCACATGCTTACAGTGCAGAAAACCTATATAAAGCCCTGTGTTCTGTGACTTCAGTGTACTACCTCAAGCAGCACTTGAGAGTGTTGTGTGGATGTGCTCCCACTCATGAGTGATTAATAAACTTGTTATTTATTCCCAACTCCAGTGCTGATTTCTAGTGTGTTGGTCTTTGAACCCGTGGACAAAAGGGTGACCCTGCATCAGTGTACCCCTAAAAGGGTACCTTTCCACAGTTGGCGCCCGACTTGAGGGGCCCCAGTGGAGACGCGGCTGTCCAAAGGAGCGGTCTTGATGGAGGACCGAAATTTTGCTGAGGAAGCGCACTGCACGAGGAGACCTTTGTCTTTGCAGGCCGACATGACTTTTCCGGTTTGTCCGATTTTACCCTCCAGGTGGTGGCCGGTCTCAACTGGCGTTTTCTTTGGCGCAACAGTGGAGTGACCATTAGGTCGACCGGAGATCAGCAGGTGGGAGTTGGAATCTCCTGTTTGGTAAGGTCGCTAAAGCGGCACTCTTGATATGTTAAGCCTGGGCTTTTTGTTTAAATTTGTTATTCAACCTTTGCAAAGTTTGAAGGCAGGTAATATGGAGATTTTTCTCCTTTTGAAATATTTGGGGTTGTAATATTTTACTAATATTTGTAGAACATGCCTGCTCTCAGCACACTCTGTAGGTGGTGTTGCTGCTCTGGAGGTACCGAAGAATGTCTAGAACAAAGTCAGCCGGCTCCCCCAGAGGGGACGCCAAATCGAGATATGTATGTCAAATATGATATTTCTTCCATAATGTATGGTCCACTGTGGAACAAATAAACAAAAAAAGATTCTGATCTACAATGGCCAGTGAATGGGTCATTTGATTTTAAAAATGTTCAATATGTAGTGCAGTGTTTATTTAAAAGAAAAAGTTGACAGGATATGTTTGATTGTGTGCGTATGTGGGAGAAAGAAGTGTGAGAGAGAGCGAAAAGAGCAGAATCTATAACAGAAAAAACAACGAAAAACAATATAACAAAAAGCGCTAGAATTAAAAAATAAAGAAAAGGAAAAAATAGAAATGAAGATAGGGAACGTCGATTAGAGGTAAATGGTCAGTATCCTATTAGGCGCCCTATTTATCCCATACTTATTAAACCTCAGGATGACTGCATCCTATTAGAAGGCCCCCCCGCCCCCGTATAAATTTCCCACTCCAAGTGCCCCTGTTAAGGTTTCTGACGACGAACATTTGTCTTTAGATGACAAAGAACAAGATAAACAAAATGGGCGACAGACTCGCTCTACTTTGACTAGAGCAGAAAAGGATACCTTAAAAACCGCTGCTAGGGAGGAGGCTCGTCGGTCTCACTCGCCATCGCTCATTGTAACTATCGTTCAACAGTGGAACAGCGCAGAGAAATGTTATTTTGTATAAAAATTCGTTGGGAGGTAATATTTGATTTCTCAGGAACTAGAGCCAGCTGATATAAATACTGATTACAAACGACTAACAGAAGGGACTTTTCCTTTTTCAAACCTATCTGACACAATTAGACGAGTGGTTAAAATACGAGACGTAACATTGTGTTTACAAAAGAAGAAAGAGTTAGCTAGAACACAGAGAGGTATAGAAGCAGTTCAATCTCAAGCACAGAATGTAGATGCTCCGGTGGAAGAGGCTACCCCTAGTAGTACTACAGTTAATGTAAAATCTATGCGTGAAGCTGCACCCATGTATGTTCCCCCGAAGGGTGCGGGAACCAATGATGATAAAACTTTGGATGATGCAAAGGGATATTTTATATATAATTGGGTTTATACTCCTTGGAGTAGAGCTGATGTGATGGCTCTTAAAGCTGCTTTGTCCGACCCCCGGAAAAATCCTGCCGCCTTCTATTAGGAGGTGGAAGGAGCCATTAGCTCCTGCACTATGACTTTGCCAGATGTTGATATGTTCTTTGGGCTTATTTTGCCTCCTGATATGTGGAGAACAATACTTAAAATAGATGACAATGTAGCATATGGTGATACTTGGGAACATTTAGAACAAATAGATGCGGAAAGGGAGCCTGCGCAGAAACCTCAGAAGGAGATATTAGGTCACCTAAAGCTATTGTGACTAAGTTAAAAACTCTCATACCTCCTAAGAAAATAGATTGGACTACGTTAGCGTCCGGTAAAGATGAGTCAGTTTCTGACTTCTTTTCAAGGTTAGAGGAAACATTCTATGATTTTAGTGGTCAGTCATTGGCCGATGATACGGGTAAGCATTTGTTTGTTGATAAATTTGTCGCTAATATGTTACCGGAAATAGCCAGTCACTTAACGGCCAGTGAGAGTTCTTGGACCACGTCTTCCCCAGTTTCCCTTTTGACTATGGCCCAATATTATGAGCGACAGGAACAGGAAGCGAAAAGCAGGGAGGATAAGAAGGATAATGCCTTAAAGACAAAAGTTATGTTGGCTCAAATATATGGTTCACCGTTTAGGGGAGGGTGGAAGAGGCGGACGTGCAATGTATATACCTGGAGCAACCCCTTTCCCTTGAGCAAATTTGTCCCCTGATCAGTGTGCCTATTGTAAAGAGACTGGGCATTGGCGTTCTGAGTGCCCTTTTTTGCGAGGTCAGCAGTATCAGCGGGGAAGGGGCAGTATGAGAGGATGCCCAGGGAATTCAGGAAACAGGGGAGGTATGGGAGCTCGTCCCAGGTTTGAGGCAGTTGAACACAGACCAAATTACTCTAATACTTTTGATAGACGAAATCAATATCAAATGTAAAATTATACTGCTGATGCCCTTGTGGATTACAATTATGCTAAGGGATGCCTAGGATGGGGTAAGGAACCGGTTTAGGTGCCAGTAGATCAAATGTGTCCTTATATTGACGCAAACGTCTTGGGATCTACTGATTGGTTTCTGGTTGATACAGGGGCTACTCATAGTGCTCTGTCTAAAATACTGGTTCCTAGGGCTCCCCTGTATGGCACAATGATAACGTTGATAGGATTCGATGGGACACCTACACCTAGCCCACTTTCACAGCCACTTGAATTCAGGCTTGATAAATTCACTTCAGCATGTCCATTTTTGCTTTCCCCTACCACACCTGACAATATTGTGGGTATCGATATTCTTAAATATTTTCGTGCCACAATACGTTGCTCTCCAGAAGGTGTGTGTGTTATTTTGAATGACAATTATCCAATGGTTCTGAGATCGTGTCTTATCAATGAGGATGTTTCTCTGGCATCCTTACCCAGTACTTTGTGGGCTAAATAAGATACTGATGTGGGTCAAATGGTTATTCCACCTGTACATATTCAAGTAAAGGAGGGTGTATCATTGCCTCGACTGCCCCAATACAAAATATCCAGAGAAGGTGAAGAAGCATTAGCACACATTGTTTAAGATTTGATTAAAGTGGGGGTAGTGGAAGAGGTCCCCTATAGCACTTGCAATAGCAATATCCTTCCTATTTTGAAAACAGACACGGATACCTAAAATCTACAGATTCATTATTGATTTGCGAGAAGTTAATAAAATTGTAGTGCCCCAATAACCAGTAGTTTCTGACATCACTACACTTCTCACTATTCACCCTCCTACTGCCACTACATTTTTGGTGATCAATTTGAAGAATGCTTTCTTCTCGATACCCATTCACCCTGACAGTCGTTATTTGTTCGGGTTCACCCTGAAAAATAGATCACATCGGTTCTGTAGAACTCCACAGGGCTATACAGAGAGTCCCAACATTTACAGTCAGGCATTAAAAAGGCAGCTTGATTCCTTTCCTGTACCCAAAGGGGTGGCTCTTATCCAATACGACGATGACATCTTGTTAGCTGCAGATACCCCTGAGCAGTGTGAAGAAGGAACATTGTTATTGTTATCATTTCTTGCATCTCACAATCCCAAAGTCTCGCGAAAGAAATTGCAATTTTGTAGACAGCAGGTTACCTATTTAGGTCACCTCCTGTCTAAGGAGGGACGTGCGCTTACACCAGACCGCATTCAGACTATTTTAGATACTCCCGTGCCCCGTACTTAGAAGGATGTTCGTGCACAGATTGGCCTCACTTCTTTTTGTAGGCAGGGGATCCCTATTTTTTTACACATTATTAAACCTTTGTTGGCCCTTTTGACTAAAGACACTCCGATGCCCCTCCCATGGACTGCTGAGTGCCAGAGCGCCTTCCAACAGTTACGCCAAGCCCTTTCTTCTGCACCAGTATTAGGTACCCCAGACATGTTGATGAGTGACTATTTGTCCCAGTTAACTGACAGCTTGTCTTCTATTTATCAGCAGGTGAGGGAAGCTTTTCCTTCGTGAGCCTGCTGTGTTGACAGATCATTGCAACATTTTGTTCACCGAGAGAGGGCGAGCTGTGTCAACTGAAAGACCTGAGTAAGTTTTCCCAGACCACACGATCCCAGGTACATCTAGATATCTGCTTCGATCCAGGAAGAAAGACATGTCATCGCAGAAAGAGACTGTTTGAGCCACTGTCCTGGGTGGTTAAAGACTGACTACAAAAGGGGGGTAGCCTATTAGTGACTACTCGTCTCAACGTTAGTGAAGAAATCAATGGCTGCCCAGGACCTTAGGGCATCATCTATTTTGTTGTTTGCCGATGATTATGAGCTCGCCAAAGAAGAAGGAGATCACTGAGACAACGTGCAACGGCTGTACAATCTGCATCATTGGTCTAACGTTGACTGCTGCCATCATCGCTGCTGTAATGTGGGTAGTGGAGGAAGTAATGCCTGGAGCCTCCTTACCTCACATTACTGTTACATCACTTGCTGCAAAAGAGCACCATCATTTTGATTTGCTGCAACATGAACAGGGATACCGGCAAAATCTGAGAAACAATTCATTTCTTCAAATGTTGCATCAGACACACCAGCTAAGCAATGCTACTAACTGTTGGGTTTGTGGCAAGATTCCTCCTCATCATAACATAAAAGGAATCCCGTTGTCACCGCTGCCATTCTCTCACTATGGCTCATGCCCAGCTTGGTTCAAACTTCTATATGCCTCTAATGAACAAAGTCTGTTACCCCAACGAAGATGGGGACCCATAAGCAAAAGGGACTGCTTTAGAAATGGAAGAATATAGTAAAGGAAGTGCAGCAACAAACTATGTGTATCCAAATTCTAGGTTGGCTAAAGGAAATGGACCCCTTGTTATCTCTGTTGCCATAACCACTGGCCCCCTTTGTGTACGAACTACAGGCGATGAGCCAGTAGGCCACAGTAACTGTACTACAGTGTTGCATATGTCTACGAGAGGCTGAAGAAGCTTCCTTGCATCACGTCACACTTATTTTGTTCGTGGAACTAAGGCATACTACTTCCTACATCCAAACTGGTCTGGTACCTGTTACATAGCCTTCCTACTACCACCTGTGTTTTTAGCTCCCCCAACCTACCATCAAGATTTGCAATTGTTAAATCACTATGCTGGTAGTAGGGGAAAACGTGCAATCGATGTCTCTGTAGTCGATCAGACAGAGACCACATGGGAACAATATAGACTGGAGCATGCTATGTCATCGGATCCAGCTGTTGTGTCTTCAAACCAGACAATTCACCTTCTGAATATGCGGTCATCTCCAAACTACACAAAATAGCTACTGAGATACATCAAGACTCAGGAACATAGACTTAGGCTGGATGGTTCTGGAACGTGTTTTCTGTATTATTGCAACTCTCTTCTCTTGTTGTTTATGTATCCAATGCGGGCCGATGCTTTGTTCCCTCTGTATTTCCACTTGTTCTACTTGTCTACCATCTAAAACAAATGTCCAAAATGTAAATGCCCATTTAGCAATAGACCGAGAAGTCAGCGATATGATGCTGATTGATATACATGATATTTATCATACCCCTTTTAAAGCATAAGAAAATGTCTTAGCTTATGCCAAAAGGGCCGTCTGTCATAAACGTGTAATATTTTACTTGGCATAAGCGAAAGCCATTTTGGCTGTGGTGTTCATTTAAGTTTCATTTGTAATTCTTTCGTCTTTTCACTCTGCCTGAGCTATCTATTTTAGTTGACTTCCTGACTCAGCTAAAAGCAATGTATGTGCTGAGAGTTTGTAGCTGCCAGAGCACCTGGTCTCAGATGTTAACTGTCAATCATTTACTGCTGCCATAAACACTCCTGCTCCCCCTCCCACTTTGCTGACCAAGTGGTTATTCATCTGCCCTTGTTTGCTGAAAACTATTTCTAAAACCTGTTCTCCCTATTTCTGTTCACATGCTTTCAGTGCAGAAAACCTATATAAAAGTCCTGTGTTCTGTGACTTCAGTGTACTACCTCAAGCAGCACTTGAGAGTGCTGTGTGGATGTGGTCCCACTCATGAGTGATTAATAAACTTGTTATTTATTCCCAACTCTAGTGCTGATCTCTATTTTGTTGGTCTTTGAACTTGTGGACAAAAGGCTGACCCTGCACCAGTGTACCCCTAAAAAGGTACCTTTCCACAGCCCCATGTGCGACCAGTGCTTGGGCCAGCCCTGGCTTGGAGGGTTAGCCCCCCACGAAGTTCGGGTCTAGTTGCGCCCCTGGTCAGTATGAGCACCAAACAAAGTCTCTTCAACTGCATTCAATGGCAAAAATATTTTGGATTATCCCCCAAATATGATTTGAAATTTTACCTAACCTATGTCGAAAACTCTCCGTACAAAATTCATCTGACCCGTTTATGCCTTGGATTATTACATTTCCTCTTAGCCCTTCCTCAACAGGAAGCGTGGTTTAAAAACCTACCAAACTGTTGTTCACAACAAAGCACATTATGCTTCTCTGCTCTGTATATCTGTCTTGGTGCATACGCTTTTTAGCTCCAGTTTTACATCCTCTTAATTTTCGATCGTACAAGAAGGCCATGTCACACCTACAGCAGTTACGCTACGCAGAAGGCAGTTTTATTAGTTTCTTGTTCTTATGATAAAAAGATATTCTTAAAAAGACGATTGTTTAGTGTTTGTCACTATTGCCAAATACTGAATTGCTGACTTCATAGATGGGGTGGAAAAAGCTTTACAAGCATCACAACCAGATGGTGGAATAAGCTACCAATAAAGCTAAAAAACTCTCCCGACCTGCTTTCCTTTAGGAAAGGACTCAAAACCTGGCTATATACTTCATAACCTCTTTTTCAGCACTAGAGCCTCAACAACTCTCTGGTGCTGATGGAGCAAGATTTCGTATAAAAAGAAACGTGCTCGTATGCAATCCTCTCGAATAACCTGTAACATTATAACCAACCTGTCTTTTAGTACTAATTTTGCACCACATTATACATATCATATCTAGGGGAAGCTTTTCTATGTGCTTTACTAATGAATAACCCGAGTGTCCTAAAAGTGGCCGCCAAAAATGCGGCAACTCTTCTGCGCATGTGTCTACCACATCTACGTGATATGACGTTTTCTGTGCAATAGCTTTTAATATGACTGCTCGAAACCCTCTCACTAATGCACATGCTGTGCTGAAACTAACCTATGCAAGTTTTACTAAACCATGAATGCAAAAGATTTATTAAGTAAATGGGGTTAGAGTAGAAGTAAGTGGTACACAGTGAATTCATTTAATTTTGTATTCTAACATGTTCTTCTCTGATTTTATTAATAGCTCATATTTGTGCCTTGGAGGGTGACCACGTCTCTATTTCCTTGTGGCAACTACGCATGCGCGACATCTGCTTGTCTTGAGACCAATGAGATAATTGAATGGCTGCCAAACCCTAAGCCTAGCAAGGACATGGGAAGAACAACTTTTGACCCTACGAGAGGAAGAAGATGAAATATTGTAGTACAGATTTATCGATCTGCATATGAAATGCTTGTGGGAATAAAGCTTGTGGGTATTAAAATTAAGGGGCGGGGAGCTAGACAATAGAACTAAAGAAAATTATTGCTCTTAGTATGGTGTGATGTCCTCACCCCACTGCTTGACCCAATCAAATTGCGGGTGTACATGGAATTGAAATATTTGGGGGTGGATCATACATTTGAATTGGTGAGGTAAAGTTCTAGATAGTTAGACACACTAGACCCATGAGATGCCGATGCTATGCTGAGATGCTGCCCGATTTTACTGCAATCTGACTGAAGAATCCAACACTAGGGAAAATTCGCGGAACAACCGAGGAGGCACACCTAGGAAGGGGTCCGGACGAGCCCGAGCCGGAGAGAGTAGCACCAGAGAGGGCTGTAACGCTGGCGTTATACCAGAAGAGGTCACCTTCCCTGTCCTGAACCTGTCCTGAATCCTTGATACTCTGATGTCTAGATCCTCACACCATTCTAGGTAAATATAGTTCTGTGGGTTGTGCTTCGTATTTGGTCTCTGTTCTTTCTCTCCTCAGGTACTGTCATCATATGAGATTAATTATTGTGAATTGAATTACAAACGAATTGAACTACCTTTCCTGATGGAGAATCTTGATGTGTTTACGTGCATTTGATTTGACTCACAAACAAAATTATTAATTCAGATAAACCTTTAAAACTCCTACTGAGTCTGTGGTTCTTTGAATAAAATGTTATGTATTGTTTTACCATTATCATTTCCTCCCTATTCTAATCTACTACTAGATCTTTCGAAAGAACATTCACTCAGGAGACAGGAATGGTAAGATTGCTGGTGTAAAGGGTTTCCTAGGGTAAATAAAAAAAAATGATGACCAGCGGATATTTGCCAGCTCATTGAGTGTATGAATGTATATGGCCCAAATGAGTGTTGTGTGTATGTATGTATAGAGTTGGTAAACTCAGCTGCATCAGTTTTTCTTAGTAGCAGAGGCATGGTTAGTTTAGTTAATTAGGTGAGGATTGCATTTGAAATTTTGAATTATTGATTTATGTTTAACCAAAACCTGTTATGTATTGCTTTATGTTGTCTGGAAATTCCTGGGAATATTGAATAGCGGGTGGTAAATGGAAGCCACACTGCAGTGAGGTTATTGGTCTGGATCAAGAAGGTGCTGAAAGTTATGCAGGACTAGAAGCACTACGTTAGGGGATAATTTCTTGTATGATAGTGAGAGTAATTGGTAGCGAGGAGTTCACTGGTGAAATGTTGGTATTATATCACCTAGAAAGGGTAATACTGAAGGAGTAGCAGGTTCTCTGATGCTTGTGTGAAGAGTAAGCGGAAAAGTTTTACTCGTAGAGTGTGAAGAGAGAGTTTTACTCGCTGTGAAAGAAATCTTGCTATTCTTTGAATTAGTGGGTCAGATACAATAGCGAATGTTTATACGTTGTTAATTAATGAAATTGGTGAGAAAATAAGTTTTCGCATTACCTTGTAAAGGAGGGGTCAGTTGAGGGTGCTGCACCGACGTCACTGAGAGCCGTACTGGGATTGGTTGAAACAGCGGGCATGTAGTTGATGCAAAATTATAAAGGAGGGGTCAGTAGTAAGGAGTGATACTGACATCACAGAAAAAGCTGAATATGCATTGGCTGAGGGAGCGAGCAGAGTAGAAGTTGATTGGTCCTTAGACTAGAAAACGCGCTGGTATTGGAGAATTATTAGAATTAAAGCGAGCGTCAGATTGGTCATCAAAATAGAAGTCCCAAGAATAATGATAGATAGTGGAGTTTGCATGTACGATCCAACATTAACAGGGACTCGTCCAGAAAGAAGATTTATAGGGTTTGCTTACAAACAGTACCTTAACAAGCACCAGCACCAATGTACGGAGAAGAGAAAATGTCATTTATGCAAAAGGTTAAGAATTATTTTAAAAAGGATAAACCCATTAAGAGTAGAGAGGGGATTCTCATTCCTCCTCCTAATACGCCTGCATCATACATGATGGTGGAGAGAGTCTATCATACCTGTGTATGGTTAGAAAATTGGGTAGAATACACAAAAGATGATGGAATATTAGCATTTCCTGAGTACGGAAGCTTTAATGGAAGAATATTGTACAATTTAAGAACACGAATGAATGAATTAGAACCCAGACCTAGATTGACCCGATATGAGGCTTCAGAAGAATGGGAAATGGAAGCCTTTGAACGTGATAGACCACAAAGTAACAGGACCTTAAGCAAATATTATCCGAAATTTCCCCGAGAGACTAGAGATAGTCAAATGAAACAATGGAGACAGACCATCGTGGCAGAAGGTTTATATCCTGTGTTAAGATCAGAAGAGCAGACGGGAGGTAAATGTAAAGAGAAAACCAAGCACTTAACCATGATAGGTAGCGGAGAAGCAGAGGAGGGATACTTAGAAGACATATTGATGAAAAGTCCTCCACCTTATAATGATGGATTCAATAGAATGACCCCTAGTGCCCCACTTTTGGTTCCCCAGATAGTACATGACACAGCAGACGGGGTACTTCAAGAAAAGGAAAAGGAAGCAATAATTAAGAATGGAGATGAATTGATCCAGAAAATAGCTCAGATAAATGCACATCCTGAAGCATTGACTATACCAGTGACAATAGGTCCGGTAGTCCCATTGTATGGCGAAAAGTCCAACTGTGCTAAAATTCCTGTAATGCCTACCCCAAGCATAGAGCCTAGAAAAGAAAAGATGATAGTAGATGACCAAGCAAGTGAATGTGAATCAGTAATATCATTAATGGATTTGCCCATAAGAGAGCCAATGATGGAAACCCCGAAGAGAAATTTGCCCAGTTGTTCGAAGGAAGTTAGATTAGAAACATCATCAGGAACTTGAAGTGCCACAATAGTAACCCCAGAAGATATTGAGAGATGGTCTCAAGAAATAGAGAAACCAAAGTCACAGACAAAATTATTAGATATTTTCAAATTAAGAGTAGAATTGGAAGAAATGGTTGCTGGAAATGTGGGTCTAGACAGATTAAACACATATAGTGAGGAAGAATTACTGTTTATTTGTAGAAGCATTACACAAAATACAAAGGCATTCCATGAAAAACTGACCAATTTGGAATCGGAAATGGGAATTGACATAGGGAAATCAAAAGTGTTACAGAAACCATGTAGAGCAGAATTTTCTGATAAGGATTTGGAAAACATGAATGTGTCTGGAAGAAAGTTGCAGATCAGGGAGTTGTTATTTCTGTTACAAAAATGGGGGGGATCTGGAAAGATGGAAAGTTAGGTGGGCAAAGAAAAAGGAAGAAGCACAGGTAAATCGAACGACATCTGAATATGCCATGAGAGAAACAGAAAAGGCTGAGAGGTTGTATCCAATTAGGGAAGTACCCGGAGGGGAGTACGTACATGTACCATGGACTAGACAGGACATTATGTCATTTACGAATGATTTCCCAAAATTGAGAGAGAAACCAGTGGAGTGGTACAGACAAGTTGAGAGGTTTGTGAAAGTTTCAAAGGTTCTGTTAAAGGATCTGGATGGTCTGTTTGACATAGTAGTACCCGCAGATTTGCGGACAGAATGTAAAATTACTATAGATTGGCCTAGTGTGGAATATCCAAGAGATTCTAAAACAGGTGCCCCGTCAGAAGATGTAATGAAAAAATATCATCAAGTAATCACTTTTCTGAAGAGTAAAATTTCACTGAAAGAAACTGATTGGGTAAAAATAGACAGGACAACCCACGAGAAAAATGATTCTGTACATGCCTACTATGTACGTCTTTTACAGGTGTTCAAACAGTATAGTGGGTTTGAAAGTTTAGAAAACAAGGACATGACTCCTTTTGTGTATCAATTTGTGACCGGGCTGAGATTGGATATATCTCAAATGATTAAGCAGCACATGCTGTGTTTGCAATCAAAACCCATTAATGAAATTTTAAAATATGCTAAATATTGTGGGGCTGAAATTGACAACAAACGAAAAGCTTTAGAAGAAAAAGTAATGTGGGCTCAGGTAAAATTGGCTGAACAGTAAGAACTTCAATTAAATAAACAGTCAGAAAATCAAGGAAGAGAAGAAGGGAAAGGTGACAATAATGGGGGAAAACCACGGGGAAGGTTGAATTGGGAAAAGGCAAAGAAAACATTTCCCTGTCATGGGTGCGGGAAGTTGGGGCATTGGAAAAACGAGTGTAAAGTCATACAAGTTAATAATGGCCCAAATCCAAATTTAAATCCACAGACGCAGAATGAGATGTTAATGAGTCATCAGCAACAGGGTATAGATCTACAGAGTCAATTGCCACCTGCCCCTAAATCAAATTTTGTGAGTCAAGCCAGGTATAGTGTGGACGGCGGATTTCCAGAAGGAAGTGTTAAGAAATTTTTTGTAACATCACAGTTTCTTTTGCAGGACCCCCTAATTGATTATGAGCAGGAATGACGTTGTCTGAGGGGGGAGGAAGTGGAGTGCGTACTTGGCGCATCCCTACCAGTAGATCAGTCAGGTCCATACGTAGAAGGTAAAGTAGAAGGAAATGATATCACTTTTTTGTTGGATACTGGTGCTAACAGGTCTACTGTGAGAACAGCAGACATTCCTATCCTGCCCCTCTCGGGTGAAGACATCCAAGTCGTAGGTGTTTCAAACAAACGGATTAGAACCCCGATCACAGAACCAATGGAGGTACGAATTGGAAATTTTAAAGAAATGCATAAATTTGTGGTGTGTGATTCAAGACCCGTAAACTTGCTTGGAAGGGTCTTACTGTGCAAAATGAATTGCACCATATTTTGCACACCAGATGGTGTTGCAATACAAACACCAGATGAAGATGGAGTTTACAAGTTCATGTTAGCTAAACAGAGAACAGAAGTAAATGAATTATATTCGATGATGACACAAAATGAATGATCTGCAGAAGTCAAACTGACTGTAAATGCAGAGAAATGGGATTTACTGGAAAAGAAATAGGATTAATGGCAAATGTAGATCCCGTAAACGTGACAGTGAAAGAAGGTGCTGTTTATCCGAATACCCAACAATACAAAATGAGTTCAGAAGTAAAAGCAGGTGCTGCAGCAGAGATTGAGCGATTGGTCGAACAAGGTATCCTGAAAGAAATAATGAGTAGCCCTTGTAACTCACCTATAATTGGCATTAAGAAACCTAACGGAAAGTATAGGGTGGTTCAAGAGCTTAGGAAAATTAATAAGATTGTTGTACCATGCTGTCCAGTAGTGCCTAACCCGGCTGTGATTCTTTATCAGATACCATGGAAAGCAGGGTGGTTCACAGTAATCGATTTATGTCATGCATTCTTTTCTATTCCATTGCATCCAGATAGCAAGTTTTTATTTTCGTTCAAATTTGAAGAACATGTTTACGTGTGGAATCGTGTGCCTCAAGGGTACACTGAAAGTCCTTCAATCTTTAATCAGATTCTCAAAAGAAGCTTCGAATCTCTTGTATTGCCCAGAGAGTCAGTCTTGGTGCAATATATTGACGACCTATTGGTGGCGTCAAATACACGAGATGACTGTGTTACTGATTCAATTGCATTGCTAAATCATTTGGCAAAAGGTGGATATAAAGTGTCCCCTGAGAAACTTCAGTTTTGCAAAAATTCTGTTAAATATTTGGGACATCAAATAGAGAGAGGAATTAGAAGAGTGACCTCTGAAATAATCAGAATAATAAGACAAATGCAGTTGCCACGGACCCAAAAAGAAATAAGAATGTTCCTTGGAGTTGTAGGATATTGTAGGCAATGGATTGTAGGATTTGCTTTACTAGCTAAACCCCTGATACAGATGACCAGAAAGAGAGCGAAAGATCCTATAGAATGGGATGATGAAAGCATGGGATCTTTTAGAAAGTTGCGAGATTGTTTGTGTGAAGCACCTGCTTTAGGAATGGCGGACTATTCAAAATAATTTGCATTATTCTGCAAGGAGCGGGGTAATTGTGTACTTTCAGTTCTGACCCAGAGACATGGATTGATGAGAAGGTCAGTGACATATTTTTCTGCTACCCTAGATCCTGTGGCCTGTGCATTACCAGGTTGCCTGAAAGCTGTAGCCGCAACTTGTGTAAGCATAGAACAGAGTGAGTCAATTGTGATGGGACACCCTGTCAAGGTGTACGTTCCTCATGCAGTAGTAATTCTGCTGACCAGAACATGAAAGCAGTACCTTACTCCCAGTAGGCTGACAAAATATGAAAGAATAATACTGGGGGCTGAAAACGTGACTATAGTGAGGTGTACTGTTCTTAATCCAGCCACTTTACTACCTGATCCTTACCAAAAAGAAGTGAAAGATGAGGTTGAACATGAATGTCTTGACGTCACTGAACTTAGCACCAAACCACGTCCTGATATACAAGAAGAACCCTTGAAAAATGCTGCTCATGAGCTATTTGTAGATCGCTCATGCATGCGACACGTGGAGGGAGGATTGAGTGTTGCTTATGCTGTATGTACATTAACTGGAATCGTCGAAGCATCCTATTTACCAGAGGTCAGATCTGCACAAGTAGCTGAACTAATTGCTTTAATTAAAGCATGCAAAATTTGGAAAAAGTGGAGGGTAACCATATTCAGTGACAGTCAATATGGTTATGAGGTTGTGAATGATTTTGGCCAACTGTGGATGCAAAGGGATTTCCTGACTTCTTCAGGAACTCCTATTAAAAATAGAATTTAAGTGAAAGAATTAATTGAGCCAATTCAATTACCAAAAGAGGTGGCCGTGGTTAAGTGTGCGGCTCACCAATCAGGAGATGACTATGTGACAGCCGGTAGCCGATATGCTGACCAGGTCGCCCAACACTGTGCGAGGCATAAAATTGCCCTAAATAAGCAAATCGAAACATGTGGAATCAGCTGCCAACTTATGCTACTTGCAGGAGTTGGAACCTGGGAGGAGGTGAAAGATCTGCAGGATGCAGTAGACATGAGAGAAAAGGAAGAGTGGGTGAAACTAGGATGTCAGAGAAGGGCAGAAGATGGTGTGTGGGTTTGTTATGATGGCAGACCAGTTATGCCAGACAGTATGCTTTCACCAATGGCTAGAATGTACCATGGAGACACACATGTGGGCAGAGATGCAATGATTCGACTTTTCAGACAACCTTGGTTTAACGCAAAGTTCAGGAATGTTTCAGAGAGTCTTTGCCAAAGATGTTTAATATGTCAACAAATGAATCCTGGCAGGAAGACTGTGGTTAGTATGGGAAAGATTGGAAAGGCAGAAGGTCCTTTTGTAAGACTTCAATTAAATTTCATTCAACTGCCTGCTTGTCAAGGGTTGAAATATGTACTTGTCATAGTTTGTTTATTTTCAAAGTGGGTGGAGGCATACCCGACCCGAAGAAATGACAGCTTGACAGTGGCCAAACTTTTATTAAGAGAACTCATCCCTAGAGTTGGTTTTCCAGTAACGATTGAATCAGATAGCGGGTCTCATTTTAACAATGAAATAATTTGACTAATTTGTGAAGCATTCAAAGTCGAACAAAAATTGCACTGAGCTTACCGTCCAGAGGCTTCTGGGGTACTAGAACAATTATATGGCACAATCAAGTCAAGACTCGGAAAGGTGTGTGCATCTGCCCCACTGGAATGGCCTGATGCTTTACCTCTGATTCTGATGGGACTCAGAAGTATTCCAGACAAAAATACTGGATTGGGTCCCCATGAAATACTCATGGGAAGAGCCATGAGACAGGCATGTTTACCAGGACACAAGCTGTTGACTATAACTGATGACTTGGTTTTGGAGTATTGCAAAGAATTGGCTGACAGAGTGCGTTCTATCTCTCATCTGGTTGGGGAAGACGCTTTCAACAGACAGCTGAGCCAATCACATGATCTGAATCCTGGTGACTGGGTAGTTGTGAAGAATCACACTCGAGAATCATGCCTAGCACCAAGGTGGGACAAACCGCATCAAGTTATACTGACTACTTCAACAGCTGTAAAGTGTGCAGGATTGCCTAATTGGATCTGATGTGCATGCTCTCACCAACCACTATCTTAATGCTATGACTACGATAATTAATGAGGTAGCCCCTCTGCAACTTAAGAGAGCTCCCATTAAAGATTCCAAGCCTTGGTATAACTCACTCCTTAATGAGGACAGACGGGCTCTCAGATCCTTTGAACGCAACTGGAGATCAGTCCCCTCAGCTATCCACCTTAAACTTCTAAGGAAAAAGAGAAATGCTTACTACAAAAAGATTAAACGCACTAAAGCTGATTTCTTCAGCCATCAACTAAACCAAGCAAAAAACCGCCCAAAAAAACTTTTCGAATTAATCAAAAATCAATCCAAGGATGCACCCCGACGGCTACAAGACCTAGTTCGCCCTCAACCTAACTGTGAAGAATTCTCTACTTTCTTTAATCTGAAGGCCGACAACATCGCGAAGGATCTCCTCAATAACCAACTACCACACGTTGCTCCTAATACAGAAATCTCCACCTCCTGTCCAACCACGTCTGGCCAACCCCACCCTAAGCCTGGCCCTAAAAATGAGGCAGCATGGTCCTCCTTTGATTTGTACACTGAACACGACCTAGGCATAATCCTAAATTCCCTGAAACCGGCCAATCACCTCATTGACCCCCTCCCTGCCAATGCAGTCAAAGACCTTGCCCCTTGGCTTCTTCCACTTTGGACCAAAATCATTAACAGCTCTCTTCATCAAGGTTGCATCCCGGACTCCCTCAAAGTAGGTCAAGTCTCACCTATTCTAAAGAAACCCACTGCTGACCCTACGGATCTTAACAACTATCGACCTATATCCAATATTCCCACCCTCGCCAAATTGCTGGAAAAATGTGTTCACCGACAACTAACCAATCACATAGATCACTTTGAACTCCTAAATATACACCAATCAGGTTTCAGAGCAGGTCACAGCACTGAATCAGCCATGACACACATTATTGATGATGCGCTTCAAATTCTTGACCAGAACGATGCGTGCCTACTCATCCTGCTAGACCTTTCCTCAGCCTTTGACACGGTAAAACACCAGAAACTAATCGATCTTCTGGAGCACAGAATGGGTATGTCTGGCACAGTGTTAAATTGGTTTACCTCCTTCCTCCATAACCGTACACAAAAATTCAAGGTCAACAACACGCTTTCCAATTCCTCTCCTGTAACACTTGGGGTTCCGCAAGGGTCCGCACTCTCACCGACCTTATTCAACTTGTTCATGGAACCTCTCACTGAAATTCTGCACGCGTCTAACGTACAATTCCATATGTACGCGGACGACACACAACTCTATCTCAAGATAAACTCCCTAGAAGACATTAATTTGCTTAACTCCACTCTCAGGACCACCCAGTCCTGGCTTTCTGATAATCATCTCAAACTGAACACGCTAAAAACAGAATTCCTCCTCATAGCACCACCGGTCAAAGTCCCTTTAATGCACGACCTGATCAAACAGCTTACCGCCTTCAACGTTCAACCAACCATCGTGGATTCAGCAAAATCCTTGGGAATTACCCTCGACAGCAACCTTATGATGCAAAAACACATCAGCAACGCTACAAAAGGAGCTAATTTCCAGATAAATACATTGAGGAAGCTGAAACCCTTCCTGCCCTTCGAGGACTTCAAATTGGCAGTACAAGCTCTAGTTATCCCTCATGTTGAGTATGGAAGTGTCTCCTTATGTGGCCTCCCAAAAGTTGCTACAGCCCCACTACGAGCAACTATCAACGCAGCAGCTAGACTCATCACTGGCTCGAAAAGAAGGGCTCACATTTCCCCTGACCTTAAAGCCCTGAACTGGCTACCATTTGAAGCTAGAATCCATCTCAAAATTGCGTGCATGACTCATAAAGCCCTTCATCACAACACCCCCAGCTATCTCGCGCAGAAACTGACTATCTCTGGGGGTCTTAGGTCCTCTAGAAATGCTGGAAAACTTCTACTGAAACCACAAAGGTTCATCAAGAAGAAAACCTATAAACGATCCTTCTCAGGGATGGCGCCCAAAATATGGAACTCTCTTCCCCCTGAAACCAGACTGAATGCCTCTTCCGCATCGTTCAAAAAAGAAGTTAAAGCTTTGCTCATGGCAAAACTTACATGAACAATTGCCATCCCTGCCCCGAGTTCTTTAGAGCCCGTTTAAAATGCTCTACTTTTTTAATCCTCCTAAGATTTCGTGCTCCAAATGTGTTTATATGACTGTTACCTGCACACTATTGTTTGTTCCAACTTACTGTTTTGTTGTTATGTAAAGCGCTCTGATATCCGCAAGGATCTTGTTCGCGCTATATAAGACTCTCAAAATAAATAAATAAATAAATAAATAAATGCAAGTCATACAAAAAGGGTACCAGCTCCTGAAGAAGAAGAGTTTCAGCTGAAACGAGAAATTGATGTTGCTGAAGGTTGTGCAGCTGAAGAACTTCCTATAGAAGATCCTGAGGTAGCTGTCCAAGAACAACTGAGCACTTATCAGGACGACTGGATCCCAGTGGTGGACATACCTGAAGTATTTATAAGAACTAGGAGTCAAACACAGTTAGACAGACAGGAAAAGAGTGAGGACCAGACAGGTGTAGAACTCGCTCAGGAGAGTAGGGAAACAACTGTTAGGGAGCCTGAGCAGGAACAGTTAAGGAAAGAACAATATACTCAGACAGAAGAAAACCAAAACCCCATTCCTGAGTCTGAGGAGGGACAGATAGGTTTTAGAAAAAACATTCAGGCACAAGGAGGTAAAGCGGTAAAAAAACCTGAAGAGTACCAGATAGGCATAGAAACGCAAGTTCAGGATACAGAAGAAAGACCAGACATCACCAATCCTGAACAGGGTCAGATTGAGGTAGATGAACCCATCCAGGCAGAACAGGCCAGAACAATAAGCCCAGGATAAGGTCATATAGAGAAGAAATCTGAAGACGAAGCTGATCAAGTTGTGCCAAAGTTAAAGGAAAATAAAAGGAGTCTTGAAGAACCTGGCAGTGCAGTGAAATTTCAGAAAAGTTGAAAAGGTGATAATTGGCCAAGAATTATCAAGAGACTGAGATACTGTCTTAAGACAATCAGTGAAGAACCTGATCAAGTAAACGAAGTAGCCAGTCAATCTGGACCTTCTACAGTAACACCAAAACAAAGGAGTCAAAGGTTGAAGACATTGAATAACAAGTTCAAGGGTCCTGAGTGGACATATGTCTTCCTTGAAGACTTTGAAAATCTCGATTTAAATGAAGAAAGTGATAAGGAGCTGAATTTTGAACGAATTGATGAAGAAGAGAGACCGACTTGGAAGAGAGAAGATGCTTAAGGTGTTATCTCATACCAGGTTCTGAATTAAAGCAGAGAAAATCTTCTTGTCCAAAAATGTCTGATAATAAAGTTACTGAAAAACCAAAACAAATCTGTATAAAGAAGTGTTGTAGGATCTGTATATGTAGTTTAATATTAGTCCTCATAATATGGGTAATATTAGCGATAGCTATTCCCTATTTGATGGTTACTGACAAACAAAATAGTACTAATGCACATACGGAGGTAGCAAACATTAAAGGAGATAGAATAGACTTAGAAACACCAGATGAGTTAGATTTACACCATATAGTGGATAAGAATGAAACTGATTTTAATGTATTTGCAAATCTCTTAGTACATTATGTAGAAACAATGGAAGTTAGTGATTGTTATGTTTGCATGAAATTGCCAAACTCAGTAGCTGAAGGGGTAACTTATCATCATTCACCCTTGACATATGGTATTTCATGTAGTGTATTAGCTAGTCTGTTTTATAAAACTGGAAAACTGCAGTATTATTCTTCAAATGTAGATGTAATATTTTCAGAAGTCCCTATGCGAAAGAGCATGAACCCTGTCCTTAGTACTAGAGACTCACAATTCATGGGTGAATATTTCCGAACAATGAAGACAATAGATATAGCTGCTGCACATAAACCTAACTTCACATGTAAATTGCATGAAGAAGAAAAGATATTTTTGAACTTAGTAGAATAAATGAGACATGATTTCCAAAGAAGGGCCTCAGAACCGAAACCTCAGATACCTAAATGGGCTGAAAGGGAAGACTTTTTAGTAACTGGCAAGACTCATGCTGCTATGTCTCTGGATTTTGAACAGAAAGGGAAAATCTGTCTCCATAGGCTTAAAACAGAATATAACAGTGTATTTATTGGTTCAAGTGAATGTGAACATAACTTCTTAGTAATTGGGGGTTGGGGACTAAAAGGAGGAACTGATTCAGTATTTCCTGGAATTTATTATACTTGTGGAAACAAAGCCTATTTTAGATTGCCTGATCACTGGTATGGGAGTTGCTATTTCGGAATAATATTCCCTAAAGTTTATCATGTTAAAAGAATCACTGGAAACAATAATGACAGTAATGGACTAACCCGACATAAAAGAGCTAGTTTTTCGGAAATAGTAGGTGATATATTTGGTGCATTGATACCTTCAGTGGGGGTTCTGCTGAATTCTTGAAAAATCTGTCAATTGTCAACAGTAGTTGATCGGTTATCTACTGACACTGCAGGAGGATTTTTACTGATTAATACAGAATTAGTTGCTGTTAGATGTATGGTTTTGCAAATTCGACTTGCCCTTGATATCTTATTAGCAAAAGAGGGAGGAGTCTGTAAAATGTTGAAAGCGCAACATTGTTGCACGTATATACCAGACAAAAGTGTAGAGATTGGAAGATATATTAAAAATATTACACATTTGGAAGAGGAACTGAAACCACTGGAGGTTGACAGTGTATGGAAGAAAATAACCAATAGTTTGTCACTATCAGTAGTTAGGTTTCTAGCATAGGTAAGAGTATCTTAGGTCAAATATTATTGCCAATCATGAGTATAACTTTATTAGTTTTGATGATAATGTGTTGCCGCAAATGCAGTGGAAAAAGAAAAAGGTATGAAGTGAATGAGAAGTGCAAGAAAAGAAAATTAGAAGAAATGCGACTTGAAGAATTGAAGGCAAATATCTACAAAAGAATGAAAGGATCACAATTTAAGAAAGATAAAGGAGGGAATAAAATATTTAAAGAAATTGAAATGATAGAATGCTAAAGTTGGCATCTGATTTAATGAAAGCTAGTGATGGCATAAAATGCCATCAGAGAGGGGATTGATGGAGCAAGGTTTTGTATAAAAAGAAACTTGCTCGTATGCAATCCTCTCGAATAACCTGTAACATTATAACCAACCTGTCTGTAAGTACTAATTTTGCATCACATTTTACATAGCATATCTAGGGGAAGCTTTTCTATGTGTTTTACTAATGAATAACCCGAGTGTCCTAAAACTGGCCGCCAAAAAACGCGGGAGCTCTTCTGCTCATGCGTCTACCACATCTCCGTGGAATGACGTTTTCTGTTGCTTGGGGGGAAATCTTTGCAGCTGCGCAATAGCTTTTAATATGGCTGCTCGAAACCCTCGCACTAATGCACATGCTGTGCTGAAACTAACCTATGCAAGTTTTACTAAACCATTAATGCAAAAGATTTATTAAGTAAATGGGAATAGAGTAGAATTAAGTGGTATACAGTGAATTCAATTAATTTTGTATTCTAACATGTTCTTCTCCGATTTTATTAATAGCTCATATTTGGGCCTTGGAGGGTGACCACGTCTCTGTTACCTTGTGGCAACTACGCATGCACGACATCTGCTTGTCCTGAGACCAATGAGATCATTGAATGGCTGCCAAACCCTAAGCCTAGCAAGGACATGGGAAGAACAACTTTTGACTCTACGAGAGGAAGAAGATGAAACATTGTAGTACAGATTTATCGATCTGCATATTAAATGCTTGTGAAAAATAAAGCTTGTGGGTATTCAAATTAAGGGGCGGGGAGCTAGACAATAGAACTAAAGAAAATGATTGCTCTTAGTATGGTGTAATGTCCTCACCCCACTGCTTGGCCCAATCAAATTGCGGGTGTACATGGAATTGAAACATTTGGGGGTGGATCATACATTTGAATTGGTATAGCAGCGGTAAAGTTCTAGATAGTTAGACACACTAGACCCACGAGATGCCGATGCTATGCTGAGATGCTGCCCGATTTTACTGCAATCTGACTGAAGAATCCAACACTAGGGAAAATTTGCGGAACAACCAAGGAGGCACATCTAGGAAGGGGTCCGGACGAGCCCGAGCCGGAGAGAGTAGCACCAGAGAGGGCTGTAACGTTGGCGTTATACTAGAAGAGGTCACCTTCCCTGTCCTGAACCTGTCCTGAATCCTTGATATTCTGATGTCTAGGTCCTCACACCATTCTAGGTAAATATAGTTCTGTGGGTTGTGCTCCGTATTTGGTCTCTGTTCTTTCTCTCCTCAGGTACTGTCATCATATGAGATTAATTAATGTGAATTGAATTACAAACTAATTGAACTACCTTTCCTGATGGAGAATCTTGATGTGTTTACGTGTATTTGATTTGACTCACAAACAAAATTATTAATTCAGATAAACCTTTAAAACTCCTACTGAGTCTGTGGTTCTTTGAACAAAATTGAATGTATTGTTTTACCATTATCATTTCCTCCCTATTCTAATCTACTACTAGATCTTTCGAACGTACATTTACTCAGGAAACAGGAATGGTAAGCTTACTGGTGTAAAGGATTTCCTAGGGTAAATAAAAAAAATGAATGACCAGCGGATATTTGCCAGCTCATTGAGTGTATGAATGTATATGGGCCCAAATGAGTGTTGTGTGTAAGTATGTATAGAGTTGGTAAACTCCGCTGCATCAGTGCGTTGTGTGTTTAACTGCTAAGCGCCTAGACACCCTTGGGTAGTAGTGTGCTATATAAATACATAAATAAATAAATAGTTATTTTGAACAACTGAGTAAAGTTCTTCTTTCATGTCAAATTTAAAGTAATCTGTTCAGCGGTTCTAGCTACTGGTTTGAGCAAAAATACCTAAGAACGCTAAAATGGGAAAACACATCTTTTTAACCCCCCCCCCCGAACATGTTTTCCTCTATACGAATCTGAACAAAAATTAGTATGCCAGACCTTAGCTGCCTATGCTAAGCATCCGCAGACTGTAATATACAATCAACATTGTTGAATGGAGGGAGTGGGCCATAACTTAAGAGAGGAGAAGCCTCAAGATTGTTAGGAAGCCCCATCTCATACTCAACATTGGTAATGTAAATCATATTACACTTGGTACTAAACTGTGGTTTATGAAATGCCATTTGTTCACGTGTATTTATTTTAATGAAAGTTATTTAAATGAAACCAGATTTAAAGGAGTTAAATGTGTGCAATAAGGTAACATCGCATTGAAGAGGCACTGTGACTATGAGGAGTTGTTTCCTCGTGAAAAGTTATTTTTCAATGTAAACTGTAAGGAGGTTGTTTCTCTCTAATTTCAATTTTGCTGTACTGTTGTAATAAACTTGAATTTGATCTTTGCATGTAGTAATGTGTGGACATGCCTTTATTAGAACAGTTTTTCTAAGAATGTGAGGCTGGACCAGGGGCGGTGGGTGAGATTTGAAAGTGGTGGGGCGCAAACGAATTAGCATACAGCACCGTAGCGAGCGAGCGCAGCGAGCGAGCACGAACCCCAAAAGGGGGGTTTGCGGGGGTTACCCCCCCCTAGAAAATTTTTTAAAAAAAGAAGAAAAATCGTGCATTTTCAAGCAAATTTGAGAAAGCAGGAAGGTTAATAAAGCAATTGTGAAAGTGCAGTTATTACATTAATAGATGGCATAACATAGGTAGCTGCTTATTCAGTATTACCACAGAGCTTCATACATTCTGTCCTATTATGCTCAGGTGCTGAATTCAGACTATAAGACTCATGGAAATCTCAGCTCTAAGAGTAGAAGAAGTTGCACAGCAGTGTAATGGTTGCCAGGCTCGTTCCGTCAGGAACTTGAAGAAAAGTCCACAGTCTTCCCCTACGGCCTTCCGACTCTATTAGAATAGACTCTAGAGTAACGAATGGCACGCAAGGGGAAAACAGGGAAACAAAACAAGGAAAGGCGGGGGAAGAAAAACAGTCTGACAACATACTGAATATTAGACTCTAGAGTAACGAATGGCAAGCAAGGGGAAAACAGGGAAACAAAACAAGGAAAGGCGGGGGAAGAAAAACAGTCTTACAATATACTGAATATAAAAGAGGCAGCGCAATGCGCTGTTACCGTGATTCTGGTTGAGCTGAACTTTGTACACACACTTCACATAGGTCCACGCAAGTACCCCAAATATAAATGGTATAAAGCAGTGTTTCCCAAACTGTGGTCCGCGGACCCCCAGGGGTCCGTGACACATTCCCAGGGGGTCCTCAGGCAGTAATTTTAAAAGCACAAAAAAGTTCCTTGTAGAATCAGCAGTTTTCCAGCAACAATAAAAGTGTCAAGATTACGTCGGTGATTAATGTACCTGCTGGAGAGAGATGAGAGTTGTGTCAAGTGGCAGCTTTGACTTATCTAATGTAGCACAGAGGGTTAATATGCCTACTGCAAAGAACGTGTACCATGCATTTTGAAAAACATTTTTTATGTGCCTAGGTTAGTGGGTTACTGCTTTAGTCACAGATTCTTTTGTTACTGTGCAGTTCATAAGTGACAATAGTAATCTAGCACAGTGACCTATAAACTGTCATCAAAGAGCTGCTTGCAAGCTGCATGATACAAGTTAGAAACATATGTTTGTTTCAAGTCTTTCATTATCCTAATCCTGCTAAAAAGGTTTATTTGGGTGGCAATACATTTTTATTGTTAAAGTCAATGCTAACCACTGTTATGTTCTGAATCCTGAGTTTGTGCTTCTCCAGACCAAGCACTCTTTAAAAATGCCTACCAGTATGAATAACATGTGAATCCTACACCCTGTAGTCGCATTTGCCTTATGTAAAATTTTCTATACACTGATTTACACGTATGAATCATTGTCTCCATGGGGCAGATTTGCAAGAAAATTGACTGTGTGTGTCGCAAGCCATTTGGCTGCGCCGCACTGAGTCACTTTCGAAGCACAGGGATGCGACATATTTACAACAATATGTTGCATCTCTGTGCTTCCCCCTGTGCTGGCGCACAAACTGCTGCCATACGCCTGCACAGGCACATTTGCACCATGGTGCAAGGATGCCTGTGTCATGGGGAGATTGTTTATGTGCAGGAAGTAACCCTTCCTGCATGTAAACAATCAGAAATGGCGTTTTTCAACTTCTAAGTGTGCTGCATTAGCACACATAGAACTTGCAAAACGTCATTGTTTTACTGATTGTTTATGTGCAGGAAGGGACACCTTCCTGTACATAAACAATCACCAGAGGTAATATCCTGTTTCTATGCGTGCTGCAGAATGCAACATGCATAGAAAGAGGAGAAATTAATAAATTTCTCCAAGTTGCCCCTCCCTACGCCTCCCCTGGGGTGGCGTAGCATTCAGACACATTTCCAGATTTACGATTCCTCGTAAATCTGGAAATGTGTCTGGTTCCATGGGTTATGCGTGGGAACATGCACAGCAACACTCATGGAACGTCCCTTTCACGTAAAGTGCTGTGTGCAATTGGGCCATATTTACAAGACCAGGAAAAGTCACGCAGGGTTGCTTTTCCTGCCTTGGAAATATGGGGCACTAAAATGCGTCACCGGTGCATCACTTTTTGTGACGCACCTGTGGCGCAAGGGGCTTGTAAATCTGCCCCTATATGTGTGTGATTTAAGGTGCTCTGACATCCTTCAATGGTATGAGAGATGTTATAAAACAAATTAAATACATGTGACAGAGGGGCTATGGAGAGATGAGAGGCACTGTTGGAGGAGGATAATATGGGAATCATTGAAGAACCCCAACAAAGATTGTCATATCCTGGTGCATAGTAAGGTCATCATTTACTACTCTTTAAAAGCTGATACAATTCAATATATAATGATAAATTTGTTGTAGACTGCACCATTGTTTCCTAAATTGTCTTGGGGGGAGAGCCTCCCAAAGCCCCCTTTGTAGTGGTCAGGCGCACTCACTGCACTAGGTGTGCACTGTATGGGGACTGGTCTGAAAACATTTGCCAGGGCTGCTTTGGGTTTCCAGTCTGGCACTGGCAGGAGTCTCATACTGCGAAATAAAACCAACCATTTAAAAGTTAGTCATGGAGATGCAGCGCTAACCCTCCTGTTTTTTGCAAATTCTTTCAATATAAAATACTAAAATCCTTAGTAATTCGAGTATCCGTTTTGTGTGCACACGTGTGTTTATTGTTTTCGAATTACTGTTTTAATGTTTGAAATTTAAGTCATACAAATTGCTTGGGGGTCCCCGGCTTCCAGTGGTGACTCAATTGGGGTCCTCAGGAGTAAACAGTTTGGGAACCACTGGTATAAAGGTTTTCGCAATTTGCCAAGGGGAAAGGTTTGATAGGCAACACAAGCAACGAATCGTTCACCCTGCGGGAGACAGGTCCGGCCAGTGAACAAAGGTGAGCAAATCTGTGTAGTCTCCAAATAGAACAAACACTACAAAACTTTTAAAAACAGAGATAACAATGCATTTCTTACCTCAATCAGAATTTTTTGTATTCAAACAAGTAGCAGCATTCACTTTTTGTAGATGAAATCCGCACGTCTCTCTTTCAGTGTAGCAAACTTGTCAATTACTTTCATGTTGAAGTCCGGTATCTTTTGGACTAGCTTGCTCTCTACAGATAGCATCGCCAAAGCATTTAGTCTTTCCTCTAGCATGGTGTTCCTGAGGAATGTCTTTATGCGCTTTAAGGCTGAAAAACATCGTTCAGCTTCTACTGTTGTCATTGGAGTCGTAATCACAATTTTTAGTAAAGTCACTGTCTCTGTAAGTGAGTTTTCCATATGCAGTTTATGAATTAAACTCAGCAAAGTCAAGGCGCTTGTGGCCTTCCGGTACACAGGCATTCCGTAGAGTACAGTTAACTCAGTTCTCAGCTGCTCTTTTTTGAGCATAGGATACGCTTCCACAGCCTGATTCAGAGCACGCTCAGGGAAGGATTCATCATATTGTGCAAACTCTTTACTTTGCAATAAAGTCGCACTCACCAAATGTTTTGTGAACAAAAAGCGTTCTTTCGCCTGCACAATTACAATGTCACATATCTCCTTTCCAATTCGAACCAGAGAGGTGATGTTTTGTCTGCGGTTTGCAAAAACAGAATGCTGCGGCAGTTTGCTCTCTAAATCTTCAACCCCATCTCTCACTTTCATAATCTGTTGTACAAATGCAGATGTATTGGCTTTCACAGAGACAGTATCTAGGTCTTTTCTTTGCAACTGATCGTATAACACATCAACAGGAATCATTATGTCATGAAATAAAAACAGTAAGAACTGAAACTCTTTGTCTTGTAGTGTTCTAATAAAGCCATGGGCTTCATTCTGACTTGTGTGATCAAAGTCTGCTCTGGATGCTATGGCGACAAAACATTTCTCAAGGCCCTCCCTCTGTTCAAAGATTAAGTTGACTGTACGAATGTGAAAGTTCCAACGAGTTGAGGATCCCCTTGGTACGCTTTTGTCCACAATCTCATGAAGGGCTTCTGTTCTTTTGGGGGAACGTGTGAAGAATGCTGCTATGCCTCCGATATCCTGAAAGAAAACTCGTGTCTCTCTGATCTTTGATACCGCCTGTTGCATAATAAGATTGAGTTGGTGGGCGTAACAGTGCACAAAATGAGCATTAGGGTACACATCTCGAATTCTCTTCTGAACTCCACTAAGGCTCCCACTCATTACGGATGCACCGTCATAGCTTTGTGCGATAAGCTTTTGTTTTTGAGGCAGGTCCGGGAAAATTAAGTCCAGTTGACACAGTATTGCTTCAGTGATGGTTGCTGCACTAGAGTCACTTAAATGCGTGAAGCCATAAAATCTTTCCACAATGTTTCTGTCACTGTCAAGGTACCGAAACACTAACACGGACTGTGTTTGAGTGGACACATCAGTGGTGTCATCAGCCTGAATAGCCACAAAGTCTGTGTTTCGCAACTCTTGCACAATATGGCTTCTTATAATTTCGAGCATACAGTCAAGGAGTTCATTTTGTATTGTATTAGAGGTGCCCTTAAAGACTGTAGCATGTGCTAAATGTCTTTCCAAATCCTGGTCTATGGTTGACATTAAATCCACTAGGCCTCGGAAGATCCCAGGTTTTGAGGAAGTTTCTGATTCGTCATGGCCTCACAATGCCAGTTCGAAAGCACCACAGAAACGAATGCAATCAATGATCTTGGATAGATTTTGTCTGTTCTTATCAACAGCTTCATTGTGTTTTTGAATGGATTTGCGATACGCATCATTTATCTGCTGCTCAATTGGTGCGTCTTCCCCCAACATTCCCAGTCTTGTCAGGTTTTCCAGATGATTTCTTGTGAGCGCATGCTTCTTTATTTTTTCAGCGATGTGCTTCAGGTCGACCATTCCTTGCCGTGTCCAAGAAAAGTCACCGCCAAACAGCAAGCAGGGGAAGCAGAACAGAGAATTGCGTATAGGGCAGCCTGTAAGCCAATCAGCTTTTGTGTACCAGGCATTTGAGAATGTACGTTTTGACATTTTTCCTCTGTCCTGGGTAGTTTGCTGTAGGTTTATTTCAGGCTGATGAGGTCCCAATTCTTTTAACTTCAGTTTTTGTTCAAGTGGCCGTGACTGGAATGACTTTGTAATCAGCTCTTGTACTGTATTCATGATGGGGTGTCGGGTGTTGCTGGCCTTACCAATATATATATATATATATATATATTAAAGAAACCTGTCAATAATCAAAGTACAACGTATAAGGTGCAGTGCAATAATATCAAATTTCAGTATAAATACATTATACATATATCTTGTGCAATATCCTAAAACATCTCAAATGACTGCTAAAAATAGAGCCGTACTGCCTCCTGCCTCTCTGTGCCATAGTGGTTGCTGGAGGCACTGAAAGACACTGCTTGAGGGCCTTGAGAGTGACCACATGACATGCATAGCTCTAACTACGATGTAAAAAAATATATAGCATCAGTTTCCTTACCTTTAACACTGGTGTTTGCTGGGTTGTAGCCGGGGTCGGGTGAGAGAGCAGCAAAGGAGGTTGGGGTCCTCTTGTTGTTTGCTGGAAAATTGCCCCAAAATGCGGTAATGTTTCAGGTTGTCAGGTGCTGAAAATGAAAAGATAACAATTTATTTTTGAAACAGTAGGGTAATGAAACAATTGAACATAACACTCCAATTTTTTCCTTGCAGTTTGCATCCAGCTCTTAGAAACTGCAAGTACCAAAAGGATCTCTCTGACAAAAGCAGTGCCTCACTGACCTATTTACATCATATGCATACATATATAGGCCAACAACTGATGTTTCTATTTGTTTTATATAGCGAAGTAGACCCGAGACATCGGATCGGGCATGTATTTTATGTATGTGTTGTAAAAACTTGCAAGTGGTTGTAAACACGCACTTTTCTACTTTTCGTCGTTGCTTACGAGAACCAAGGCTGGCAGTAACTGCGCCTCGTTTACTGCCAGACTTGCTTGTCGTAAGCAAGGACTACAAGTACAAAGTGCTTATTTACTCACCGCTTTCAGGTTTTCAAAACACATAAAACACATAAAAAGGCATTGTCAATAGCTCAAACTCTTGCAAATGCGAGACCTATTGCATTGCAATTGCTTGTTTTTATAGCGGCCTAATCCTCAGCAAAGATAAATAGGCTGCCCTGAATCACCTCTGTGGGAAGGGAAGAAAGACTTTTACACTCCTGTTCCCCGAATATGCATTCCTTTGCCTCTAGTCACATTCACTTCACGTCCATTATTTCTGTAAATTCGGATTCCTACTCTGAGTGCCAGAAAACAGGCATTTAAGAGGGCAAAAAAGATGTTGGTGGATTGATTGGGCTTCACATAAAATGCTAACCACTTAAAACTCCCACCGCCTGGAGTTCTTCTTTCAGCTTTTTATAATGTATTCATCGCTCTAAGAATCTGAGCCACAGTTCCTAGTTTGTGCTGTGGTTGTAGGCACCGGGCCCCACGCACATTTCCTGGACTTATTTTTCATCAGACTTTGATCCAGAGCAAGAGAGAGAAAGCCGGAAACGGGAGGAAGAGAAACGTGGGAAGGCAGTGACAAAGGGAGAACAAGGTTGGCAGATTGGGCGAAGAAAGAGGCACGATGAGGAATGGAGATTAGGCGCTTGACATTTGACGACCCAGGCCCTCTGCAGAGCTGGAGGGGGCTCCTAAGAAATACTTTGGGTGCTAAGGGTTTGATGATGGGCCTCCAAAGAGAAACTCAATTTACAAGCATTAGCAATCACCTCTTCAAGACACAAATCATTGTAGGTACTGCATAGAGGTCAGGGTTCATCATAAAGACACTTTAGCTCTCAAAAATAGAGACTGAGGTTTGCACCAGCTTCTGCCATTTTGCGTAGTAAAGCTGGGCTTTATTGAACTGAATCCTTATGTAAGCTTTGGCTCTAAATGTTCACTTCTTCGAGTGACATTATAAACACAACTGTGCCCAGATGACTGGCACAGGAAAATAAGTCTTTAAATCCAACGAATTTGCATTGAGGGCTGCCAAAGAGAGAGAGGTGAAGCAACACAGGTCAGTATCGTAGTGGGGGCTGCCATGGGACCGGTGGGTTGGTGAACTTGATCCCAATAAAACGGTAAATTAGTTATTTGTGGCCTCTTCCATCTGCAGACAAAACGTTAATAAACAATGGATCGAGAACACCAAGAGGCCATAGGCAAAGGAAAATGAGGAAAGAAAATCATGTCATGATGAACAAAGGGGACAACACTCGGAGAGGGACAAACAGAAAAAGTATGCATGAGAGAAATGTAACAAAGAAAAAAGCATGAGACAAAACATATTTAGAAATTAAAGAATGAACAGGAGAAAAAAAGGAAGGATGAAAGGAAGAACGGTGAAACAGTAAAGGTGAAAAATAGGATAGACGGGTGTAGGAATAAATGGATGGAAGACTGAAAGAATAGAGTGAAAGGATGGAGTGAAAAAGTGAAACAACGGATAGGTGTAAGGGAGAAAAGTATGTTATTGGTGTTTGTATAGCTCGAGGGTCACCTGTAAGGGTATTAGCACGTGTAGGGATGAAAGAGTGAAAATATTGAGAGATAAACGGATGAATGAGTGAACGCATGCTGAATGGACAGAGAGTACATGTGAAAGGGTGTATGAAAGGGTGAATGGATGGATGGATGCTGGATGGACGGAAAGGTGAAGGGATTGATGGATGATGAATAGATGGAAGGGTAAAAGGATTGATAAATGGATGGAAGGAGGATGAAAGGGTAAAGGTCAGGTTTGTTCACTCTGTGTGCCCGTTGTAGAGGTATGGTTCAAGTGGGGGTGTTTTAGTGTTCTAGCTACTGCCTTGATTCAGGTTTAGCGTCACCTCTGCGTGGGTGCGTGATAATAAAGCAATTATGTAGTGTATTGTCATCGGCGCGCGGGGCGCCTTTCATGCCTCGCTTTATAAATAACGCACAAGTCAGCCGAACATGTCCCGCGCCTGGAAGAGAGCCGCGTGCCACTGCCAGCAGAGACAGATGTAACCATCACTCATTTACACCTCCTCTGCCGTAATTACCCGGGGACCTTGGGAGGGTTCACTGCGTGCGTATGCGCCGCGCGAGCCTCCTGAAGGCGCAGAGTGGATATTTACATTCGTTTATTCAGTACCATTCAATACGGGACACTTGCTGTTCCACAGAGCCACTGACAGCCAAGTAGTAGCCAGTAAATTTAAAACACACTCTCACGCACTTCAGCCATATTCAACAAAACGGCAATGAGTGAGCCCGGGAGGCTGGCCAGCTATGCACGCGTTCAGAGGGTTGCCAGTGCCACTCGCCAACGCAATTTATATACACACACTGTAGCTATCATGGGAACCATCTATCTACACCGTGACCTTAACCTGCCAATTAACTACTACTGAACATTCAGCAACAGGTACATTTCATCCGTTTTTCAATCTCACCATATATTCAGTATTCACACGACCACCACGAGGCTCAGGCGACGCGAGTGAAGTGAACCATCCGACGCACGCTTACGACACTGCTGCAGCGCCGCGCACCGCAAAATGGCCAATCACTGCATGACTACATTAAGTCAGAGACAGTGATTGGCCACTGTGCAGGGCGGCTGAGTCGGCATCCAATATGGACTGCCCCTGCTGTGCTGCGCGGTGACCGGCCAATCCTGGCGCTGCATGCAGCGCCAGGATTGGCTTGGAGGGCACAGTGACTGCTCGCCCTGTCGCCCTTTTGCTGCCAGCGCTGCCGCCAGCAGGTCCTGCACCCCCCCCCCCCCCTACTAGCTAATGGGGCCGGCCTGGGTGCGCATGCTCGGGCAAGTTGCTGCCCGAAGCATACATGCGGGGGAAAAAAAGTTTTTTTCAAAGACCTAGACCTGTCAATCATCATTCAATGAATCACCAGCCAGCCCGCCCCCCCCCGCACACTCCCGATAAAGTCGGGTGCTGCCCGGCGCCGCCGGAATAATTTGCGCTAAGTAAGTAAATGATGTTAAAACATTTATTTAATTTTAATTAGTTAACCGTAGGGCAGCCGCGGGTCCAGCAGGGCTGGTGGGGCTACGCCCCTACGCCCCAATGGACGCACCGCGGCTGGGCTGGACCATGTTTATTTGCACTGCCACGGCTTAAATACATGCACAAAGATCTTTCTACTTCCATCTGCATGCATTCTTCATTATGAGATATGTGGTTCATCACCCGGTTAAATATGCTATGTTTACAAATCTCTTAGGGGCATTATTGTGAAGATTACGTTTGAAGGAATCTCGTCTGCTCATCGGGTTGTCTGCATAACACCCCCAAATGTGCCTTTTTCTCATAGTTTGATACAGGACAGAGCCCTGGCTTGTATTCAAATAATCATTCTGGGTACTACAAGAACGCCTATGCTGCCCTCTAGTGGGCATATTATTACACTTTACTATCATAAAGCAATCCGGCCATCCAGTGGGTTTCACGCTTTTGGGTTATTTGTAACCCTGGGCGTAGGACTACGCTACGCTTGCGTAGTTTGAGCAACTACGCGCTATGAAAATTGCACGTAGCACAGTGCAAAAACGCGTAGCGGGCATTTTTTGCTTGCTCGCGGTTTTCAACGTCAAGTTGGCGACCGAGCAAAATGACATCCCGGTGAGACTTTTTCCTTGTTCGTGATCAGCAACATCAAGTTGCCAATCGCGAGTGTGGAAAATAAACCTCCCGGCGAGATTCTCAATGCGGGGAGGTCAGGATTCTCATTGTGAGTGGTCGCGTATGCTCGCGACCGCTCGCGATGAGAAACTACCAGTCCGTGTTGAGAACACTGCCGCTCCAGTACAAATCTACTCGAGTGGCAGAAAATGACGGCTTACACTGTGCAAGATGCCATTTGCAATGATTGCACAGTGCGGATAAGTATCCGGAACTGTGCAATCAGTGCGAACAGCATTTTCCCTACAGCACTATGCAGCTCGCGTAGCTACGCGAAGCTTGCATAGTGCGAAGTGCACGTCGCATACCGTAGCGTAGCTCTACTACGCAAACTACGCCCAGGGTTATTTGGTGACCTAAATGCTCGCACTCCAGTGGGCTTGCACACTTTATTGTATGTATTTGTATCAGTAGTGTAGGCGCCTCTTGCTGTGCAATAGCATATTATAACGGAGGCAGGACATACTGATGGCTTTGGGGTCGTCCTTCGTTTTTACACACCCCTGATTCCATCAGCCAAGGTATAGAAAGCTCATTATCCTGGTTGGGTGAAAGTGGAAACTTCAATCGTATTTCAAATATGTATTTGACTCAACCTGTCTAAACTTGCCCACTCTGTTTTTCAGACTGGCCACAATATTAGCGGGCCAGTACCACAATAACGCTGGACCTCCGTGCTGAATTCTTTGACAGCTTTCTGTTTTTTGCAGTTTTATATAGCGCATACCTGACCCGAAGGTATTGGAGCGCTTCACATGAGCACCAGTTATGGTACACAAGTATACATTAATTTTTTGGTAGGCACGGGGGGATTAAGTGATTTGCCCAGAATCACAGGAAGTTGGCCTAGACAGGTAGATCTGGAATCCCCCTACAACATCTAATAACTATTTCAACCCTTCTTTTTCTGCACCAGGAATGGATCCTAAAGTTGACAGAACACTCTCCTGTGATCTGTGAAACACTAAACTGACCTTTGGTACAAATTTGGTCGCAACCTCAAAATATATGATCATCAAAGGTCCTAAGACAAGGATGGTTACACATCAATGCAGATCATTTTCCTAAACATCTAGCAGTATCTACAGCTATCAGAAGTACAACATTAAACGTCTCCACAGGGGCTTTCTAAAAAGCATTAAAAACTAATAGAAGATCCCAACCAGGAAAAACTATTTCCCACCTTAGGACTCAAGCGCTCAAAACTCTTAAATACTCTTGTGACCCAACTCTCACACTCCACAAGGGAACCCCAGAGAGAACGAAAAGCTTTGGTAGATGCCCGTTGTACTAGATCGAAAAACCTTTGTTGAAACCATTCTGTATTAATTTCAGGATTTCTTCTGGAGGAAACGGAATAGGAGATAAATCGCTGCATATACATCACCATGAAACATAGGCCCAATGGTGACTCTACACTTTACAAGTAGATTGTCTTCATGAGGCTTGGATAGATTTAGCAACTGGATCAGATGCCTAACCTTTTAAGTCCCTGCCTTTCTACCTCCAAACCTCGAATGCTGCAGTGATATTAGGGGTAATAGAGGAGGAAGAACTAAGTGATAACGTTCTAGAGGGAGAAATCACACCTACTCTACTGACAATCCTCTAGAATATGAAACCAATTTCTCCTTAGCCAGTGTGGCCATTTTAGAATCACCTCCGCATCTTCCCTACACATTTTCAGAGAAAAAAGTGGGAATGCATATAGGAGAGTTCTTGGCCACTGACATATCAATGCATCAACCACAACGGTCACCTGAACTTCACCCCTGGAAAAAACCAGGTAGGACAGCATTTTCTTTTAGTTTTAGGAATTACCCTGCTCAGGGTGTCTGCCATCCTGTTGTTCCTTCCCCAAATACGAATTGCCCATAGAGATGGAAGTTTCTGTTCTTCCCCAAATCACACATTTCAGAGCCATCTGACTGAGAAACATGTTTGTTCAGACAAGACATGGTTACTACATTGCCTGCTGTGATGACTAGATCTGTGCCTGAAATCTCTATATGAAAAACCTGAAGGACCTCCCAGATTGCGATTCATTCTCTCAAGTTGGAGGAGGGAGTGATACAAAAGAATTCTAAGACTTGTCCCATACATTCCAATAGTAACAATGCATATAATAAAGGCTCAAGAGAATACAGAGATTCTGCATATGTCCTGTAAAACAAGGTAAGTAGAAATAACACGGAAACATATATTACAAGTGTGAACAGCATGAACACCACAGGTCTTTCTTGCATTCACCAATTATCCTGCGCTGTTCTTCCACCCAGAACTGCTCTGCAACCCCACCCTGGCATCTATGGTCATCACCACTGGAATGCTAGAGATAGAGAATCCCCCACCCAAATTCTGAAGATTCACTACTACTGAAGCTGTTCTCTCCAATTATATTGGAATCCTGAACTCTAAATTATGTGGTGCCTGCTGGCTCCCAATGCTGACTATGGTGCAGATCAGTTCAGCTTACATATTCATAAATGTATGCAGATCCGCAGAGTGTAATATGCTGTTAAGATAATTGATCCTAACTGAGGTCTTTTAAGTCTATTATTAGGTGTTATTCCCCTAATAATTTACATAGAACACAAACGACCCAGATCTGACCTTACTGTTTATTTGGCCTTGATAGCGTTGCCCTTTTCTCCAGCAACATCAACACATTTTCCTTCCTGTTCTCCAACTTTTTTTTCTCTGAAACCCCTTGGCCTGATGATGGCTCTCCATCCAAATTGTCACAGGCCGAAATGCCATTGACTCCAAGAGCAGATGCGACACCACTGAATGAATTTCGTATGGTTGATGCCTATAAATGTATTTAAACAAATCAATGCAAGTATTGTTTTAGGCCATTGCTCTTTGTATTTTACACATGTCATTACTGTCCTCATCTAACCTTTATACGTTGGTTGATCTCTTGGGCACTTAGCACGGCCAAGATGCATTCAATGTTCTGCACATATAACTGTTGAATAGCTATGTGATACCTCCAATTGGTCATTATGATGTTTAAATTGCATTGGTTTCAATTGTCATCTGAATCATTTATTGAGTAATCAATTGTGATTTATAATGTCAACTATGCCACCAGCAACCACTGTTCTTTATTTTGATTAAGTGCCCTGGTAATTTGGCACCCAGTCCGTTGCTGTACATAATGGTGACATCTTATGATCGGCTCTTGAGTACCTTTTGAAATTCAAACTGATCCTCGATGTATGCAGTGTCTATGAAATCTTTAGTGCAGGAATAGTTGCCAAGCTTGATCGGCATTTTTGTTTGCACAGTTTGATTTCACTTGGGTCCTCAACTTAGAGAGGGAGCAGAGCTTATGGGACTTCCAGGGGTGTTTAATGATGTACAGCTTAGCTGTGTGTTCCCAGATACCTTTCAGTAGCATAATGGCACACTCCTCACATGACTTGAAGATGTGGATCTAACCTAAACACCAAACACACTTCATGGGGATCTGTCACAGACAAATGCTTGAGACAGTCTCTACTAGGTTTAAACTTGGTAGTTTTAGGAGGGGACAGGCCTCCCAGCATACTGCCAAGCAATATAGAAAAAACAACTCCTCAACTGATGAGAAAAAGGTAAGAGCTAGCTCCGAATCTGCGTATGAAGGCACAGAAAGAATTTACGTCACCGCACTTGGCTGGCGCTATATAGTACGCGCACAATGAAACACTCGCTCCCCTCACTTCTGATACCCCTCAGCGCCCACTGGCCCAAGAATATCCAAACATCGGTTATGTTGTCCAAGGCGTAGACTTTTATTCACATCAAATCATATAAATCTACACAACCATTACAGGAGTAAAGTACTACTTGGATATATATCAGGATCCACAGCAACAGACTTTTTGCAACATCCACATGCCAAAGGCAGTAAGGAAATTAGGCCTAACATTATAATTGATTTCAGCTTCGCCATACACATGAAATTAAATTTGTTGGCCGACTCGGCCGACCCACTCAGCTGCGCACATTGTGCCGGCAGGCCCCAACGCGCTACAGCAAACATTGCCACATGTCAAAGGCAGTAAGGAAATTAGGCATAACATTATAATTGATTTTTGCTTTGCCATACACATGTACTTAAATTCGTTGGCCAACTCGGCCCGACCCACTCAGCTGCGCACATTGTGCCGGCAAGCCCCAACGCGCTACAGCAAACATTGAATTGCTTGAAATACTGGGCACCGCATAGCGCACCGGCCCACCGAGGTACCTGAACACAGGCAGCCTCCCAAAGAGTCCACACAGACCATACGTTGCGGGATAGGGCAGTAGAGACAGGACCACCGGCAGGTCAGTCCCCTCCCCGCGCCTACCCTTGGCAGTAGAGTCCAGGACCACCAGTAGGTCAGTCCCCTCCCCGCCTATCCACTGCACAGTTCCATCATACCCCCTCTTGGGGTCCATCCAGTCGCTGAACCTCCATTGCTGCGCATGCCCCGTTTGGTGTTAACTGCCAGCGCTCCGCCACAGGGTGAGAAGGTCCCTGGCGCACTCGCCCTCCCCCCTCTACCTGGCACTTGCTGTACTCCACAATAGCCCCCAGTACAGTGTGGATAAATCGCCATCCCCTTGGCAGACAGATACACCCCATCCTCATGGAACAACTCCCTCATCCCGGGATGTAGCAATTTGTGTCTAATAGTACCCATGGAGGGCTTTGTTAAAATGCTTTTTATGGAATGGTTCGACTCCTTTACCGATTCGTTCATGGCTTTTACCTTGAAACCCACCGGCTTCAGGCCATTCGCGGAATCACTTCCGACCTCAATATTGTCGCCTTTGAAGGGAATGTACCGGAAAATGATTGTGACAACTTCACCGCATGTCCAACTCCTTCCCCATCAGGGGAGAAGCACATACTTATTGTGACAGCCGCTGTGCGCAGTGTGCCAGCCGGCCCCACCTTGCAACAACCATCCCCATGTCCCACTCAGGGCATCCCTGCTCCTTCTTAAAGGGAATGTACGGGAAATTATTGTGACAACTTCACCACATGTCCATATCCTCCACCATCACGGAGGTGGGGGGAGAGAGCACCGCACACCGCATTGGCCCACTGGGCTGTGCTTACTCTGAGTCAATGGAAGCCCGTGCTGGCCACAAACGTTATTTATGGGGACCGGCACTTACATTTTTTAGTGTGCTTCTCAGCAGCAGAAATCTGGGCGCCTGCCCTCCCTCTTTTACAGCGTAAGCACCGCCCCTAGGATACCTGCTCCCAGGTGTAATCCCCCACACCTGGCCAGCTTGTACCGGAAGTGAGAGGGTAACACACCCTTTACCTACTCCTGAGTTTGACCTGCTTCCCAGCCAACTACCAAGACTCCTGCTCCCTATCCCAGTCTAGAATCCATGCCAGCTTGACCGGAACCAGAGACACGTCCGCATCTGTGCCACTTTCTGTATTCCCAGTACCCTGCATGTTGGAGGAAACGACCCCACCCAGGCCTCCAATAACACATTGTCCTAGTCAGTGTGCCTGGAGCCCAGCGCAACACCCGAAGAACATCCACCGAGCAGCACAAGTGAGGACAGAAAGTCCGGAACCAACAGCAGGTCAGCCCCCTCACTCGCCTGGAGCCCAACAAACTCTAAGGTGTCCCTTCTGCCGGGATCCTTTACTCACGCCCTGCCATTTAATGTTCTGCGTGAGTTGAGGATATTTCCTTTGATGTACAGCTGCCCCCTGCTGACCGAGGCTGCTCCCTATGTGGGGGTTGGTGGTTATCGATACACAGTTAAGACCAAATGGTAAGATGTCCACCGATGGTATCCCAGGCTGGCTTACTTATGACAATATACCTCATGATGTGTAATTACTCCGCACACGAGATGAAGCCTATGAATACGGTACCTAATCGCCACCTCTACCAAGCGGCCTGTAGAGAGGCTGGACCCGTTGTCTAATCCAACTGATACACCACCTCCTGCTACATTGTCCCCAGGTAAGTGGTTCAGCGTAGATTTTGCTAAATACGTCCCTCTACCTGCTAAGACCAGTGTATTTTCATTCGACTGGTGACACTTATTCAGTCTCTTAAGCTTATTACTTCTATTTAACCCGTGCTTATTACTTTTATTGAACCTACGTGCCCAGCAATAGAAAAATTGTGCTGCCCTTGTTCCAGGCCAGCACTAGCTGTAGAAATTATTATTCTTATTATTAATATTATTATTGTTATTATTATTATTATTATTATTTTTATTTTATTTTTAACCTGATAACTAGCCAGATCATGTACCCACTCAAATAGTAGTCGCCGGTGCAGCCAAACAATATATAATACCCAGATGTTGAGGAAAGGAATCTATTCTGCTCCGTATGGTCACCGACTGATTATCCCAACTTTGGGTGGAGGGCGGTGCTCTTGCGACAATCGCCTTTAAAAGGATCTGGCACTGGCTATTTAGCCGCAGTAGTAGGACCATGAGAACCCAATGAGAAACTACCTATTAATGCCGGGAATTAGTTCACCCCTTTTGCTACCACCCCAGCCATGTTGTTAGATGTAAGCTTAGGTATGTAGGCTGGTACCGAACTGACCCAGAGGACAATGGCCGGACCTACTTACCCTGTAGCAATTTAGCCACCATCGCCACTGGCAGAAGTATTAGGACCGAATACCTGAAAACGTCAGTGACCAACAGCTGATCTTATTACTGCTGGAGCACTCAGCCCTGCAAGCCAAATTACCTCTGTAAGCAAGACTCCGCTGGATCTACCTCCCCAGCATTGTCTGATAGTGTTACTTAAAGTGGCAGTCCAACCACCCCAGACTTATCCTTGCCCATGGGGACCGGAACTTGGGTATATTAGAAAGAACGCCTTTTGTGTTTCCGCCTCATTAGCGTGCAAGGAGTGGGACTGCCTGGCTCCCACAGGCCAGGCTATAACTACCCCTTCTTATTTATTTATTTATTCCTTTTAATTTTTTATCCCAATTTCCTATACCATACGAACCAGATACCCCACGGGACACGGAATCCTTCCCATGTCTGCTGGTACCGATATGTTGGCCATCCTGAAGTTCCTGCTAGGTGCCGTCTTGAGAGCATGCTGCCGCCATGCGCGCGCGGTGCGCCTCCCACGATCATATATGGGAAGAGAATAACAAGCCATTAATGTTTGTTGTGCTTCCGCCTTAATTACACAAAATAAGATGCATTCATTTACCTACCAATGAGGAGGCTAGGCCCTACGGCTGCACACATACAATATGTACACTAAGCCTCATAAATGTTACTCGGATCCAGCGCCGAGACTCGAACCCTGAACTCCCATATGCTAACTCAGCAGGTCTGGCTGTAACGCCACCTATAGTAATTGTGACTATGTAACCTATGCATCCTTCTGCATGCATAAGTTTTCCCTGCATGATTCTACATAATGCTCTGCCTAATCTCAGGCTAGACATCACTTTCGCGAATACAACATACTTAAAAATGCTAACTAGCATCACCAGAAAAAGCGCTAACATTATTGTTGTGCACCATCATTTCAATTTGTTATTCTTAATATCAAGCATTCAATTAGCTTTCTAGAACTGTAATATTTCTTATAGACGAAATGTTGCACTTAAGCGCGCATTACCCGTTTAAATGGACCATAATGTGGAAGCTCCATAAACAGCAAAAAATGCTCACTAATTAACTTATTATTAAACTACCTTTGCTATCTCACGGTGAATTATCTGCCTCTGTGGCCTAGAATTCTGCATTACTATAAAACACTCTTTAAAGTGTGCTAAAGTTCCCTTGCGTAGTTCTGCTCTCAGTGAAAATAGCCAGGAAACATAAATACAAAGAAACAATAATTTATGTACGACTACCACTTCCAAATACATGTTTTTGGCGGCCATTTTGAGGTTCACCTCAGGTAAAGTCCAATGACTGTGTAACCCACTGTGTTGTTTCACGCGCCTCTGGGGAGTCCTAAATGGGTTTTCTGCACTTAACCCATGCAACTGTAATGATTCAAGTACCCTGTACAGCTTTAAAATAGTAGCATAACACAGCATTGGTAAGCAATTACAAAAGGTTAGTGCAAGGAAATTATATTATGCATATTACACAGCCGCCAAGACCTTACAGACATTTTCCTTGGATAGTAGAAGGTTCATTTATTTTATTCAACTTAACTGCGGAAATATTGCTTCATGTAAATAGACTGCCAGAACAGACCACCTTTCAGTAGTTACTTTTATGTTTACAATGGTAGACGAGTTTGGATAACATTTCCCCGCTGCTTAATTGCCAAGAGGATTTTACCAGCCTAGAAACTATTTATATAATGAGCCCTTTCAAATACAGGGCATCTTTCAATATTGCTCATGAAGTAAGGTTCAAAACAACAATTGCAATCACTCGTGCTTTCTTAGCTGCCGCGCGCACGCTTCCCCGCGTGTTTTTGTTCATTCATGTGGCAGGCTGACCATCAACTGTAGGTTGGACATGAAAGGAAGTTCAGCTCAAATAAGCCTCTTGCCAGTTTGATGACATATGCTGTCACTTTAATGGGTGCAGCCCGCCTGAATGTGCTTGGTGACAGACAACAATTTATGCTATGCGCCTCCCGTGGGGCCCCCTCTGAGTCACATGGAGCGCAGACTGTACAGTGAGTAGTACGGGCCTCCTTGAAGACAGGTAAGTAAATAGACATAACAACAGCGGTTCGAGTTTCCTCAGTAACATGGAGCGCCACCCTGATAGATAAAACCACACTGCTAAATAACACCGGGACAGATTACACCAGCAAAATGTGCCTGCCCGTTATGAAACCGCTCGCAGCCCAACGTTTCATCTCTGCAGACTCAAAAGTGATGGCAGGAATCAAACCCATGACGACAGACTTGGATGGCAGGAATCGAAACCATGACGACAGACTATGGAGACATCGGCACCAACCACTGCGCTAATTTCATTGCTCCGATCGGGCCAACAACTGCACAACAACAACCAAGGCCACGTCCCCCCACCAACGGGGCAGGCGGACCCCAGCAAACTGCAGCAGCCGCCTCCCACTGCCTATTATTGTGAGACCTGCAGCAATCTGTACTTCAAGGTCCGCTGCAACAACAAACCCCACCAAAGCGGATCTGTGCCACATCGCGGCGAGATCCAAGACCCCGTACGGGATCCAAGACCATGGGACAGGCCCCTGCACACCGCGGCGGCAGCCCCCATCACCTGAGCCCATTTCCTATTGCCTTCTTCGATTTCCCCCTGTAGAATAGGCAGATGCCGCTACAGATGCGGTATTCACAGTAAAGACAAGCATGTGATGTGTGTTATCATTAACATCCCGCCGGTGGGATATTTTCGTGCAGGTACTGCAGTGCTAAATCTATCCACTTGGCTGGTCCTTTACAGACGCAATCGTATTATCACTGATTCACCGGAATATAAACATCCTCGTCGGGAAGTTTATCCTCCCGCCCAGCGTCATCGATCAGTTTCACAATTCTCTCACCTTAACGAGTTTGTGCGTCCTGTACTCACTGTCCAAACACTATGAGAATATTCAGCTGAGCTAAACAGCTCGCTGTCTAAACGCTACGCCAGGCCTCCTTGAAACCCTCCGTACCACGCCGCCTTTCTCCTTTCCAACGTTCTTGCGGCTTCCCTGGGTCCAAGGAGACAAAGAGGAGGAGACCCCAGGGACGCTGCCTTATATACCAAAATGAGAATGGGAGCCTGGGGGGCAGCCGAGCACCGCGAGGTCTGCCGCCCGGGCAGGTTGGGAGGGGGGAGAGGGGGGCGTGGCCGAACGACCATTTTTGTAATAATTGGGCTACATTTGAGGGATAGCACAAATGTAGCCCAAATCCACGCAGAGTAGCCCAAGGGATATATATTCAAAACGCGCGCTTCCCCAGCCTCCATTTTAGGCTTGGTGACCTGGTGGCTGGGTGCGCTAGCTTAAAGTTTTTTGGGTGTATTAGTAGGTAAGAGTAGGAGCGATAAAAGTACCTGGAGGCATGTCTTGCGGCGACTACCGTGTCCTGGAGGCTATCCGGTTGTTGAGCGAGGCGGGGAGGATGGACTTGCTGGTCCAAGAGGCCAATTGGACGAAGCGCCCGGCGAGGCGCGCGTCCGCGGGGGTGGCGGCCGCCGGCGCGGCTTGTTCGCCACCCGGGAGTCCGTCGCGTGTAGCGGTGAGTGTACGAGGCGGCGCGTATGCCAGGAGCGCCGCCTCCGGGTCTGCGACGGGTGTGGAGGGGAGGGCGAGGGGCCTGGAGGCGGGGAGGGGGCGGGGACGAGCGGCGCGACGGGGGAAGGCTCAGGACGCCGCACGTGAGAGGCCCAGGTCATACGCGGGCCGCTCCTCGAGCCGGGGAGCGGCCGTTGCCTTGGTTACGGCTGGGGCGCGGAGACGCTCGAGCGAGGGCCGGGCAGGCCCGACGCGAGGATCGCGGAGTGCGCGGGGGCGGGCGGAACAGGAGGAGGGGGATGAGAGGTTTGGGGAAGGGCCTGGTGAGAGTGCAGCACAGGACGGGGTTTATGGGGCCGGCACAGCGTGGAGACGCGAGGCCCCGAGATTGGAAGCAGCGGAGTGGGGGAGGGTGGTGGGGGGGCGGGGGGGGGGTGGGCGGCTCGGGCCTGGACGGGAGTAGCGTAGATTGGCAGGATAGGCGGCAGGCGGGGGGGCAGGGGAGGGGGGGAGCGCGGCCTTCAGTGGGGTGGCGATCGCGTCGGGACAGGAGGCGAAAGGGAGGGAAACGGGGAGGGGCGGGGGGGGCGCGAAGCGAGCACAGTGGGGGGGAGCGTAGGGGTCAGGGGCTTGGCGGAGTGCGATGACGGAGGGTGGGGTCAGGAAGGGGGGGACCTGGGGGGGGAAGCAGCAGGTGGGGAATCCCCTGTGCTATTTGAGTCAGAGGGCAGTGAGAGGGACTGGGAAGGCCTGGATATTTTTGAGTCGTGGGCGGAGGGCTTGGGGGGGGCTTCGGGGGTGGGGGCCAGGGGCTCAGGTACGGGGGAGACGGAGGGGAGGGGGGAGGGAGGTGTGGGGGGTGGCGCGGTTGGGGGGGGGCGAGCGGGCAGGGGGTAGGGTGGAGTGGGCAGGGGGAGTGGAGCGACGGGGACGACGGAGCTGGGGAGGACGACGAAGTGGCGGATTTGAGCGCGGTGGGTAAGGCGTGGGTCGCGGAGTCGTCGGGGGCTGGCAAGCGGGGATGGGATGGGAGAAGGAAAGTAGGTAGGCCCAGCACACCAGACCATTCCTTTTCTTTGCAGGTAGCGGAGCGACAGCGGGAGCATCGCGGGGTACCGGACTTGGCAGGGCTGGGAGCGGCCTGGCGACGCCAAGGAGAAGGGAGGGTGGAGCCTCGGGCGGCGTGCCCAGTACCGGCGAGGGATCCCGCCGCGGCTGGCACAAGTAGGCCCGTGACGGGCTCGCCAGCCCCAACACCCACGGGGTCACAGCGCCCCGGGGGACAGCGCCGGAGGAACGCCGGAGAGGAAAATTTGTTTGTATCGCGGAGGCAGGTGGCACCACCAGCGGGCAACGCTGAGGGTGCAGGGCAGGAGGCTTTGGACTATGAGGAAGAGAGTATGGAGGAAGGAGAGTTGCGTGAGGTGGGAGACGGTAGGGACGGGGGGCCGAGTAATGTTGTGGCTAGTTTCTTACAGGTGTCACGACGCCAGGCGCAGCCCACGGGTCGGACATCGAGGTGGGAAAGCAGCTCGGCCCCCAGGACTGGACGCCGGGAGGAGCGACGGACGGAGACATTGGCGCCAGGAAATGCACATTTGCTCGGGCGGCCAAGGATGGTGTCGAGAGGGGTGGGGGGGCGGGGGTGGAGGGGGGGGTAGGGGAAAGATTGCGCAAAGGTACGTATGTGGTGGATGTGGCTGTGGGCACGGACGGCTTAGGACAGGGTGACAGTGGGCAGACCAAGAAGGAGGGGACAAGCGAGAAAGGGACAGGGGACGCAAAGGCGGAGGAGACAAAACTGGAAAGTAAGGAATTGAAGATAAAACGGTTACCATATATGGGAGTGACCAAGCCCTTGGGGGCGCACTTGATGTTGGCGACTAAGGAAAGGATCTGGAAAGGGGAGTATGTGGAGATGCTCAAACTCCTGCACAGAGAGGTCAGGGCTAAAGAGGGTTCTAAGGAGGAGGAATTTGAGCTCGCAAAGAGGCCTAAGGTGCCGCTGACGATTGAAAACTGGACAGCGGCTTTTCTAATATATGCCAGCGTGTATTGCGAGAAGTTTCCGGAGAGGTCAGTGGCCATGTTTAAGTACATGGACGTCATTCGCAAGGCTCAGATTACGGGGGGTGGATATGCCTGGGCTCAGTATGATGAGGAATTCCGGGCGCGCATGGCATGGGATGCGGAGGCGAAGTGGGGAGAGTTGGATACGGATCTGTGGCAGCACACCATGGGCCTGGCTGGGTCGGGGAAGACTATTTTTACGGCCAGCGGGCTACCGCTGGTATACCAGCCCTTTCGAGGGGGTCCCACCCGGGGGGGGGTGGGGGGAGCCGGCAGAGGGACGACAGGAGACAAGGGTGCTTGCTGGGATTTTAATAAAGGCTTATGCACGAGAGAGTACTGTAAGTTTCGGCACGAATGCTCGGGCTGTGGCAAGCGACATCCGCTGGTCAAGTGTTGGGGGACGCAAGGTCCGGGCCAGAGCGGGCAGCAATGGCAGTCGGGAGCCCCTAAGGCTGGAGCCCAGCAGCAGTCACAGCAGGGAGGAGGAGGGAGGGGGGCGAGGGGGACTGGGGCAAAGGGCTTGTACTCCGGTTAGGGTAGAGCAGTTGGTGGGGGCGCTGGGGGCCTATCCGGACAGGGCGGCGGCGGAAACATTGAGATTGGGGTTTCAAGAGGGGTTCAGGTTGGGGTACGAGGGGCCGAGGGTCCGGAGATGGGCAGACAATTTGCGATCAGCGAGGGAGCATCCACAGGTGGTACAGGCAAAACTAGACAAGGAGGTACAGGAGGGCCGCATGGCGGGACCCTTTCGCGAGTGGCCTTTGCCCAATCTGATTGTGTCTCCCATTGGTGTGGTACCTAAAAAGGAGGTGGGCCAGTTTCGCCTTATTCAGCATTTGTCATGGCCAGAAGGTGGGTCGGTCAATGACTTTATTGCGGACAGCGCGGCCACGGTGTCCTATTCATCGGTTGACGTGGCCATGGCACTGGTGGTGTCCGCGGGCGCAACGGCACAGATGGCAAAGTGCGACATCAAGTCAGCTTTCCGGTTGCTGCCAGTGCATCCAGATGACTGGGATCTGTTAGGCATACAATTCGGCGGTCACTGGTATGTGGACAAGGCATTGCCGATGGGCTGCTCCATGTCCTGCGCACTTTTCGAATGTTTCAGCACGTTCCTACAATGGTTGTTTACGGAACAAACGGGTCACCAAGGTGTGACACATTACTTGGATGACTTCTTCTTTGTCGGCACCTCAGACTCCGCGGACTGCCAGCAGGGTCTGGACAGCTTCCATGAGATCATGGGGGACATGGGCGTGCCGCTGGCCCCAGAAAAAACGCAGGGCCCCAGTACGGCACTGGCCTTCCTTGGTATTGAATTGGATTCGGTCCGCATGGAGGCGCGCCTCCCGGAGGAAAAGAAGCAAAACATGTTGAGCTTGCTGACCAGTGTGTTGGCACGACAGAAGGTGACGGTCAGGGACATACAGGTGTTGCTGGGACATCTTAATTTTGCTTGTAGGGTGGTCAGAGTAGGGCGGACGTTCTGTAGGCGACTGGGGCGCGCACTGGAGGGGCAGAGGCCCCCACACCATCATGTGAGGTTGTCAGCAGGGGTGAGAGAGGACTTGCGCATGTGGCAGTTTTTCCTGCACCAGTTCAATGGGGTGCCTTTGATGAGGGAAGTGGACATGGTATGGGACGTACAGATTTTCTCGGATGCAGCGGGGAGTAAGGGATTTGGTCTGTATTGGCAGGGGAGATGGTGTGCGGAGCCCTGGCCCGAGGACTGGTTAGAGGGAGGTAGGAGCATCGCGTTTTTGGAATTCTTTCCCTTAGTGGTGGCAGTCACGCTGTGGGGGGTTTTGCTGGCCCACAAAAAAGTCACTTTCAGGATCGACAACATGGCAGTGGTCCAGGTGGTGAACAGGCAGTCGGCGCGGGATGCGCAGGTGCTTAAGCTGTTGCGGGTTTTTGTGCTGGGGTGTTTGAGGCATGATATTGCGTTTCGCGCGGTGCATGTGCCAGGAGTGGACAATGACATTGCGGATGCCTTGTCTCGTTCACAGTGGGGGAGATTCCGTGGGCTCGCCAAGGACGCGGACGTGAACCCGACCAGGATGCCGAACCAACTCTGGGAAGTAGGCAATACCGGATGCTACAATTGGTTCTAGGTTCATTGGCGCGGTCAACGAAACTAGCATACAGGGCGGCATGGGAAGAGTTTGTTAGCGCAGGGGCGAGATGGCGGGCTTCCGAGGCGGAGAGACGGGAGGACGTTGTGCAATTTATTCTGGATTTGGTGGAGAGGGGTTTGACGAGGGTGACTATAGTGGGTAAGTTGGCGGGGGTTGCGTTCATCGGCAAACTGTTGTGGGGTTATGCGCCATCCGCGGGGGAGCTGGGGGCGCGGATTTTGGAAGGCTGGGCGCGGGAATGTGGGAGAGTGGCCAGGGTGCGGAGGCCTCTGTCCTGGGAGCTCTTAGGTAGGGTTATGGGCGTTCTGCCAGCGGTGTGCTGGGACAGTGGGGAGGCCTTGCTGTTCGCCACGCTCATGTCTTGGATGTTTTTTGGGGCGTTTCGGGTGTCAGAGCTGCTGGGGTCAAAAGGGGAACGGGGTTTGACCTGGAATGAGGTATCATTTGGGGAACGGGTAGTGAGCATTTGGCTGAGAAAGGCAAAGACAGACCAGAAGAGTCGGGGGAAGTGGGTGACGTTGAGGAAAGGGAGATCCCCGGGGGTTTGTCCGTTCCGTTGGGGTATGCGGTGGAGGGCGTGCTCTGGGGGACTGGGGGGACTGGTTTTTTCCCATCAGCAGGGGCGAGGCGTTAAAGCTTCACAATTGCTGGCAGTACTGAGGAAAGCACTTAGGAATCTGGGGGTCGAAGAAAAGGGTTTTGGCACGCACTCTTTTCGCATTGGGGCAGCGTCAGAGGCGCATGCGAGGGGTTGGGACAGGGAAGAAATCATGAAGTTGGGGCGGTGGTCTTCGAATTGCTACCAACGTTATGTGCGCAGCGAGCCGGGGGGTGGGGCGACACTGTAAAAAATAAAAAAAAATAAAACAGGCGAAAGGGGGAGCGGAGTTTTTCAGAGGGTGTGGATAGGTTTTCATTCTTGTTTTTCTTTTCAGGTTCGGTTATGGGACCCCTGGCTCGAGAAATGTCTATCTGGATTGTGGGGCACTCGTTCGTGAGGAGGGCCCAATTGCAGGCGCAGGAGAGCTATTTTGGGGAACGGTTGGGTTTTAATAAAGATGTGTTCTCTGTGGGGTGGAGGGGTAGGGGGGGGATGCGTTGGAAGGAACTGGTGCCGGTGTTGAACGGGATCTTAAGGGCAGGTCGGTGCCCAGATGTATTGGTTCTTCATTTGGGGGAGAACGACATGGTACGGGAGACGGGTTTGGCACTAATGCGGGCAATGAAGAAGGACCTGGCTTTGATTAAAGAGAGATGGGCGGGTTGTTCCATTGTGTGGACGGAATTTGTCCCCCGGAGGAGTTGGAGGGGGGCGGTGAACCCAGGTGCGGTGGATAAGGCGCGGCGAAAACTTAATACGGAGATGGTGAGGTTTTGTCGGCATTTGGGGATTGACCGCGTGGCACACGGGGACATTCGATACGATGCGCGGGAGATGTTCAGGGATGATGGGGTGCACTTGTCTAGGATGGGAATGGACCTGTACCTTTTGGAGTTGAGAGAAGTGTTGGCGCGTCTGTTGGGAGTTTATAGGCGTTAGGTCATGCGGGGTCGCGGCGCGTGGGGGGGGGGCAGAAAAAGGGGAGGAAGAGGCGCAGTCGCCGACACTTCCCCCCTTTTCCTGGGTGGCGGGGTGGTTGACAGTTGGCCGGGATTGGCTAGAGTTTGTTGTTAGAGGTTTGGTAATGTGGGTCCAGGGACAGGTAAAGGGTAGACAGGTTGGATAAGTTTGGATTAGAGGTTGGTTAGTTACAGTTGCACTAAAGGCAGGTAGGGGTTACGGTCAGGGGAGTTTGGGAGTTGGGAAAGGTTACATGGTGTAGGATTGGGTTATATGTTGGTTATGGAATGTTATGTTGTATTTTGGGGGGATGGGGGAAATGATGTGGGGATCGTAGGGGTGGGGGGAAAACACAAGGGGTCAGGAGGTTATTGTATAGCGAGGCGTTAGTTTTGTAAGGCAGTGGCCAAGGAGTTAAATTGTGATATGCACCTGTTTCAATAAAGCGGCCTTTTTCACACACAATAAAGTGGTTTGGTGTCGGCTTGCCCCCCTCTCCCCCCTTAATCTCCCAATGGGAGCCTGGGGGGCAGCCGAGCACCGCGAGGTCTGCCGCCCGGGCAGGTTGGGAGGGGGGAGAGGGGGGCGTGGCCGAACGGCCATTTTTGTAATAATTGGGCTACATTTGAGGGATAGCCCAAATGTAGCCCAAATCCAGGCAGAGTAGCCCAAGGGATATATATTCAAAACGCGCGCTTCCCCAGCCACCATTTTAGGCTTGGTGACCTGGTGGCTGGGTGCGCTAGCTTAAAGTTTTTCCCACCCTCCCTCCCTATGGTTAGAGGGGTTAGGGGGCCTGGTTCAAGGGGTTTTGGGGTTGCACTTTTGCGGGTTTGGGGCAGCATTTGTTGGAACAGGTACATAGGGGCTGTTGGATGTATTGTCGCTTGGAACAGGTGCAAGCGGGGTGGTTGACAGTTGGCCGGGATTGGCTAGAGTTTGTTGTTAGAGGTTTGGTAATGTGGGTCCAGGGACAGATAAAGGGTAGACAGGTTGGATAAGTTTGGATTAGAGGTTGGTTAGTTACAGTTGCACTAAAGGCAGGTAGGGGTTACGGTCAGGGGAGTTTGGGAGTTGGGAAAGGTTACATGGTGTAGGATTGGGTTATATGTTGGTTATGGAATGTTATGTTGTATTTTGGGGGGATGGGGGAAATGATGTGGGGATCGTAGGGGTGGGGGGAAAACACAAGGGGTCAGGAGGTTATTGTATAGCGAGGCGTTAGTTTTGTAAGGCAGTGGCCAAGGAGTTAAATTGTGATATGCACCTGTTTCAATAAAGCGGCCTTTTTCACACACAATAAAGTGGTTTGGTGTCGGCTTGCCCCCCTCTCCCCCCTTAATCTCCCAATAGGTTTCAGTTTCCAAACGTGTACTCACACGTCATCGCGAAATCTGACCACCCAAACCAGCCTCTGCAACTGAAGCTCGGGTTTCATGGCGCGACTAAGGGCGCCCCTCCCCTAGGCGAGGGGGGCGCCTAGTCAAGCACCTCCAGTCATCATGTCCAGGACATAACAGCGTCGATGAACAGCCGCACAATGCACCCTACCGGCTTACAAGGGCTCTGCGGAAAAATCTTCTGGGTGCAGTCTGGTGCTTGGGGCTTCCTAATGGTGAGTAATCTGTAGTTAGAAGTATACATCAGAAACCACTGTTTGCCAGATAGGGCAACTGCTAAGGGAAATGGCGGTCAAAGGGGTGTCGCTGTGCAATGAAGCATGATGGCCAGATAGGACCCACAATGTGTCTGCTTCAACAAATTGATTCTACATCATTTCTGTCAAAAAAGTATCACTGAATAGGGATGGAGATCTTTTGGGCAGAATAAGTTTAGTTTTATGCACGTGACCTCCCGGCTTTGCCAAAATACCCAGATCTTCCTTACATTCCGATCGCTTTGAGTAAAGAACACTCTTGTACATGAAGAATGTGGCTGCACATGCAAATGTTAGACTATTTCCAATCATTCAAAGGATAATAGAGACAAAAGCAACCTTCTGTGGAGCAGTAGATCCAAACATGCATAGCTCCAACGGCAAGGTTACAGTTCTCTAAACTCACATACTGTGGAAGTACATTAGCTTACTGTAGTTCCATTGCTCATCTCATTGTCCACAAGGACGTTCTTACTGCCGTAGTCCAGTTGTGCTGAATCCCGATTCATAGTCACTCGAGGGATTTTTGGAACGTCTTTCTTTGGCCACATCAAGTAGGTTTCATGCTCACAGGATTCCTTTGGCACTGCCTTTGACCTGCAAAAATGACATGAAGTGCATTTATTTTTTCAGTTTTTGTACTCCTCATTAAATGATGGGTCACAGTCTGCTCTATGAGGCTGGTTCTTTTAGGACTTCACTAAAATGAGTAACCTCTGTTACAAGACATGCCGCTTGACAACATGCTTCTCTCCAACTTCTGTCACGCATGATGCGTAGCCAGATTTTAAATTTGGAAGGATTCTAGATAATGTAATTGTGCACAATGCACTATATGTCTGTGGTCAAATTTCTCCTGGTTTGCTCTCTATGTACCAAATAGCAGCAGCTATCTCATGTATCCTTTTCTCTCACAGTACACAAATATTTCTGCTTCGTGACTGGGAGAAATCTCGAAAATAATATTTTACAGATAACTATAACTAATGATGAACACTTTTTAGATAATATACTATAAATACAGGTAAATGAGTTTTGTTACTTGAAGCTACACAGGGAGCTCAATTGCTTTCTGGCCTGTTCATTTGTTGTTGGGAGATAAAACCCAATACTGTCATTTTCTCTTGCATTTTCTTTATCAAAATTCACTTGGAGCTTTAGTAAAATCAGTTAATTCCCCTCTTTTGATTTATTGTCGGTCCTAGGCAACATGAAGAGAGACTTGGTGCCTCTTGAGCTCAATTCGAGTTCTGCTTTCCCACATCTTGTAGATGACCACACCTGTCGTTGACCTTCATGCTATATCACAAAAGAAACTACATTTTATGTAGAGTAGCTGTTTATGTTTGCACTATTATAGTACCCCTGATGCACCCTGGAGAAAAATTGAAAATGTCATTGGTTAATTCCAGTAATTTAAGATTTTGACTTTTTCGACATTCCGAAAAATCTACAGGATTACTCGTGAAAATCTATGCAAGTTGTATTTCCTCACAAGTAGTCATTCTCCACTAATAATAAGGAATAGATTTAGCAGAAATATTCACTTTCACATTTAAGATTTTTCCATCATCTGGAGAATATTTTTCCGGTTGTGGAAAACACTTTCCTTGTATCTTGCTTAAGTGTACGCCAGAGGCACATTTACATGTTTTTCAAGTTATTCACTGAGCACATGGGTGTACCAACCAGTAGGAAGTAATGTGAATAAAAAGGGGCCTATTCACAAAGAATATTGGTCATAAACATAAGTTTATAGATGAAAAAACTTTACTTAACCTGCCAGCAGTGATGGCTGGCAGGGAACGGTGGGGGATGGGCGTGGTAACGATAAAATATAATTTAAAAAACACTTACCTTCTCAAGGCCGCCTTCTCTCCTCAGCTTCACTTCCTGATGAGTCCCAGAAGCAGGAAGCACACAGGCTCCCGACTATGTCAATTACAACGCTGCAGTGCAACGTTGTGATTGGTCTGAACACCGTGGTTCGGTGCTCAATTGGGGGACTGGGAGTTTGTGTATGTTCCCTGCTAGTCTGTGCATTAGAGCCTGGTGGGGAACATGCAAAGTGCGCATAACTGTTTGGCCAGCCGAAGACAGCTGGCCAAACCATCATGTGCACTTAAAAGCATGAACCACTACTCACCCTGTGGCACCAGCCCTGCCCCACCCTAACCCAGTCCCATAGCTCCGAAAAATAAATATTGATGTTACTATCATATTATTATTCCTTTTTCCTGCTCTGAGAGCAGTGAGGCAACGCTCCTCTGACTTAGCAGAGGAGCCGCCCCTGTCTAACAGGAAATCAAAAAGGGATTCCTAGTAGAAGTAAATTCATTTGCTACTGGGGATTTGTTTGCCATGAGTGTGGAGAAATCCACACTTGTAAATCACACTCAAGGTGTGGGAAGGGTCCGTCAAGACAAGGTTTGCCTTGGAAGTTTGGAAATACAAAATGCACATTTGAGGACATTCTCAAACTTCAGTCCATCCTCTTTCTACCTTGGAAGTGGTTGGAGATTGGGTAGAAAAATGGATTAAATTCAGATAGTGGATGTGGAGAAAGAGCTTTCTTCAGGGGTAAAAATGATTCCCCAGGGAGAAAAACTGTGTTTGCACAGTCCATTCTACAAGGCCCAGATTTACTAACACTTTATGACACTTATGTTACTTATGTATTGCAAAATCAGTGCATGTTGGTATTTAGTTTCCAATACTAGTCAGAATTTGCATTGGAATTGAGTCATGTGGCCAATCTATGGGTGGTATGTGGAGGTTCCTATGCAATCATCCATGGGATTTGACACAAATCCTAGATGTACACCAAAAACATATTCCTGTTCGAGGCAGGCATAAGTGAGGAGCAAGGTGCAAAGCTCGCCACAGTTTTCCAACTTTGCATGGGTACTGCACTGTACAGCACACTTACAGTTTGGTAAAAGTAATAAAGCATAGTTTTTCGGTTGAGCATTCGAGACCTCTTGTATATACTTTAGTATATACTTATATGTGTATGTACTGTGTGGGCTCTGGAGATCAGCCCTAGGACTTGTCTGCTTCCGCTTAGGGACTTTTTTTTCTGTTCAACTGCCTCTATTTAACTGTCTTGATAGAAAACAGCCAGTAGAGGTCAGTAAAATACCAGAATTGCTTTCTGCTTGTTCAACTGCCTCTATTTAGCTGTCTTGATAAAAAACGACCAGTAGAGGTCAGTAAAATACCAGAATTGCTTTTTGCTCGTTCAACTGCCTCTATTTAACTGTCTTGATAGAAAACGATCGGTAGAGGTCAGTAAAATACCAGAATTGCTTTCTACTGAGGGACTTTCTTTTTTATCTTTCTGGCAACGCAACTGCCTCTATTTACCTTTCTTGATAGAAAACGACCAGCAGAGGTCAATAAAATACCCGAAACACTTTAGCATTCTCTAGTTTCCAGTCCATATAAATTGTCTTCCATGAGCACCCATAGAGAATAATATTTTTTTCAAATCTTGTAATTTCAGTGATATGACCACCGAAGGCCCTGATTTTATAATAAAAACAGAGCTTTGGACTATACCATTTCCCGCTGAAAGGCAATATGTCTCTCCATGTGTTCTCATACCTGGCGTGTCACGCAGTTAGGTGCTTATTTTCCTTCCATGTTAAAGAAAAGTACATGTTTCAGCACCCAGGTAAATGTTCTGCATAGCTCAATACATAGAAGATCCTAAAGGCGAGACCGATTGCATTGCAAATGATTGTTGTATTGGAATTGTCCCTTTCTTGTACAAAACCCTTTCTTTGATAGAGTGCACACACCCACGCACCATGCTGTAAGAGTGTGTGCGTAGGTGCATGGCAGCCTAAAGTATGCCAGTGCAGAGAGAGAGGAAAACAGTGCCAATCTTTCTAGATATGCTGCTGTTCTAGTCTTTACCTTTCACACAGTGCAGCACAGTAGCTTTGGTTGCTGCGTTGAGGTATGTGAAAAGTTAGTAAATCTGCCCTGCAAATAAAGGATATGTAGAAATCCGCAGTGGGAATAGGATGCCCATGGGAATTGTCAGTGGTACATCTGGAAACCTGTGCTTGATACAAAGATCCATCTAAGGGTGTAAATGTCTGCAACACCGATTTCATGAATCAGTATTTGAGGATTATGTCCATAGACTAACTGTTTGCTCAGCTTTTCATCCATTGTTTGAAGAATATTTTTTTTTTATCAGGACCAATCATTTTAACACAGTAAGGGGAACATTTGAAAAAAAACATTGAATTGGTGCACTGACTCTACTTAATACGAACTCCTTGTCATGTATTACTTGTACGTCATTAACAATTATACATAATTTATCTAAACTTTAAATGAGTGTTGAAAGGTGACTTATTTCTAAGAATTTCTGTCAATAGTCTATATTTCCCAAACAGAATATATGCAATTTGGCCAGGTCATATGGATTGTATTCAAAAGCAATATACAAAATTAATATTTACAAATGTGGAGGATATCATATGCTCTAAATATTATAGAACGATCTGTGCTAAACATACAGGTACACATTTAATCATTATTCAAGCGTTGGTTCATTGGGAAAAATCAACCCAGAGCCATATCTAATAGGACTGTCCTGCTGCTGCTGTCACCGCATGCGCTGGAACTCTAATGAGGCTGCGTTGCATGCTGCACAGCCTCTCCGCAGATGATGGAAGTGTGCTGTGTAGCATAAGATCTGAACTGAAAGCATACCCTTCCATTACAAATTCCTGTGCCTAGAAAAACTGAGAGGGAAAAACTGAGAGGGATCCTGTGCATTTGGTGCATTCTCTCCACCTAAGCATGCATGTAATATTGTGTTTTTTTTTGGGGGGGGGGGGTGCATTAACATATTGCTCTTGTTTACATCTGCTTTAAGTAAGTATTAGCTTTTTATGCTAGTCTCAGTCTGGCTATTTTCGAACCCAGGAACGCCCCCTTGACATAAAGCACAAACAGCAGCAACAACAAACTGTTTTACTCCAAGAAAGGCACATTTTGCAGTGGATAGTAAATACCATGTGGCGCTTTGTGCGACTTTGCGTCGCTTTGCTGCAACACCTAGCCTTGGTAAATCTGAGGTTTAGTTTCTGGCCAGTAGATGTGAGATGACAACCTGTGTTGCTTTAAGTTCCAGCACCAGGATTTCTGAATTTCCCCCCTCAAGAGCCTCATAAGCCCTCACATTTAAAATAAACGTTCAAGGAAACTCGGAAGGCGATTTACAGATTACATGCAATCAAAAGGGAAATCAGCAGAATGAGCAGCACACTGCCAAGTACACATGAAATCACCACAACAGCTAGCAGAGAACCTGAAATATAAAATTAAAAAAACGTTTCGTAGATAAACATTAGATTATTTTTAGATGTTCATAAGTTAGCATCCAGAAAGTATTGTTCTATTTATATTTAACATAATATTAATAATGTCTTACACTGCTGCATGAAATTGTATTTTTTAGGAGCTGAAGTTTGAGACGAAACTGGTATAGAAGCATAGTTCTACTGAAAAGATGTAGTAGGCAGGTGGGGCACGTTTTGTGCAATGCTAGCTATTTATCCACATTTCGAAATTCCTTTTGCTAGTCGAATTACTTTGGAAATTAATTTTAAAGACACCATAGTGATACTTCAAAGAGCACTACCACCTTAGAAGATAGGAACCAAATTGTTACCTACTCTTGTAAACGATCTGTAATTGTATATTTGGGTTTTGCCCAATATTCAGCACTTTATTGCAATTCAGTTAGATTTGTGCTAGGCCCTGATGAAATGTTGCATATTTCTTGATGATTGGGTTTTGCGTTCGCGTTACTGTACTTTTTTCATTTTTCTTGTGCTTATGATGTTTTTTCATACTTTTCGCACAGGAGAGACTGGTTAGAGATGATACTATATAGACGTTTGTACCAATGGGCATACCCTACGTACGGCTTTCTTCCAGGTAGTCACCCAAACCAAATTGCATAATATGCATGATTTCCATGAAAATAGTACATATATCGATTGGAAACAAGTACATCTACCCCTAGTTTGAACTATGCAAGTGTTACATGCATACATGCTTATTTCGCAACAAATGAACGACTTTTAAGCAATGTTTCTCTGTCACTTTTCACTTTGTGGCAAGTGGCTCTGAGAAGAAAGTTAAGATAAAAAGACATTCTGTCATCTTAGATCAATCCATTGCTGGAGGAAACTTGAAAAAAAATGCAAACGGCCAGGAAGAGATGGGATACCAAAGGCGTTTGCATGATGCACGCACACGGGAAGTGGAGGGCCCTTATGAGCACTAAATCGAGAAAAACACCAAATAGCCCACCACAAGACTAGTAATCTGACTGGAGAAAACTAAATATGGCTCAAGAGGTCCAAGAAGTACAGAGACTCTTCAGAAAATGTGCAGACCCATCAGGGAACAAAATGTAGAAACCAGTTGAGATAGTCCAAGGTGAGTCGTAGGCAGGATCAATGGTTCGAGCCAGTTGTGAAAACCTAGCAGTTATCACAAATCAAAACTGATTTACTTATATAAGCAGTAAGATAGGGTGGTACAAATGCCGAGACTAGAGTATGAAGTTTGGCCTGGATCAGTAGAAAAATCAGCCAGGAAAGCAAGCTTCTCTACAGGTAAAAGAAAGGAATCTAAGGGATCTTCAAAAGGTAAGAGTGAGAAATTAAAGGCCGAATAAAGCTGAATGGAGCCAGCTCGCCCCAAATACACTGCCTCCAATATCAACTCAGTCCACTCACGACCCCCAATAGAGCAATGTCCTCAACACATCTTCAACCTAGGCGAAGCCAGAATCAGCCACATACTCACCACCTTGCTCACCACCTCAATTGCCAAAGCCACCTTCCTGAGATCTTGAAACACGCAGAAGTCAACCCCCTATAAAAGAAACCATCTGCAGACCCTCGCAAACTCAATAACTACTGATTGATTGCCCTGTTCCCGTCCCCCCGCACTTATATGACACCTCTATCCAGTATCCCTAAAACCCATGGACTCAACATCATATTCTACACCGACGACACACAAATTATTTCCCCTCTCCAAAGACACCAACAACACCAAGACCAACTTCCACAACTGCATGACAGACATCGCCAACTAGATGAAGGACAACTGCCTGAAGTCCAACAATGACAAGACAGAGGTACCGATTTTTGGAAACAAAAGCTGCCAATGGGACGCATCCTGGTGACCCTCAGAACTCAGACCTACTCTTATCCTCACCGACTACCCTAGAAGCCTCAGCATCATTCTGAACAACAAGCTTACCATCACAACTCAGATCAACTCCATCTCCTCCTCCTGATTCTTCCTCCTCTGCATGCTTCATAAGATATTCAAAATGGCTACTCCAAAGCTCCAGATGCACCATCACCCAGGGCCACATCTCCAGCTATATCTCTAAGCAGAGGTTGCAGCTCACCTCCTCCAACAACTGCAGACCATACAGAACACTGCAGTCAGAGTCGTCCCGGATCTCCATAGAAAAACCCACATCACCCCCTACCTCAGGGAACTCCATTGGCTCCGTGTACCGAAAAGATGCCAGTTCAAGCTCTTGACCCATACATTCAGGGCCATACTCAACTGTCTGCCCATCAAACATATAAATATTTGAGTATTCTTGCATGTATAGCACCTTGTAATATTATGGCTCATTAATACATTTCTTGCCAAAAGCCAACCCAAGATAGTCTCTATTTTCTCCTCCTCAAATCAGTAATCCAAAACTCATGCGAAGTGGTAAATAGTGCCTTTATTCAGTCTTGAGCCGTCATACAGAATGTAAGATGATTCAGCCATATGTAATACAGATGACTCAGCCGACACATGTTTCAACACTGGTCTTTCTCAAGGCTAATTGTAACATAGACTCTGAAATATGCATATCCAATTCAAGCAATAGGACCAATGTATTAGTTAATCCAACATAGCACACAACATTTGGGCTCCCAGTACGGTATGCCATAGGACTTACCAAGGTTCCAAGTTATACACAAGACTTATCAGGGTATGGGGCAATGGTTTCAATTTACACTATATGGACAATGTTTTGAGAGAAAAAAGGACAGTCATTGTGGGTGGGTTTTGTAATGAAGGGGGAGAGACTGGCATTACATACCATAAACTATGTATGAAAACAAGTACTATCTTGTTTTGACAAGGAATATATCAGGAGGGGAGCAGAGCACACAGTAAGTTGCGGGCAGGGACAGGACTTTGGATGAATGTTTGACTAAAATCCTCCCTTTCATGCCCCTGTTAGGAGCAGATGCCCGGTTAATGTAGGGTCATTCCTCTTGGAAACAGCGGCAAGTACATTCCTTGCTCTAAATAATTTCTTTTACATGCACGTTGCATGCTCACATCATTCACGTCTTCAGGGAAAGTGACTTCATCGCTACTCACCCTGACGAAAGCCCAGGACCTCATATAGGCACTTAGGAAGGGCTGAAACATGTTGGTGTTCTAGGGTCAAAGGATCATCACATCTTCTAGCCCTACATTTGTTTTTAACCTTTCATCCCACACCGCTAATAAAGGATACTTTAGGAGGGGGAGAGGAATTTTATCTTTAAAGTTATGCCCCCATACACACAGTCTTCACAAGTGCTCCCTGAAACATGGTTGAGCCCACCCTGACCTTTAGGAGTTGGGGAGAACCCGATGATGAAGCATGTCAATGCTATAGTGAGTGAGGGTTATATTAAGGAAAGGGTATCTTTCCCTTCCCACCCACAAGAATGAGTCGGCTATCAACTGGCATACTGTCCAACCCCCCCTTTTTTGCACTTTACCTCTTCTTTAGGAACCATTATGGTTCCAGAGGGGATACTTTTTGATTTGCTGGATAATTTGGAGCCCTACAAAGATATTTGAGAAATCTAGTAATGCCAGCCTAATTTTTCCTCTCCAGACAAAGGAAAATAAATCACACCTGGTTGTTGTGGTATGTACACTCTATACACCTCATAGTGTCTGTCTCACTGATCTTGGTTATAAAATAAAGTGTACTTTGATGCAGACCCCTGACCTGTTTCTTTTTATGGATCTAAGTGGGTGCCTGAAGTCCCACATCATGGGCATACATCTCCAGTGGTGGTTACAAAATATTCAAAATATTCCACAGTATGCTTTAAATTAATTCATTAGTAACCCGTTTGCACTAAACCTTTAGTAACAAAAAGCAACACAATCAATAAATCTCCATTCATAAATTTCATGTGCAAATGTCATCAGATTATAATTTCTCAGAGACTTTAATGAGACAGAAACAGAGAGTCTTGGATGGGCCTGTTTGTCAGAATATTGACTACAAGAATGTGGTGCTAAAACTTCATAGCAAAAATATCGACAACTGAAATATCGACATGGTAATTACATATAGGTAAGCATAGCTTTACTATTCATAATTCCACATCTACGTACATTAAAGATATGAGTGCTATACAAGGAGGCCAGCCGGGTATATATATCTTCAGAGAGTGGTAACCAAAAGGATGCGCCTACCTCAGTGGTTGGAAGTTTGGATGTTTCTGAACTAAGGGGGGCGGGTGTGGGGAAGGCACAGCTCCCTGTGGATGTATGGCATACACAGCCGGCATCCAAGAGCAGTGATTAACTGTTCATAATATCAATCCAACACACACACTTTTATCAATCTTAGTAAGATGAAATGCAGTAAAGGCCAATAGTAACTTTCACTTCTTAATTGAATTTTGAGTTCTGCTGCTGCTGACAAATAATCAACTAGTATATGGCAAATTACATTCTAAGTTAGAAGTAATAAATACAAAGTCATTGAATATCAATAGACATGCAGAGGTACATCTATTATGCATGATAATAATATAATCAAACATAAATACATGGTTTAGAAACAGCTACTTCTTACTATCATCACAATTGAAACCTGCATATCCAAATGGGCATCTGAAATATAGAATATCCTTGTGTAAATGCAGTTAATAATACATGTATACACTTAAAAAATAATCATTTGGGGAACACAGTTTAGAATAGTCAATCGGAGCAAAACAATTATCACCCTGCTTATCCAATGTTTGAGGCCATTTTACAGTGTCCTGCCAAGAATCTGAAAAGGGATTTCTCCAGTTTAGGAGGGCACCTTCTTCTTGGTGAAAAAATTCAGCATTGTACATGAAACCACGTGAAAGTATTAGGGCCCTCCATCGAAGGATAAAATCCCACTTTAGAGATTGAGCCAGATTCCAATTTTGGGGACCCCTTTACATGTTTTTTCAAAATCCAGTTTGTTATGTTATGTTATAGTAATTTTATAAAGCGCACAGCTACCCAACAAGGGTTTCCCAGCGCTGAGACTGACAGAGAAACTAGAGCAGTCAGACAATAAATGGAATTACGGAAACTGATTATTGGTCAAATAACCAGGTCTTGAGAAATTTTCGGAAGACCAGAAAAGACGGCTCAATGCGGAGTGCTATTGGGAGGGAATTCCAAAGCACTGGTCCAAGATAGGCAAAAGAGCGGCCGCCCATTCTTTTAAGTTTGATGATGGGCACCATATATTTACCTTGGGTAGCTGAGCGAAGCATACGAGAGGGTAAATAGGGGTGCACCAAAGTTTGAAGATACTTAGGGGAAGAACTCGATTTAATTTTGTGCATATAGCACAAGGCTTTAAACTTCACTCTGTTTCCAATTTTAAGCCAATGCAGATTATACAATGCGCTTGAGGTAGAGGAATGTTTAGAAAGCAGGCAAAGCAGCCTGGCAGCTGAATTTTGCACCACTTGTAATTTCCGGGTGATCTCCTTATTAACACCTAGATACAGAACATTACAATAGTCCAGTCTCGAAGTCACGAGAGCCTGGACTACGGTTTTTTGGGTTGACACAGGGAGCATCCAAATGATTTTTTTTAACCATTTTAGGATGGTAAAGCAAGTGGCGGCTACTTTTACCACCTGTTGTTTCATGGATAAATCTACATCGATCAAGACTCCCAAATTACGGACACAGTCAGAGGGCTGAGGCGGGGGTCCCATCTCACATGGCCAATGTTGAGGGCCCCAAAGATCTTTATTCTTCCTTAAGATGAGGAGCTTGGTCTTATCGCCATTGAGCTTAAGGAGATTACTCTGCATCCACGATGCAATATTCCTCAAGCCTGTCTGAAGCGCAGATGATCCACAAACCTGTCCGGAGGACAGGGAGAAGATGATCTGAGTATCATCGGCGTAGGAAAACAGGCAAAGTCCTGCTTCTTCTGCTATAATTGCCAAAGGTTTGATGTAAAGATTGAAAAGAATAGGACTCAAAATAGAGCCTTGGGGCACTCCATAAGGAGAAGGATAGGTTTTAGAAATAGCTTTGGAAGAAAAAACTTGAAAGGTCCGCTTAGTAAGAAAAGATGCGAGCCAATCAAGGGTTGTGCCGGTGATACCAGAGGCCTGTAATATCTTTAGGAGCACAGTGTGGGACAACCTATCAAATGCAGCGCTCAGATCGAGCAAGATGAGAGCTACGGTGTCCCCAACATCCAAATGCTGCCACACAATTCTGAGACTCCGAGCAGAGTAGATTCCGTAGAAAAACCTGTTCGAAAACCCGATTGGGAAGGGTGAAGAAGATTCGATGAGTCTACAAAGTGTGTGAGTTGTTGATTAATGTGTCTTTCCGAGACTTTGGAGTAAGTGGGAAGCAGGGAGATAGGCCTAAAATTAGACAACTGGGAAGGATCAGCACCGGCCTTTTTCAAAAGAGGAAGCACCATCGCATGCTTCCAATCAGAAGGCACAACAGCCTCCTGAATTGAAGCATTCAGCAGTTGCATAATAAGAAACATAGAAGAGGAATCCAGCTGCTGCAACACAGATACCGGCATCAGATCATGGGGAGAACCTGATTTGATACCATTTAAAACATTTTTGAAAGAGATAGTATCAAGAAGTGACCAGGCTTCCAAATTCAAAGGACTGCAAGCTTTATGATCGGGTTCAATCCGGTAAGGAGTTGAACTAGATGCTACTGTCCGAGTATTTTGTAGAACCGAGTAGATTTGTTCGACTTTGTCCACAAAATAGCTGGCAAGATTATCGCATTGTTGTTCATTGAGGGTAGGTAGAAGCAACTGCGTGTCAGAGCCCGCAAGTTTTTTTACTGTGCTAAACAATATGCGAGAACAATTTCCAGTATTAGAAATGGTCTGAGATACATAGACCTTTCTAGCCAAGTTACAATGGGCATGATATTGTTTTAAGGCTAATTTATAGTTTAACTTGGAATCCTGTGAATAATTCCTCCTCCAGTTCCTTTCCAGAGCCTTACATTTAGTTTTTTCTAATCTCAATTGCTCTGTAAATCAAGGGGCGGGAGAGCTGTGATTGGATGTCTTTTTTGTGGTTAGCGTAAGACAGTGTTCAACTGTATCTGATATCCTTTCTTGTATCAGATTAGAAGACTGAGTTGAGACATGTGAGATGGCAGGAGCGTTCTCGTTAAGAGTCCTATTAAAAAGTACAAGGTCCAATTTACTCCAGTTCCGAGTTCTATAAGGCTCACTCATAGGGGCTGCCAAAGAGGACTTTGAGAAAGTACACTGAAATTTAAGAGCAAAATGATCGGACCAGCACAGGGGGAGGGCAGGGTCACATTGAATATTAGGTAAATTAGAAAAAATGGGGTCCAGTAGATGTCCTGCAACGTGCGTGGGGCCACTATTACTAAGTAAAAGATTTAAGGCAGCTAAATCCGTAATTAGAGTACCACTAGTCGTACAATTCAGGTTTTCAAGGTGTAAATTAAAATCACCCAGTATAGTAAAATTCGATGCTTTGAGAAGATGAGGTGCAATTAGTTCAGGAAGAAGCTGCACCCAGAAGTTGGGGGGACCTGGTGGACGATAAACAAGAATGCCGGAAAAGGTGATTTTAGGAGACAGCAAGATTTTAAATGATGCTGCTTCCGAATTAGAAAGTCCTCCAATTTACATTGGTAGGACTTATCATAAATTATAGCAATTCCACCTCCCCTTCCGTTAACCCTGTCTCTTCTAGCTATAGCATAGTAAGCTGGTAGCGCCACTGCTACATCAGGGCCTGAGCTGGAGTGCAGCCAGGTTTCAGTGAGAGAGATCGCATCAGGACGCTCATTTGTAAGAAAGTCAAAGATGTCCAGTTTGTGTTTAGGCAATGACCGACAATTCATATTCCAAAATGTAAAAGCCTTTATGCCAGTGTCCCTACCCAATGACAACATAGACCTTTTAGAACCTAAACAGGAAGAATTAGATGGATTTCCATCACAAATGCCAACCAAGAGTGGTTTGTAGAACAAGAAGCTACAGCCAGGGCAACAAAAGGCCTTATTAAAATCAAGACAAACGTTGCAGCTCAAGTCTGAGAGAGGACGATATTTTAATAATTGTTCAAATGAATACCCCAAAAGATCAGGCTTCTTAAAAGAATAATGACCAGGGGCCATGGCCCCTGGTCCCGAGAGGGCGCGGACGGGCGCAGACGGGCTTGCCTTTGGCGCGTCCGCTGCGCGCGTCCGCTGCGCGACTGCTTGCTGCTCATTAAATAGTGAATGAGTCAGGGCGTGTAGATACTATGTTGCCTCATAGATGGGGTATCCTTATAGAAGAGAAGTCTTCTCAGTTTCTTTGTGAATTGTTGAAAGTGTGGGCAGTTCTGATCCTGAGAGGGGTGTTGCTGGGCTTGGGTGAAATTTTAATTACATCTGCGTAACTGGCGTAATATTAGTGATTTCAAAATGACAGTTTCAAGTTAAATCTTTACCCTCGCAGACTGGCCGACTAATCTTCAGAGTGTGAGGTGCATTTTGCATAATTAAGCATAATTTTGTGCACTTTTGTGTAACTATGCTACAGCAAAATATGTGAGTTTTGTACATCACTAGAAGTAGTTCCTGATTGCATGCACGAAGAAGAACTGTGTGAACATCCTGGTAAACCAAAGGAACTCAGACAGGCACCTGATCCACAAATCTGGGTTATGCTCACACAAGATTATTGCTAATAACTAAACCACAACTAGAAGCCCAACTGTCCCGCATTAAAGATCAAGCCCAAACACTCTCTGGCAGGGTCTTGTCACAACCCAGGTGCTAAGACACCTGTCTTGCTTTGTACTCCCAGATAATGTAAAATACCACTCTCCCACGTGGTGGCTCAAACACGACGAAGCAATGAACATTGCACAAAATCCCCTGGAAAGGGATTTCACTTTATAAAATGAAGCACATCAAAGACTGTTTTTCAGAATAAGGTTCAGGTTTTATTTATGTAATGCACTCTAACAGAAAGGCTTTCCCCAGATGTCAAATGAACAACATTCAAATAATAATAACATACTTGGCAAATTCAACTGTTTATTGCATAAGATAATAATAAACACAAACAGATGATATGAATAACTGGACATCCTGCAAGAAATCAGAAAGATATATACACTAAATAAATCAGATGATTAACATGGATGTGCACACAGAGTCACTCACACATCACAAAGTCAATACTCAAAAACAAAACATCTCACCAATCATTCATTCGACATCCTTGTCAACTCAAGCTGGAGGAGCCCTTTGATAGCCAGGAAGGACTCGCGATCGGGACCCAAATCCCAAATTCTCATGTGACGACACGTCTGCCCCACAAGAGAGCTCCCGTCTGGCTGCCAAGATCCCCCGCCTTTAATACCTTTTACTCAACCTAAGGCGAAGGTTCTAGAAACCTCACCCCCTTTCTTCTGTTACGTAAAACTGAGCTGACCATACTAGTCTGTGTCAAGGTCAAGACAGAAGCTGGCAAGGCCCCTGTATTTTGGCACCAAGCACTCTCCCCACACATTATCCCAGCGAAGCTTACGAAAGCCTCCATCCAGCAAAAAACAAAACAACCTTGAACGTGAATAATCTAAACAACTTGAGTAATCTTGGGGCCAGCCTGTGCGCACAAAAAGATCAAGCAAGACAGAGTCAGAATTCAAGATGACATGAGGTCATGTCAAAGCCAATAGTAAGAACTTTGCTAGAAATGGGGGTCTCTAGTTGGCAGAGGTAGGTACCTTTGTCCAAATAGGGACCATTGCTTCTAGTCAGCGTAAGGGGGATACACTCCTAAAATAACCCCTGCTCACCCCCTTGGTAGCTTGGCACGAGCAGACAGGCTAATCTCAGAGGCAATGTGTAAAGCATTTGTGAACACACACAGTAACACAGTGAAAACACTACACACGCTTCTTCCTCATTGCGTCGCTCTTCCAGCTCCAAGTGACAAACAGTCTGTAGAGGTCCTAAGCAGCAGCAGGCACCTCTTTGCAGGTTAGAATTCCCAGCAAGGAAATTCAGGGGAGCTGGGGGTGAAGTCTTCAGAACAGGAGGCAAGCTCAGTTTCAAGCCCTTGGAGATCTTTTCTTCAAGCAGGTGACAAAGCAAACAACAAAGTCCATCTTCTCCTTTCCTTCGCAGCAAGCAGCCACCGCAGGACAACCCCACAGAGCAAACAGCACAGGGGCAGTATTCCTCCTCAGCTTATCCAGCTCTTCTCCTTGGCAAAGATTTCCTCTTTATTTCCCAGAAGTGATCTAAAAGTCTGGGGTCTGGGTCCCCCTTTTTATACACACAAATCCTTTGTTCTCTGAAGACAGAGAGTGTCTGTACCCAGCCAAAACCAGTTCTGTCCTTCCTGGTGCAGCTTCCTGGCAGGAGGTGGAGACAGCATTGTTGAAAGCAGACCTGAACCAGGTAGGTGAAAGGAAATCTCCCCCCCTACTCTAAATTCAATCCAGGTCCATTCAGCCCAGCTTTGACTCATCAGACTTCTGAAGCCACAGCCCCTCCAGCCCCCTGTCATCCAAAAGCCAGACATGCAGTACAAGAAAATACCCACCTTCGAAAAGTGGTATTTTCAAACACAGAATGTAAAAATCACCCTCACTAAAAGATGCACTTTAACATTCTGAGTTCAGGCATACGAAACTTTATTTTCCTATCTTGTTCCTAGGGCCAGTTATGTTTATAAGATGTTATAAACTAACTGCCCATTTTGGCCTATGGGAACAGATAGCCTTGCAATAGTGAAAAACGAAATTGGCAGTATTTCACTATCACGACATGCCACACATATCAGGGCATGTCCTAACTTTCACATACAATGCACCCTGCCCACAGGGGTACCTTGGACCTACCTTAGGGGTGACTAACATGCAGAAAAGGGAAGGTTTGGGGCCTGGCAAGTGTGTGCACTTGCTAAGTCGACAGGGCAGTCCCAGACTGCACACAGGCTCTGCAATGGCAGGCCTGAGCCACATTTTACAAACTGCCTCTGTGGGTGGCACAATCAGTGCTGCAAGCCCACCAGCAGCATTTGATTTACAGGCCCTGGGCACACATGGTGCACTGTACTAGGGTCTGATAGGTAAATCAAATCAACCAATCATAGAATCACTAATCCATTATATCAATTTACAAAAGGAAGCATTTGCACTTTGGCACTGAACAGCAGTGGCAACGTGCCCAAAGCATCTAGACCAGCAAAAACAGATGAGGCAACAGCAAAAAAATGGAAGGAAGGCCCACGCCAATGGTGCAACGTCTAACAAACTTCATAATACTTCCCAATGTACACCACAATGCACATTTGTGGACCACTGCCTATAGCATCACACACTTCATCTGCCAATATACAACATTATGCACATTTGGGCGCCACTGCTCATAACATTGCACTTCGAGACCAAAAAGTCATTCTTTCAAATGCACATCCCACACGTTCTGCTCTTGGCAAGCTGTTCTACTCTGTGACAGCTCCCACTTTAAGACTGCAAGATTAAATCTTCAAGGACAAAAAGGCCCATGCAGGAAAAAAATATGTAATACACCAAAAGTCAATTAAAATCATGGTAATCAAAGGTCATCACGTTATGTCTTCTTTTTCTTCTCATTATTTTTTGTCTTCAGCCTGCCAATGTCTTTATCTTGGAGAGGCACTGTACACATGAGAAAGTTAGTTTCTTGGCCAGATATGACAAATGTAATTTCTGATTGCCTTGAAGGTGATGTAGCTGTTTATGAAGATGATATGTGCTTGTAGGAGGAGCAAGGGTAGTTCCTTCAAAGTTGGGGTGATGGGCTCGAACTCCAGCAAGCCCTTGACAAGGCATTCTGGGGAGTGTTGGATGAATTTTTATTTTATTATATTTAGAATTGCAAAAGTAGTGGCTAGAGGACCAATGAGTAAATCATTGGCGTGGTCCAGCTGGGAGAGGAGCAAAGCTTGTAATGTTGGCATAAACGTGCCTTTTGAAACCATCTACCTGGCTCTATGCAAAGGTAATAATTTATCTACGGCTTCCGGATATGTTCCTTAGCAGTAGAACCATGCTGTGGTGGTACCTATTCTTAATCACTGCTGGATCCATCTAAAGCGGAGAATTTTTGGCCCATACCATTGTTACTTCATTTGAAAAAAGAAGCATGTGAATAGACAGTTGTCTAGCTATCTAGAAACCAATAACCTATTGCATGGGACCTAACCAGGCTTTCGTCCTATACGTAGCACCGCATCTGCACTGCTGTTGCCTTCTGAATCAGCCCAGCAGATTACGGATGAGGGGGACTCTGCGGTGATCTTGATGTTGGACCTTTAGTACCAGCCTTGATATGGTGGCACAATATTCTGTTGAAAAGGCTTTGGAATTGTGGAGTCGGCAGCACTGCGTTGCATTGGCTGTCTTCATTCCTCTCAGGACGCACCTTTCAGGTTTCTCAGAAACCGTTCAGATCCACGGTGCATCCTCTGCAGCAGTGAGTCCTCAGGGCTCCTCACTTAACCAAACACTTTTTAATGTGTATGTCCGCCCTTTAGCGGAGGTCATTGAGCGGCATTGATTTTCTATTATTTCATACACCGATGACACACAAGATGTTAACACCCTGTCAAAGAATAGCAAAATTGTGGCCTCCTCTCTTCGTGAATGCCTATTGGAAGTAGATGAATAGATGGACCCTAATTGGCTAAAACTTAATGCGGGGAACTTATGTATTAGTCTTAGGCAGGGCAGGCACATTAACATCTGGTCAAATGCCTGGTGGCCTGATGACCTAGGCCCTCTACCCATAGTTAAGGATAGGGTTAAAAAGGTAGGCATATGGTTTGATTCTAAGTTATCCTTTAATGTTCAGATCTCTGCCCTTGCTCAGAAATGTTTCAGATATTGAAATCCCTGAGGAAAATCCTCCATTTCCTCCAAGAGGTCGCCCAGAAAACTGTATTCCAAGCACTGGTGATATCCAGACTGGATTATTGCAATATCCTACGTCTGGGTGTAGCCCAGACCCGTCTACATTACAACGCGTCCAGAACTCGGAGGCTCAAGCACAGTTGAAGCTCCCCAGGTGAGCTTCTATGAAACCCGCATTGACGAAAATACATTGACTCCCTATAAGGCATAGAGTCTATTTAAAGCTCTGTGCTTTTGCTTTAAGGCTCAATCCTCCAAGGTCCATACTAGCTTCAATTGATTGTGAATTCCAATGTGTCTACCAGAAACCTGAGATCATCGGCAGCTAAATTGGCCAATATTCCAAAATTCAAAAGGGCATGTTGAAAGGTGGTTGATTGGGAGTGGTAGGTAGGCACCTAACACTAGAAACAAGGCCACCGACACAGTACTGAAATATGGTCTCTATAGTCTCTTGCTCAACCCTTGGTAGCTGACACCAAGCAATAAGGCTTAACTTAGGAGACAGGTATGTAAAGCAGTTAAAAATACCAATACAGTAAATAAGTCAGACACAACACATAATGAAAATCCCAAACCAATTCATAAAAAAAGGAATTATTTGTATCTTTAAAATGACACCAAAATGATCAAAGTCCATTGTAGGGAACCTGGGCCAGGTTGTGGTTGAAGGTGGCCTGGGTTCTCGAGGTCGGGTCCGTCACCTTCTGGAGCTTTTTCTAAAAAGTTTTCCAAACTTCTGGAGGTCCTCCCAGACGGTATACTGAGGGTTCCAAGTGTCTAAAATACAAGGGTCTGGAATCTCCTAGATGGTCCTTGGCAGGCCTTAACTTCACTTCCCGCAATGCGCTTGGTCAACCCCTTAAGACTTCACTGGATGCACTCCAGGAGGGGGACTACGGCTGGAGAAGGGTCAGTTAAGCTCTGTTAACCTGTAGCTGCAGGGAGGCCACTCCTTACTCATTCTTGAAGCAAGGCAAAGTCCTCAGAGCTGTAGTCCAAGATAGTGCAGCAGACACAGTCTTCTCCAGGCAGGTCCTTGGGTGCAGATCAGGATTTCAGCAAGGCAATACTCATTTCTCTTGCAGTTTCAGGCAGCAGAACTGAGAGGCTATGCACCTCTCACATAATCACAGCTTCTGGGCATCAAGGGGGGGCACCCCTGACCAATGACATGCAGGATGCCACTCAGGCGGATGACAACTTCTTCCAAAGTGTAGCATCTTCTTGTCCCAGAAAGCGCTATTCCTCCAATATCCATCATATCACAATCTCAGCAGAGCAGTTAGAACTAACAAAACCAATTCTCAGTGTGGCTCATTTCGATAGCTTTCCTCCCCTTAACATCTGCAAATTCCTTCCTTAAGCCTGCTATCTAGCTGGGGCCCAGGGGACTGGGGGTGCCTGTCCTATCCTCATTTGAAGCTCCATGCTTTACGGCCCCTCTCACCTAGCATTCCAGCATAGCTGCAGAACTCTCTCCTGCAGATAGCATCTACCCTGGATAGCCACTTATCACCTAATCAAGGCAGCCTTGCCAACCCTGTTAGTACTGACCAATCAAGGAAGACTGCAGGAAGGCTGGATGTTGGCTTACAGTCAAGAAAGTATTATAACGTTTTTTCTGTATAAGTTAGGATAAATTCAAAGAGTAATCGGTTGAATTTAGCAATACCATTCTGTTAAGCCTTTGATTGATATTTTCTAAACTTTCTTAGCAATAGTTATGTGTCCATAAAATAGTGCCATGTTAGCCTATGAGGCAAAGTATCTACAACGGGGAAAATGAAATGTGCAATTCCTCCCTCACCGGGATTTATAAAACATCTTTTATAAGGACCCTGTTCATAACTACAGGACCCCTCCACCAACCCTGGGACACCTAGTGGAGACCTGGGGTTGCCTTTTCCATAAAAACGATGTTGATTAAAACTTCACAGTGCCCACGGCACCAACGTCAAATCTTTAGCGAATTTAAAGCAGTACTGCAACTGAGGGCTGCCTTTAAAACGACCACAGGCTCTCAGCAGTGCATGCACACAAGTGCAAAAAAAGCTGCTGGCATCTAAAATGCCAGGACCCATAATATCCTAGGGACTTAAAGGAAGTTTTTCATCCTCTTGCCCTATTATCTACTAGTGACTTATAAGGCAGGCCATGCCAATTATAAGTGTACCTCAATGCATGTGTGTGTGGGTAACATAGCACTGGCCTTGGGCTTGACTAGCAGGGCTCAGGGCACAGTCAGTCAGCTGCCATCAGTACAAGTCAGCACACTAAGAGTGGGGGTGAACAGGCTGAAAGGGTGACTTTCTAACATGGTTCCCCCAAAAATGAAAGGTGAGGGTCACTAGCTTGCACCAGGTAGTCCTCATCAGCTCAGTGGAACAACCTGTAAAGTCCATCCACATTGGTATGGGCAACCCCGGGTCTTGTGTTCCACTGTGAAGTCCATTCCCTGGAGAGAAATGAACCACCTCAATAGCTTTGGTTTCTCGCCCCTCCTCTCGATGAGCCATCTAAGATGTCTGGTGTCAGTTTGACCACGAAAGTGAGTACCAAACAGGAATGGTCTCATATTTTTCAGGGACCAAACCACAGCAAAAGCTTCCCTCTAAATTGCACTCCATCTTTGTTTTCTGGGGAGAAGTCGCTTGCTAAGGAAGGCAACTGGCTAATCAAGACCATGTTCATTTAGCTGTGCCGACACTGCCCCAATTCCTTGTTCTGAAGCATCTGTCTGAACAACAAATCCCTGTATGTAGTCAGGGGCAGCAGCACTGGGGCTGAACACATAGCATCTTTCAGAGCGTCAAAAGCCTTCTGGCACTCTGGGGTTCACATTACTTTCTTTGGCCTCATAATAGAAGTAGGTTCTGTCAGGGGAGCCACACTGGTCCCATAATTCTGACCAAATGTTCTATAGCATCCAGTCAGACCAAGGAATGCCCTGACCTGTGACTTTGTAGTAGGAGCTGTCCAATGCAAAAATGGTTTGGATTTTGGCCTGGAGAGGCTGTACATGGCCTTCACCTATCAGGTGGCCCAGGTACACCACAGAACCCTTCCCTATTTGGCACTTGCGGGCCTTAATAGTTAGACCTGCCTCCTGCATGGCCTGAAGTACTTCCCTCAGGTGAATTTAGTGATCCTCCCAGGTGGAACTGTACACAGTTATATCATTCAGAAAAGCTGCACTAAACTGTTCCACTCCAGACAAGACCCTGTTCACCAAACTTTTGTAGGTGGCAGGGGCATTCTTTAAGCCAAAGGGCATCACTTTGAACTGGTACTGGTACTGTCCCTCTTGGGTGGAGAATGCTGACTTCTCCTTTGCTCCGTCAGTGAGGGCAATCTGCCAGTAGCCGGAAGTCAAATCAAATGTATTCAGATACTCAGCAGCCCCTAACCTATGTCCTCTGTAGTCGACACAGAACCTTAACTTCTTCTTTCCCCCCTGGGGATATGGTTTGGGCACCAGCACCACCGGGCTGGTGCATGGACTGTCAGAGGGATCAATAACCCCCAACTCCAGCATCATAGATACCTCAGCCTCGATGCTGTTTCTGACATGGTCAAACAACCTGTACAGTTTCTTTTTGACAGGTGGCTGACACCAGTGTCGATGTGCACCCACACCAATCAGTGACCCTGGGGTCAATGAGAACAGACCAGCAAATTGCCTCATCACCTGCTTGTTGTCTTTGTGCTGCTGATCTGTGAGTTTCAGAGAGAGTACAACTAGCCCAAACAGACCCTTCTTGCACCTGGTTGGAGAGGAGGTCAGACACTGGCTCAGTCTCCTCCTCTGAGCCCTTATCTGTGACCAACAGTATGGTCATGTTTGCCCTGTCATGGTAGGGTTTCAATCTATTGACATGCAGGACCCTATGGGTTACGGGGAGTGATAAGGTCTACCAGGTAGATAGCATCACCCTTCTTTGCAAGGATTGGATAGGGCCCAGTCAATTTGTTGTGGAGGACCCTGGGATCTACAGGCGTCAACACTCACACCAATTGACTTGGAGCATACTCAGGCATTGCAGCCTTTTGATCATACCAGTGCTTCATGATCTCCAGGCTGGCCTTCAGCTTCCTTCTTGCCTTGTACATGTACTCTGCCATGTGAGATCTCAGGCCTAGCACATAGTCAAGCACATTGCCCTTGAGAGACTTCTCCAAAGACTCTCTCAGCAGGCTCATTGGTTCCCTTACATGGTGCCCAACCCCCAAATAAAAAGACTGAAACCACCCCTTTTTGTGGGACTTCTCTGTAGGTAAACAATAGGAAAGGGAGGACAACATCCCATCTCCTCCTGAGTTTGTTAGACAATCCATTATTTCTGCCCTTCGGGGTCTTGTTGAACCTCTCCATCAGACAATTAGTCTGGAGGTGATATGGGGTGCTGAACTTGTAGGTAACACCACATTTATCCCACATCACGCTCAGATAGCTGAACAGGAAGTTGGTGCCCGTATCTGAAACAACCTCTTTTGGGAAACCCACTTTGGTGACAACACCCAGCAGGGCCCTAGTCACTGCAGGAGCAGTGACTGTTCTGAGGGGTATTGCCTCAGGGTATCTTATGTCATGGTCCACTACCTCCAATATATACTTTTTCCCTGATGCAGTACGTGGAGCTAGGGGGCCAACAATGTCCACCCCCACCATCTCAAAAGGAGTCCCTGCCTTGCCACTGGCCTGTTGTCAGGATTGCCGTGCGCAGGACGCCGAGATCGGTGAATTGCTATCGCGCATGCGCGATAGCGGCCCGACTGTAGAAAAGCCTGAGGCACGATAACTCGGGGCTTCGTGTTCTAGTGTTGCCCCGCAGCTTTGTCCTGCGTTTCCTGTTTCCTGTTTCCGTATCCTCGACGCCTATCGGGGTTCTCACGCTTAGAACTTTGTTCCTTGGAAATAGTCCTAGTTCCCTTTACAGAGCTCTGTTCATTTAGGATTTCCCGATTTATTTCCCTTCCAACCCTTTATATCCTTGCCTCTGCCCAGTGCTCCGCCCGCCTGATTGGATTGTGGTCTCGAAGGCCGGCCGGGCACCCTTGCGTGCTCCGCCCGCCTTTCCCCAGGCGTTCCCGCTCCTGTCTTCACTCTCTCTGGGGGCAGGACAGCATACTCAGCGCTCCGCCCGCCTTTCCGGAGTTAGTTCCCGAGGGCCTGCCGGGTGTCTTGAGGTGCTTTTCCCCCTGTCATTGGCCTCCCGCTCCTTCCTCTAAACGCCGTTGGTGCTCCCCTCAGTGTTTACTGTGCGCTCCTCCTGCCTTGCTGGATTTTGTCTCGAGGGCTGGCCGGGCAATCATTACGGACCAAGTGTGGATGAACAGGTTGCCGCCTCCTCACACAAACTACAGGAGGCTCGTTTCACCAGACTGTGGCCACTCCATTGCTACATTGAACAGTGGATCAACGTCCTGCTTGAAGAGCCGGTAACGGGGTATGGGGATTTAGAAAGGGAAGGGGGAAGGCAATTAGAAGTTAATCTCACTCATGTATGTTTTCTACGTTTAGGATATATATATAGTAGAAGAGAAGGAATCCTCCAAAGCTGGCTCACATAAAGCTCACTGTCATCTTCAAGTAGACGCTAGGTATTCTTATATGCACCTCTTGTTTCCTGGTGAATACCTCTGTGCCTCGTTTCTCCTCTTCTCAGCCCTCTCACCCTGTTCTGATATTCTTTCCAGATACACTATCCCCAGTTAACCAAAGAGCACAGCAGAGTCGGGACACAATCTACGTTTCAACATTCAGAAGAGGCAGCTGGCAGTTGCTCCAGAGATTTCTTCCCCTCCTTCCTTGTTTTGTTTCCCTGCTTTCCCCTATTGCCAGTGCTCTCTAGGGTTTGATAGAGGCAATGGGTAGTGGTGGAAGGTAGGGGTCTAGCAACAACTTCACCGAAACTCTACGACGCTCCTGCAGAATCCATTCCTGGTAAGATCCTTACACCTGTAACACAGGAGCTACAAAACTCATTTACCTTCTAAGACATTCCGCCCAGTATAAATGGTTCACCAACCGGTTCCAAGTTTTGATCTGCCCTGCATGTCCTGCCAAGGGTATCCATGACATAAAGTCAGGATGAACTCTCTGTAGTTCTGGGTCACCACCACTCTACTGGTGGCCCCTTCCTTGAGGTTTCTGGCCTCAGTATAGAGCAGCCCATCTTGCCAGTAGATTCTGTGAAATCTACTGTCACCCCCCCTCCTCTTTCTTTAAGGCAATCTCCCTCAAGCTCTCAAACGTGGGACAATCTCTCTGTACCTTTAACGCCTCTCTGGAGGGCCCACCGGCTCCTGTAATTTCTGACACGTCTGGCAGCTCTGACAGGGATGGTGTCCCTTCCTCAGAGTCCAGATCCTCCCCCACGGGGTCAGATTCCTGCTGCACCTCTGGAGTTCCCTCGAACAGCTCACCAGCCCCATTGCCCTTGTCCTGGGATACTTGGCCCATTGTTCCAGGGTCCAAGCACCCAGCCTTTCTCTTCTGGACAGTCTGTAACCTGGTCACAGCACATACCCACTCAGGGAGCTCCAATATTCTTATATGGAGCCCTATCTCCACCTCTAACCACTCAGATGCTTCAAGATAATTTCTCAGTAAACACTGTACTTGGAGCACAGGAGAAAAAACCTTTATACCTTTATAGGGTCTGTCACACCTCCCCATTCCAAATCCACCCTAGCCATGGGATGGAGCTTGATGCTGCTCTCTGCTTAGGTCACCTGGTGAAACTCACCAGGTAGGAGCTGCTCTTGAGACACCAAGGTGGCCATAACCATAGTCACACTGGTCCGTGTGTCTTTCAGAGCCTCAACCTCAGTCCCACGGATTTTAGGCCTCTGCCAGTACTTATCCATAATTGGGGGTAAACCGACCAGGCTTGCTATATTCACTCCAGGGACACTAGGGCTGCCTCTGTCACTCCCCTAATGCCTTCAGGGGCACTCTCCACTCCCAGACTTACACTAGCAACCCCTGAGGGTTGCCCACCAGTGGAGGGCTTCTTTGTGCAGACAGCATCTCCCTTCTTGTGCCCTGGCTGGTTACAGTCAAATCCCATGCCCACCTTTGAGGTGTCAAATAACCTGCCATTCTTTCCCTGGTACCCACACCCTTGAATATGGGTTGGCTCAGGCCCCCCCGTTCAGTTTTTGTGGATCTTTACAGGACTCCTTCTGTTTTTGACCTTCTTTTCTCTGGGTTTTCCCCTGGGGGAGGGGACCTATCCTCCCTTCTTCTGATCACCTCCCGGGTACGGATTGGAAACCCGGGTTCTCACCCGCTCTTCAGCTGCTTCCCCTCGAACCTGGGGTCTGTCAGCTTAGAGTCCACTAAGCAGTGGCATAACTTCTCCTGTACACTATCAGTCAAAATTTGCTCTTTCAAAAACAAATTATGCAATCCCTCATATGTGTTCACTTGGTTATTAACAATCCAGCCTTCTAGTGCCTTCACTGAAATGTCCACAAAGTCCAGACATGATTGTGTGCTCACTTTCCTGGTGTCTCTGAACTTCACCCTGTAATGTTCTGGGGTTAGACCAAATTTCTTGACTAGGCATCTTTCATCTGTGGGTAGGATTCTGCCTCATCCCCTCTCAGGGTCAGGAGCATATCCCTCCCAGCCACTGGAAAAGACTCCCACAGAAATGCACCCCAATACTTAGAGGGGACCTACTAAGTATACACCCGAGTAGAATTGTTTTTTTCAGCTGAGCTTTGTCCAGTTTTACGTTTGATTCATTGTATAATTAAATAATAAACTTTGACATTTGATTGCAATAAGCCACTACTTGGAGCTTAATGATAATCTACGTTTTGAAATGACAAAAGACTTAGATATTAAGACGAATTCCTTGAAGGCACTATTACCTGATCTTGTATATTACCCAAGCTTCCAAGGGTCTATTGGGTTGCCCATTTCTTGTTTCTTAGCCATATATATATTCACTGAAAAAACCATAGGTTTCACACACGTTATAGTTAGGAATTAGCATTTAAAAAACCTTGCAAATTCAGTGAAAAAACCATAGGGTTTCACACATGCTATAGTTAGCTGGACATTTTACTGATAAAAAACCAATGAAATTTCCCCGTTATAGTTAGTGCAGGCAACTATAACTCACGCGACCGCAATCCTCTGCTGATGCTAATACTGTATTTAGACACTTATTTGCCCATGTCTTCTTCCATTAAATTTTAGCTATACATATATTGCAAAAAAATTTTTTTCATAAAGACACATATGTCATCAGCAGAGGATTGCGGTCGCGTGAGTTATAGTTGCCTGCACTAACTATAACGGGGAAATTTCATTGGTTTTTTATCAGTAAAATGTCCAGCTAACTATAGCATGTGTGAAACCCTATGGTTTTTTCACTGAATTTGCAAGGTTTTTTAAATGCTAATTCCTAACTATAACGTGTGTGAAACCTATGGTTTTTTCAGTGAATTTGTACGGTTTTTTAAATGCTAAGTTACTTTACGCCATTCGTGGCGTGCGCGCCCACTTAACGCAGTTCGTTCCGTGCGCGCACGGTGCGCTTCGCGCACCGTGCGCGCACAGTGAGCACGCGGTGCGCTTTGCGCACCGCGCGCCCACTTTACGCAGTTAGTGCCGTGCACGCACGGTGGGCACGTGGTGCGCTACGCGCACCGCGTGCCCACGTTACGCTTGATGGGCCATGTACGCACGATGCGCTTCGCGCACCGTCCGCACATGGAGGACATATTATGCGCTTCGTTGCGAAAGGTAATATTTTAAATGTTTCTTATATATATTGATATGCCATGCACAAAAATGGTGTCCTCGGGGACCTTTGGCACACGGGGTGGGGAAAGATTGGATATTTTTTTTTTTTTAAATAATTATTACCGTACGCGTACGGTAAGCGTAATCGGCGTTTTTTTAAAAAAATATAAATTTGAATTTTTTACATTGGGGGTTCTTTTGGGACACCTTAATCAAGGCTATGTGGTTAGGAGCAGTATAAATAGCCCCTTTACATGTTTTTGGCCTTTGTTTTTCCTCCCCCCCTCAGAGTGCGAGAGAGAAAATGGCGGCCGCCGCTTTCTGGTTTCCACCGATTCGAATGTTTACTAAGATCTAACAGCCAATCAGAATCGTGCTCGCGCACGGCACCGTACGCGTACGGTAAGCTTACCGTAAGCGCACCGTAAGCTGGCTCAGATATATATATTGATTTATATGCTATTTTCTCAGGATCTACTGAACAGATTTACACCAGACCTACAAAAGGCACTTCCTTGACCTGTAGACTACCTCTCTGCCAAATTTCAAGTAACTCTGTTCGGCCGTTCTGGCTGTAGCTGTGTCTAAAGGTCCTATGGAAAAATGCATGGGAAAAACGCGTTTTGGGACCCCCCTTTTTTCTCAGCCCCCGCTTGACGAATCCTCCCGAGACTTTCAGGGTAGGAGCGGAGCGTAGCGCCCCACCTATTTTGAAAATTTCGCGAGGATTCGTCGACTGGCGCCAAAGTTATTCCAAATAGAATGTTGCGGATTTCCTATGGAAACAGGGTCCTAACTATAACTACCTACTGGCGACCGCCAGTAGGTAATATATATATATAGCCGGATATTCTACAAAAAACGAAATAAATAAATGATGCAAAACCAGCTTCAACCCGAACTAACTCTCTCTCTTGTACATGTAACTAACGTAGTGAGTACCTGTTTTCTAGAGATGGAGCGGCCGCTCCAGCTCGTTTGCTCTAAGAGTTTTTGGCTTTTCTGCCACTGGACTCGTTTATGTTACTGCCTACGAGGCTCCCTTAACACTTTGTCAGTTCGGGTTGACGCTGTTTTTGCATAATTTATTTATTTTGTTTTTTGTAGAATATCCGGTCCATTTATATGAAGCCCTGATGATAGTCCCAGTACTATTCGCCTGGGTCTAGAAACGCGTTGGCATTTTGGGAGGCATTTAGTTAATTCTGAATGCGGCGAGAGTTGAAGGAAATTATTGGATAAAGGATTGATATACTATTCAGACACTCTTTTGACGCTGGAGTTGGAATAACACATGTGGTTCATAACGTTGGCTATTTTCATGTTTATTACTAAATTTTGTATATGATGTAAATTTTCCTAAAAATGTTTTTCCATCAGATTAATGTATGAATTCATTTGCTGCTTTTGCCATGTTGCAAGCTGTTGCCAATAATTTTTTCACAGTGTCTAAGTCCATTTTTGTCTTTAAGTGTATGTTAATGTGAATTGTATATACGTGTAAGTTCATGTGTGAATTTGATAAGTCTGTGTTTCTTTTTCAGTCCAAAAAATTGTTTTGATCAATTTTTAAATTAATAAGAAACAGGAATGGTCTAATAAAAATTCCATTCGGACAGATGAAAGAGTTGACTGTTCGTTACTCCATGAGTAGTAGGAGTGTACGGCAGTACGGAGCCGGGTTCATTGTTTTGTGTTCTGAATTTTGAATAGCCTTACCTGGCCCCGGTCTGTTGGGCTTAACCCCTATAGGTTTTTGCAACTGTCTAAAAGTGGCATTTTGAAAATAAAAATTTAAAAACCGACTTTACTATTAAAGAGTACTTTAAATTGCAATTCATTTGAGTCGAAGAAGCATCTCTCTACTGGGTCCTAAACTGGAGTCATCACTTATTATGTATAATAAGGTAACATAGTGATAGCCTATGGAAGAGATGCCCTTACAACAGCAAAAAGCAACTTTAAGAGTTTTTCACTGCAAGAGCGTATAAAACTTAAGTACACATGTCCTACCTCTTAAATACCATACACCCTGCTCTATGAGCCTATAGGGTACACCTTAGGGTAATATATAATTAATAAAAAGGAAGATTTAGGTCTAGAAAAGGGTTTATATTGCCAGGTTGAAATTACAGTTTAAACCTGCACTTCAGCCTACGATGGCAGGCCTGAGACATGTTTTACGGTGCTGCTTTTGGTGGGTGACAAGAGAGCCACAGCCCACTGGGAGCATCTAATTTACAGGCCCTGAGTGCATTTAGTACCATTTACTAGAGACTTGCTAATGAATTAAATGTGCCAATCGGGTGTAGGCCTATTTCATTATGTTTTAGAGCTCGAGCACAAGCACTTTACGACTAGTTAGCACCTCTAATGCCAACAAAAACAAATTCAGCAAAACAGGGGGTGAACGCAAAATGTTTGGGGAATATCGCACCAAGGATGTCAATTCTACAGCAGCAACATGAGACACAAGATTGTCACATGAATACAAAGGTGCACTTTTCACAGGCCCATTACAAGCATTATATTTTCTGCAATTATTTAAAAAAATATTGATATGTTACTCAGGCTTTACAAGTGAAATCTAATCCACGAGCTTTCATAAGCGTATCTCAAGTGGACTCCCACAAACAATAAACTCCACAAAATTTCTCAAAATTAAAGATACATAAACTTCTTATTTTATTGTGCAACGAATCTAAGTGCACATACAATCTTCAGTTCCAGACTCCATGTAGTATTACATATCCCATGTAGTGTTAAATATCCCAATGCCTTTCGGGAAGACCCTTCGTCAGGGAAACACTGAAAATAACAGAAATATATTTTTTAAAACAACTTAAAAAAAAAAAAAAATACATGTGTAACATGGTATCGCTTAAAGGCTTTTCAGAAATGACCCGCGTCCCGCAGGTTGTTGAATGGTGATAAGAGAAATATTTAAGAAAATGTATATGGACATTCAAGCTTGTCACCAGAGTGATTGTATGCAAAAAACATGGAATGCACCTCGAATTGTGTGTGAAATAGAGTGCGGCAACAAAGTACACCAATGATGAGTCAGCCACTGTAACACCTGAAGAAATCCTTATAACCCAAAACGTGCACAGGGTCTCAACAAGTTCCCTGATGACTTACCTATCCAGGAGTGAGACAGTCATATGTAAAACTGACTGCAACCAAACGAAAGAAGAGAGGACAAAGAGCTCATCAAATAAACTACCACATTCAAATGCTCTATACCAGCTCATTGCTATCCAAAACTATGTGGATGTCCTCACAGTATAACTCACGTGAGGGGGAGATGCTCCCACTGATGTGTATAGACCGTTATCCTGATGGCAGCTGCCAAACCGTAGGATTAGTATCGGCAATCCAGTTACTGACTGAGTCGTACAAAAGCTAAAAACAATTATAGTAGAGCTGCTGTTACTAACCAAAATCTGTAGTAATCCATATCCAATTCATTGTGGTATAAATAGGTTGAGTTGCTAGTGGGGCCCGCTAACAACCACCTCAGGAACACAATCTCCATATTTTTAAATAAGTGCAGTAAGTAGAAGTAGGGGCAGATTTAGTCTTCTAAACAGTCACCAGTTCTTTTAAGGATTTTGCCACCAACTTGGATCAGAATCCAAACAGCGCTTCTATCTTCCTGGCAAACTCAACTATCCTGATATTGCCTAAGGACTTCCAACTATATAAACCCTTGCCCAGGACCCGAGATAAGGAAATACCGGAACTCTTCAAATCCTAATATGACTAATGGTATAAACTTTAGTTTTTATTTTCTTAGGGCCATGGACCATGACTTGGCTTTCACTTAAATGGCAGGAAAATCTAGCTGGGCCGTGAAACTGGTAAACCGATCCAACAATCTTAGTAGCCCATTAGGGATTCTGGACACAAGTACCAAGTCATTTGCATATAATAAGACAGGCATTGGATGAGAGCCTGCTCAAGGAAGTGTCATATCTCAATCTGCCTTTGTTGTTTGTTCTCCTTCATCCTTCTAGTTCTTGGTATACCCTTTTTTCTTCAAGGATACCCTAGCAATTTGGGTTAAAATAAGAAAGCCTTGGCTAAAGGAAAAGGACTAGTTGAAGCAACACGACGTTAAGGATAAATAAAGCTTTTGGAAACATCTGAGCAGAGACAAAAGAATACATGCTCATGACTCAGTATAGGGGATCAGTGCTCAAGGACCCTTCACACAGACTTGAATTTCTTATAGTAATTGTTGTTTGGTATGTTTCATTAAGGACTTGCAGCTCACGCTGATTGTGAAGTATTCATGTATGGTCTGATGTCATTGTGTTTTTGTCACAGAGTACTTCTCCTAACTGAAGGAGTGTGCCAAGCCACAAGAACTTGAGGGGCACAGCTCAGAAGGATTTACACACCCACCTGCCATCCTTGTCAAAAGCTGCACCAGGTACACCAGATCCATGATTCTCTTTTCCCAACCCTCCTCTTTGCTCCCTCGGATAGTTACCAGTGTTGGTCATCTCTTCTGACAATAAGTATTAACCTCAAAGCCAAGTGGCGGAAGATCTGTGCTTCTGTGTTGCCCCTCAGAAATCAGATGAGTAGCCCTTGGTGTAACAGAAAGTCAAGCCCACGAAATATTAGACTGCCTAAGCGAAGATGGAGTCAGATGACCCTATGACACTCAAGAATTGTGCCAAGCACATTCTGAGGACATGGCCCGAGCCCTTGCCAATGTCCAAACAGATTTGTAAAACTTACATCATGAGTATCCAGTCCTGAAGTCTGAACTGTAAAGGTACAAGTCAAGGACTATCCTCTGGCTTAGGAATCCGGGAGCAATGCCTAAATCCATCCCTACCTTCCTGCAACCCACTAGGTTCATGATTACTAGCCCCATACAGCAGGGAGTGACCCTTGGTGTGACAGGCAGGTTCCAAGATGGTTGTCTTGCCAGTTGATATAAAGTGTAGATAAAAACAGTGGAAATGTGGGGAAACATTCAGTGCGCCGTACACGCTTTCACTTTCCAAGTAGCCCGTTACAATGGTGGCCGCTTCTTTGAAATTAAATGGGTCTCGCATTTACAAGAGTTTGAGCTATTGGCATTGCAAATGGCAATGCCTTTTATCTATGTGTCAATATTAAAACCCATACATAAGACATTTTGGCACATGCATCAAGGTAGGCTTTTGCAATTCCTTATTTGCGATTATTAAGGAATCGCAATTATGGAATCGCAAAAGCCTATGCATGTAGGAATCGCTAAAAAAATAGTGATTCCTAAACATTCCTTAATAGCGACTTGCAAATTGTGAGTCGCGATTAAGGAATGGCTTCCCATTCCTTCCTGAAGGAATGGGAATTGCATGCGCAATTTGCGAGTACCCATTAGGTACTCGCAAATTGCGCATGCAATTTCAAGGGTGCAAGGGTGCCCTATTGCACCCCTGAAATTGTTAATGGTAACCCATGTTGCGCACGCACATGCCCCAAGGGCATGTGTATGTGTTACCAGGAACTTTGAAAAAGTTTTTGCAAATTACCGTCAAGTTTCATTTGACGGTAATTTGAGTCCATCATAGCAAAATTGCTATTTTAAATGTAACCATGCATTGCATTTGAGGCATCGCAATTTGTGATTCCTTAAATTGCGATTTTTGCATTTGGGATGGTGCATCTCAAATGCAAAAATACAGGTAGCAAATGGGCAGATTCTGCGAATCTGTCCCTTTGCGACCGGTATTTCGTTTGATGCGTGTGTACCAGTGTCATTTACAATGCAAATAGCTTAAACTCTCGAAAATGCAAGACCTATTGCATTGCAAATGCGTGTTTTATCTTTCTGTTGCAGTGGAAATCCTTTTGACCGGCTGCCAGCCGACAAATCAGATGGGGAGCTGCTGCCTCCTGCCGGCTACCATTCCTGCGTTCATAGCCATTTGTGTATGGAGCTGCACAAATTGCGCCCTACCTAATTCATATTCACTTTGCGACCTCCAGAGTAGGTTACTTTGCAATGGGACCTCTTAATGCGTAAACAACATCACAAACTGAGCACCTGTACACAAACCGCTCAGTGTGCAGTTTGCACGTTCTGGTTGATCAGAAGTTAGTACAGCACTCTCGAAGTTAGTGACTAAAGTTTGCAGCTACGGTAAACATATGCGGGAACTCATTGACCACGCGCTTTACCATTCGATTGGCCCTCTGAGTCCTTTAAAATAGAGAGACTAGAAGGTCACGAAGAAGGTCATAGGGGTCAAGATTAATCACAGGCAGACTGGCTGACTAGAACTGTCTGTGAAAATAGCAGACAGTCCGGTGCCTTTGAAACGAGAGCAGAGGCGTAGTTAGAGCTTGTGGCGCCCGGGGCTATCCCTTGGATTGCCGCCCCTGGGGGGGGGGTTTGCTGGGGAAAAAGGGCGGCAAGCACTTGAACGAGGACCAAGAGACACGTAGTATCGCCGCTAATAGTTACCTCGATCATGCAAGTTACATGCACATACATGACACGGTCCAAGGCTACACAGTTGAATACACCGGTGACTGGCAGTGACTGGCAGTACAAAAGAGAACACACAGACTGCATGATCTATCTGGGGACTCAGAAAAACCACATGTGACATCCATCAGAGAGCTGCGTGAACAATTACCTGGTAATCCCCTCAGCACAATGCAAACATGCACATACATGACACTGTTTAGGGATCCATCATCTACAGCTGACATTAAATGACCATTCATCATGGTCCCCCCATTAAACCAGTGCACTTTGTGATCTGCATGGTACATGTTCTTTGCAGCAGGCACATTAACCCTCTGTGCTACCTTTCCAGGAGTCAACCCTTCCACTAGACAAAACTCGGATCTCTCTCTAGGAAGAACATTAATCACCGAAGTTATCATGACATTTTTATTGTTTCTGAAAATTGCTGGAGGCCAGGAAGGAGGCAGCAAGTTTTTTTAAAACCATAATATACTTGCAAACACTATGCACCCACCGAAATAGGTACCCAGTGCGGTCACACCGTTCGCATCGCCCTAACCTGCTCAAGGTTCATGTGACCTCAGTGACAGAGTCACAGTGACTGGATCACTGTTGCTCTAGGGTGTGCTGCTTCGTAGGCCTGCCCACAAGACTGGAGATGAACTTCAGTATGGATTGTGGTGGACAGGCCTTCAAGGTTAACTCACAATTGACACCACTAGGGTACACCTGCTTGTGCTAAGACATCAAGCCTTCTAAGGTCTAGTGGGGCCTTCTAATGTCTAGCATGGGACGTGCTCCCTCAGTAGAGTGGTCTGGTGGACTGGTCATGAAGGCGGAACCCAGTTCCCCATTTCCAAATTCAACAGCTCTGGCCATAGTGCCACATCCTCTCCCCCACTGAACACAATACTGCCCCGCAAAGAGAAACTCTCACTGCCTTCAGCTACAACCTAATTGTGCCGGCTATAAACACTTGGATGTGACTCAATTCAAATTATGCACTTGATAAGAGTAATATGCTGACTAAAAAAAAAAAAGTAAACGCAAACACTCATAGGGAATGCAAGATTAAGTAAAGCATGTGAAATGTAAGAAGAAACAACATGGTTACCATAACGATCTCTCACTCACTATTCAGAAATCAGCGAGTGGTTTTACCTGAAAAGTTAAAGACATGACTACAGGGCCCGGAAGGGAACCGTTTTCATGTCCATTGCTTATATCCATAATAAATGTAAGCAGTATGGTTTAAAAAGACCACATCCATAAACAGAGCCATGGTACGCATTTTCTTTTCCAATCCACCCATCAACCAGGTATTGCAGTACCTCCAGGAATGATGCACTTCCCCACCTGGGGACAACAATGCTGTTCAAAGAAAGATGAGAAAACAAAAGTAGCGCGTCACTGCATAGTCTGTAAAGTGAGGCTGATTTATTTGGATGTGAATAAAACCAATCTGGCCACTTTGCAGCCACTCTGTCTTGCTTTATTTAGTTATGTATTTATTTTTAATATTTAAAACCTTCTGCACTTTGGAATAGAAAAATGTCAGAAAAAGGGCATTTCCCGCAAGAGTGTTTTTCTTTTTTGGATCCATTTCACAGGGAAGCAACTAAATGAAAGAAGGAAAGAGAGGTTGTGAACCGTTTCTTCAAGTTACGGTTTTCAGTAAGTGAGGAGCAAGACAGAAAGAGAGGGAATAATAGGAAGAGAGGGGGGGACAGCTGCCAGCACAAAAAAGAAGAGGACATTGCCTGAGTCCTATTCTTTCTCTGTCCGTCCCGAACTTCCACGAAAGCAAGCCGAGCCTTATCTGAATGCCTTTGTCCGCCCCAAAATAGTGCCGCCTGGGGCGGACCGCCCCCACCGCCCCCCCTAGCTACGCCACTGAACAAGAGTGGGTTCCGGGTTGAACGTCACATGGTTATGGCCTATCAAGTAACAGACTTAACAAGCACTGGCACCCTTTAACTCGGCCCGAAAGTATTCACATTTCACAGTAGGTTAACTCTCGTCTACTAAGGCACTATAAATCTAACATTGTCGTAATTAAAAAACGTAGCAAGAATGTCGCCGAGAGCGGCCTGACATTAAGCACGCGGTGCAGTCTTCCGTGCCAGGTACATCAGTCACCGGCTCTGGGAACACTGTGATTCTGTCAACAAACCTAGCATTAGCAAGCCCTGACCCAGCTGTTGCCCCTGAAAACCGATGGAAGCCAGCCAGAAACCTTGGTTGCAGACGAGCATCTTGCAAAAGGACTGGTCAGAAAATATTGTTTGCAGCAGTGACTGAAAAACTCCAGTTAGTAAAAAACAACTGGATAATATCAGGCACAGGCAGGGCTTTAAGTGGGCCGCGTCTCACCGGTGCTGAGCACCAGCAGTTTTTTAAAGGTGGCCTATAAACGGGTCTCTATCGGGCTCTGACTTGTGCCCTGGCCAGGGCTTTAAGTGGGATAAAAAAAACTGGGGGTCTCTCGAAGGGGTGTGGCCAATGTAAATAAGGGCATGGCTTAAAAACATGTAAGCTAAAAATCTGTGCTTAGCATAGTGTGCCACCCGACTTGTATTTTGCTGTTTCTGTCATTGCATCCAGATATATGATGCAACAAGTAACATCATACCTACAGGTCAGGAATATTGGCTTTGTCAATGGTTGTTAGTTGCATAAGATAAATAAGCAGCAACTATGGCTTGTATACAGTATTGAAAAAGCTTCCACCTAAAGCCCTGGTGACACCACAACAATGTCCTGAGTTTCAAAAATAGAAGGGAAATCCTGAGAGAAAATGACTCTCTTTAAAGGATTTCCCTTCCCTTCACCTGGCATGACGTCATGCCGTAACTATTCCACTAGTGAGAAGTGAGTGTATGAGCCCCGCACATCCATGTGCCTGCAGCCACTGCAGTCTGGAAAAAAACAGACCGTCTGTGCCAGGGCACGAAACAGAGCCCGATAGAGACCCGTTTCGAGGCCCCCTTTAAAAAAACTGCCGGTGCTCAGACCCAGTGAGACCTGACCCACTAAAAGCCCTGGCCCTGGCCCAGGCGGTCCGTTTTTTCCAGACTGCAGGGACAGCTGGCACATAGTGTGCGCGTGCTCACACTGCTCACTTCTCACTAGTGGAGAAGTTACGTCATGACGTCATGCCAGGGAAGCGTTGTAGGTTGAAGGGAAATCCTTTAAAGAGAGTCATTTTCTCTCTAGATTTTCCTTCTCTTTTTGAAACTCAGGAGCAGCAACATTGTCGTAGTGTCACTGATGGAGCAAGATTTCGTATTAAGGAGACATGCTTGTATGCAATCCTCTCAAATAACATGTAACCACGTAACCAATATGTTTTGTAAATACTAATATTGCATTATACACAACATACTGTATCTAGGGTAAGCTTTCCTATGTGTATTACTAACAAGTAACCCGAGTGTTTTAAAATGGCCGCCAAAAAATGCCTGCGGCTACTGCATCTACGTAGTATGACGCCTTCTATGCTTGGGGAGAAACTTTGCAGCTGCGCAGTAGCTTTAATATGGTCGCTTGAAACTCACATCATAATGCACATGCTATTGCTTAAACTAAACCTTATAAATTCTACTAAAAACTAATGCGAAAGATTAAAATACGTAAATGGGGATAGAGTAGAGATAAGTGGTATACAAAGAAATCATTTATTTTTCGCATTCAAACGTGTCCTTTTCTGACTTTATTATTAGTTCATATTTGGGCCTCGGAGGGTGACTGAAATCCCTACCCACCTGTCCAGCGCCCATGCGCATAGAAACTTGCTGGAAACTATGATGGCACACTTGAAACACAGCCACGGCCATACTGGACGAAAACGCCTGGGAAATCAACCTATTGACCCGGACAAGAGCAACAATATTAACAAAATGTATAACTTGTATTGATCATAATGTGAAATGCGGGTGGGAATAAAGCTTTGGGAAAGTAAATTAAGGGGCAGAAACATAGAACAATGGTCCAAAGAGAAAATATTACTTTTAGTATGGTGTGATGAACTCACCTCCTTACCCTGTCCAGTCAGAATAAGGGAAAATACAAATATTGAAATTTTTTGGGGTGGTACATGAACACAGAATAGTATAATTGAGGTAAAGTTAGTTAGTTAACTCTCGCTTTGAGTCAGACCTGTCATTCCGACTCGTCACAGACCCGACACGTATGCTGCCACAGACTCTGTCCGAGACGCTGTCTCAGACCCTGCAGATGCCAGAGACCCTGCTCGAGTCACCGAGATACTGATCGATAATCCAATCATCTAGAAGGGGAATTTCAGAATAGAAGATCGAGGAGAGTAGTGCCAGAGAGGGGTGCGACGCTGGCGTTGCACTTAGAAGAGGTCACCTTCCCAGATCTAAACCTGTCCTGATCCTCAGTCTGCCACCTGTCACGGTGGACTCCATCTGGCCCATCTTCAAGGAGTTGGGTTCATCTATCACCCTAGGTAAATATAATTCTGTGAAACCTGTCTTTGTACCTGCTCTCTTTTCCCCTCTTTTAAAGGTGCTGACATCATTGATATTTATTTGTGACTAGTTTTATTGAATTTTAATTTCTTCTTGATGGAAGCAGGTGTTGACAGTAATTGATTATGACTCACAAAATTATTGATTAGATGAAGATTTTAAAACTTTTTGAGTTTGTGGTCATTTCGAAGGAAAGTAAATGTCATTTCTACCTTAAACTAACTCAGCAACCTGATTCATTGAGTAAAGGAAATTTATTGACAGGAAAATCGAGTTGGTAAGATTTGGTAAAGGTGGATATCAAATTGCAGGTAAAATCTCAAAATTGATGACAGCGTGTTTTTACCAGCTTATCTGTATGAATGTTATGGGCCCAGGTGAGTATTTGGTATGTGTGTGTAACCCGCTCCAACAATTTTTCTTGGTAGCAGAGGCATGGTTAGGTTCTAGTTAGGTAGAGAAAATTGTGGATTGTATCATTGATTTATGCATTAACAACTGTTATTCGTTTGTGTATTGTTTCATGTAGTCTGGAAATTCCCGGGAATATTGAATAGCGGTTGGCGAATGGAAGCCACACTGTAGTGAAGTTACTTCAGGAAAGTGCTGAAAGTTATGCAGGACTAGAAGCACTGATTTTGGGATTATTTCCATATGAATGTGAGAGTAATTGATAGTAAAGGAGTTCGGTGGTGAAACTTTGGTCTTATATCACCTAGAAAGGGTAATACTGAAGGAGTAGCAGGTTCTCTGATGCTCGAATGAAAAGTAAGCGGAAAGGTTTTACTCGTAGTGTATGAAGAGTAAGCGGAAAGGTTTCCTCGCAGTAAAAGGTTTGACTATTTTTTGAATTTAGAGGATCAGACACAGTTGCGAATGTTTCTATGTTGTTGATTAATGAAAATTTGCACGCAAAATTGTGAGAAAATAAGTTTTTCACATTACCTTGTAAAGGAGGGGTCAGTTGCGAGTGCTGCACTGACGTCACAAAGAGCCGCGCTGGGATTGGTTGAAACAGCGGGTGTGTGACTGATGCGAAATAATTGTAAAAGAGGGGTCAGTAGTGAGGAGTGATACTGACGTCACTAAGAGCCGCGCTAGTATTGGCTAAACGCACAGTGTAAAACAAACCTTGATTGGTTGCAAGACTAGAAGACGCACTAGTATTGGAGAAGTGTTTAGGTAAAATTTAACATTTGATTAACTGTAAACATAGAAATCCCAAGAATAATGATAGATACTGGAACTTGTATGTACGATGCAACATTAATAGGGACCCGCCCAGACAGAAGATATTTAGGTTTTGCCCACGAACAGTACATAAAAGGAAGATCGCACAAAATGTATCGAGAAAAAAGGAAAATGTCATTTTTACAAAAAATCAAGAATTATTTTAAAAAAGGATAAACCCATTAAAACTAGAGAAGGAATTCTCATTCCTCCTCCTAAAACTCCTGCATCCTACATGATGGTAGAAAGAGGCTATCATACTTGTGTATGAAACAGTGGAGGCAGGCCATGTTAACTGAAGGTTATATCCTGCATTGATGGCTGAAGAACTGACAGGAGGAAATTGCTCAGAAAAGAAAAAGCATTTAACAGTAACAGGTTGCGGAGACTCAGAAGATGATTATTTAGAAGATATTTTAATGAAAAATCCTTCGCCTTATCAAGAAAGACCTAATGATACTACCCCGAGTGCTCCGATTCTAGACATACCTTTGGTACCACAAATAGTACATGAAAGAACAATGGAAAGGGAACTTCAGGAAAAAGAAAGCAAAGTGATAAATAAAAATAGAAGTGAATTAATACAGAAAATGACTCAGTTAAACACGCATCCTGAAGCATTAACTATACCAGTGACTATAGGTCCTGTTGTCCCTTTGTACGGGGATAAATCAAAATGTCCTAAAACACCTGTCATGACCACACCCATTATTGAGCCAAGAAAAGAGAAGGTAATAATTGACGACCAAGCTAGTGACTGCGAGTCTGTAATTTCATTAATGGACTTGCCATAAGAGGGCAAATAAATGACACACCCAGAAGGGTCACACCAGGTTGCTCAAAAGAGGTACGAATAGAGACATCCATGGGATCAAAAAGTGCCACAATAGTAACCCCAGAAGAAATAGAAAGATGGGCACAAGAAATAGAGAAACCAGACCCACCAGCGAAATTATTAGATATTTTCAAATTAAGAGTTGAATTAGAAGAAATGATAGCTGGAAATGTAGGACTGGATAGGTTAAACACCAATAGTGAGGAAGAATTGCTATTCATTTGCATAAGCATAACCCAAAAAACTAAAACATTTCATGAGAAACTGGTAAATTTAGCCTCTGAAATGTGAATAGAAATAGGGCGATCCAAAGTACTGCAAAAACCTTATAGAGCAGAATTTTCTGATAAAGATTTGGAAAACATGAACATGTCAGGAAGAAAATTGCAGGTAAAAGAATTAATGACAATATTACAGAAATGGGGAGATTTAGACAGATGGAAAGTTTAGTGGACAAAGAAAAAGGAAGAAGCACAGACAAATTGATCGACATTTGAATATTTAATGAAAGAAACAGAGAAGGCTGAAAGATTGTGCCCAATGAGAGAGGTTCCAGGAGGGGATATGTACATGTCCCGTGGACAAGACAGGATATGTTGTCATTTACAAATGATTTCCCGAAATCGAAAGAAAAACCAGTGGAATGGTTTGTGAGAGTTTCGAAAGTTTTGTTGAAGGCTTTAGATGGTATTTTTAACATATTGGTGCCTGCTGATTTGTGGACTGAATGTAAACCTACAGTCGATTGGCCTAATGATGAGTACCCAAGATATGAGAAAACAGGAGCGGAGGTTATGAAGAAATATAACCAGGTAATCACTTTCTTAAAAGGTAAAATTCCCCCAAAAGAAACAAATTGGATAAAAATAGATGGAACAACCCAGGAGAAAGATTAGTCTGTACATGCCTACTATGAGCGCCTCCTACAGGTGTTCAAACAGTATGGTGGATTTGAGAGTATTGGGGATAAGGACATGACTCATTTTGTGTATCGGTTTGTGTCAGGGTTAAGAAAAGAAATATCTGAAATGATTAAGCTGCATAATTTGTGGTGGCAAGCAAAGCCCATAGATGAGATCTTAAAATATGCAAAATACTGTGGGGATGAAATTGACTATAAACAAAAGAATTTAGAGGAGAAAGTGATGTGGGCTCAAGTGAAATTAGCCGAACAGCAAGAACTCCAGGTACAGAATCAGGCAGGAAATACAGGAAGGGGCCATGGTCAGGGTTTAAATAATGGGGGTAAACCAAAAGGACGGTTGTGCAGAGAAGAGGCTAATAAAAAGTTCCCTTGTCATGGGTGTGGAAAATTGGGGCATTGGAAAAACGGGTGTAAAAACATACGGCATAATAATGGTCCAAATCTAAATTGAAATCCACGGACGCAGAATGAGGTGATAATAAGTCAACCACAGCAGGTTTTAAACCTACAGAGTCAATTGCCACCTGCCCCTTTGCCAAATTTTGTGAGTCATGCCAAGTACAGTGCGGACACCGGATTCCAGGAAGGAAGTGGTAAGAAACATTATGCAACATCGCAGTTTCTCTTGCAGGATACGTATTTTGAAGACCAAGATCAATGACAGTGCCTGAGAGGGGAGGAAAAGGAGTGCGTACTTGGCGCAGCCTTACCGGTAGATCAGTCAGGTCTGTATATTGATGGAAAGGTAGAAAGAAATGACATTACCCTTTTGTTGGACACTGGTGCTACCAGTTCTACTGTGAGAACAGCAGACATCCCAAACCTACCCCTTTCGGGAGAAGCGATCCAAGTAGTGGGCGTTTCTAATAAACAAATCAGGACCCCTATTACAAAACCAATGGAGGTGTGCATCGGAAAATTTAAAAAGATGCATACGTTTGTAGTATGCGATTCTAGTCCTGTAAATTTATTAGGAAGGGACTTGTGCAAAATGAATTGCACCATTTTCTGCACACCGGACTGTGTTGCCATTCAAACCCCAGACAAAGATGAAATATATAAAATCATGTTAGCTAAACAAGGAACAGAAGTAGATGAATTATATTCTGTGATGACCAAAGATGACTTACCAGATGAGGTCAAAACGACAGTGAATCCTGAAGTGTGGGATTTTACAGGAAAATAAGTAGGGCTAATGGCAGATGTAGACCCTGTTAATGTGACTGTGAATGTAGGTGCAGGCTATCCAAATACTCGACAATACAAGATGAGTCCCATAGTAAAGGTTGGTGTTGCAGCAGAAATTGATCGAATGGTCGAACAAGGTATATTAAAAGAAATCATGAGTAGTCCCTGTAATTCACCTATAATTGGCATTAAAAAACCAAACAGAAAATATAGGGTAGTTCAAGATTTAAGAAGATAAACAAGATTGTTGTGCCTTGTTGCCCTATAGTACCCAATCCTGCAGTAATTTTGTACCAAATACCATGGAATGCAAGATGGTTTACTGTAATTGATTTATGCCATGCTTTTTTCTCCCTCCCATTGCATCCCGATAGTCAGTTTTTATTTTCCTTCATATTTGAGGATCGTATTTATGTTTGGAACCGCGTTCCTCAAGGGTACACAGAAAGCCCTTCGATTTTTAACCAAATTTTGAAAATATGTCTTGAGACATTAGTACTGCCCCGAGAGTCAGTCCTGGTACAGTATATTGACGACCTACTGGTCGCATCTAAAACAAGGAGTGACTGTGTCACGGATTCCATTGCCCTATTGAACCATTTAGCTAAAGGTGGACATAAAGTGTCCCCTGAGAAATTACAATTTTGCAGAAACGAAGTAAAATATTTGGGACACCAAATAGAACGAGGATTAAGGAGAGTGACCACTGAGAGAATAAAAATAATAAAACAAATGAAACTACCACAGTCCCAGAAGGAAATAAGAATGTTCCTTGGTGTCGTGGGATATTGCAGGCAATGGATTGTAGGGTTTTCTCTACTGGCAAAACCCTTGATACAAATGACAAAGAAACGAGCAAAAGACCCAGTAGAGTGGGACGATCAGAGCATGCAATCCTTTGTGAAATCACGAAATTGTTTATGTGAGGCACCTGCTGTAGGTATGCCAGACTATTCGAAAGAATTCACATTATTCTGTTGTGAGAGAGATAATTGTGCACTCTCAGTCTTAGCACAGACAAATGGTCTAATGCAACGTCCTGTGGCATATTTTTCTGCTACCTTAAATCCTGTAGCATCCGCATTGCCAGGATGCCTAAAAGCTGTGGCTGCAACGTGCGTACGTTTGGAACAAAGCGAGTCAATTGTGATGGGACACCCTGTAAAGGTGTACGTCCCTCATGCAGTTGTGATTCTTTTAAGAAGAACTCGAACTTAGTATCTCACTCCAAGCAGATTGACAAAATATGAAAGGATCATATTAGGAGCAGAACATGTGACCATAATTAGATGTACTGTTCTTAACCCAGCTACCTTGTTGCCAGATCAATACAATGAGGAAGTGAAAGATGAAGCTGAACACAAATGTCTAGACGTAACAGAACTCAGTACTAAACCCCGTCCAGACATACAGGATGAGCCTTTGAAAGATGCCGAGCATGAGCTTTTTGTAGATGGCTCATGTATGCGCCATGAGGAAGGAGGTTTGAGTGCTGCTTATGCTGTGTGTACATTGGCTGGAATAGTCGAAGCATCCTATTTACCCGGAGTCAAGTCTGCACAAGTAGCCAAATTGATAGCTTTAATTAAAGCCTGCAAAAATGGGAAAAATTGGAGAGTAACCATTTACACTGACAGTCAGTATGGTTACGGGGTTGTGCACGACTTTGGCCAGCTTTGGATGCAGCAAGACTTCCTGACTTCTTCAGGGTCTCCCATTAAAAATGGGAAATGTATTAAAGAGTTGCTTTAAGCAATACAATTACCAAAAGAAGTGGCAGTGGTCAAATGTGCCGCACATCAGTCAGGAAATGACCGTGTGACTGCAGGTAATCAATATGCTGACCAAGTTGCCCAACACTGCACAAAATTTCAAATGGCAGTAAACAGGAAAGTTGAAAATTGTGGAATCAGCTGCCAACTTATGCTTTTGTCAGGATTACAAACATGGAGAGAAGTAAGAGAACTACAAGATGAAGCAGAGACAAAAGAAAGAGAGGAGTGGGAGAAAATTGGTTGTCAGAGGAGGGCAGAAGTTGGTGTATGGGTTTACTTAGATGACAGACCTGTATTGCCAGACTGTATGCTCGCCCCAATGGCTAGGATGTATCATGGAGACACCCACATAGGCAGAGATGCAATTCAGACGCTGTTGGTTTAATCCAAGGTTCAGGAACATTGCAGAGAGTCTTTGCCAAAGATGCTTGACATGCCAACAAATGAATCCCGGCAAGAAAACAATAGTCTGTATGGGAAAAATTGGAAAAACTGAAGGTCCCTTTATAAGACTTCAAATTGATTTCATTCAGTTGCCTGTTTGTCGAGGATTGAAATATGTACTTGTCATCGTTTGTTTATTTTCAAAGTGGGTGGAGGCATACCCCACCAGAAGAAATGACAGCTCGACAGTGGCCAAACTCCTCTTGAGAAAGCTTATACCTCGTTTCGGTTTACCAGTAACTATTGAATCAGACCGAGGGTCTCATTTTAATAATGAAATAATTCGATTAATTTGTGAAGCATTTAAAATTGAACAAAAGCTACACTGCGCATACCGACCAGAGGCATCTGGAGTGGTAGAACAATTGAAGGGCACAATTAAGTCAAGGCTGGGAAAGGTGTGTGCATCCACTCCACTGGACTGGCCTGATGCTTTACCTCTTGTTCTGATGGGACTTAGAAGTATTCCAGACAAGAATACCGGATTGAGTCCCCATGAAATAATCATGGGAAGAGCAATGAGGCAGGCATGTATACCAGGACACAAGCTGTTGAAATTAACTGATGATTTGGTATTGGAGTATTGCAAAGAGTTGGCCGACCAAGTGCGTCCTATATCTCACCAGGTTCGTGCCTAGCACAAAGGTGTGACAAACCACATCAGGTTATATTGGTTACAACGACAGCAGTAAAATGTGCAGGTTTGCCTAATTGGAATTCATGCAAGCCATACTAAGAGAGTACCAGCACCTGACGAGGAAGAACCTCAACCGACTCAAACAATTGAGGGAGCTGAAGGTTGTGAAGCTGAAGGATCCCGAATAATAGATCCTGAAGTAGCTGACCAAGAACAACCAAGCACCAGTCAGGATGATTGGATCCCAATAGTTGATATTCCTGAAGTGATTGTAAGAACCAGAAGCCAAACTAGATTAGCTAGTCAGGAAAAGAGTGATGACCAGAAAGGTACAGAAGAACGCGCTCGGGAAATAGAAAACACAATTGGTAGGGAACCTGAGCAGGATCAGATAAGGAAAGAGCAAACCACTCAGACAAATGAAATCGAAGACACAGCCCCAGAGTCTGAGAAAGGACAGTTAGGTCTTAGAGAACACATTCAGGCAGAAGAAAATCAAGAAGCAGAAAGACCTGAGCAGGACCAAACAGGAAAAGTCAAACAAGTTCAGGTAAAAGAAGAAGAAAAACCAATAATAACTGAACCTTAACAGGGTCAGATTAGGTAAGAAGAACACATCCAGACAGGTGACATTAAAATAATAAGCCCTGGACAATGTCAGGTAGAGAGGGATTCATAAAATGAAAATAATCAAGTTGTGCCACAAATTAGTGAAAATAAAAGAATACTTGAAGAAAGTGAAAGTGCAGTGCAAACTAAAAGAATGCGAAAAGGTGATATTTTGGCTTGGTGTTATCAAGACATTGAAATACCACTTTAAAACCATTACAGAAGAACCAGAGCAAGTAGACGAAGTATCCAGTCGATCTGGACCATCAATTGAAACACCAAAACAAAGATGCCCAAGACTGAAAATAATAAATAATAAATTCAAAAGTCCTGAATGGACGTACGTTATTCTTGAAGACTTCGAGAATTTGGAAATAATTGGAGAAGATGATGAAAGCTTAAATGCAGAGCAAATCGATGAAGAAGTGAGACCCACTTGAAAAGAATTTTCCCTTTTATATTCTGTCACAAAGTTAAAATACTAAAGCAAAAGAAGAGAAATCTTCTTATCCCATTTGAAAATGGCTGACAATAGAGCTGCTGGAAAACCGAATTGTTTAAAGAAATGTTGTAGAATATGTATATGTAGCATATTTTTGGTATTTATAATATGGTTAGTACTAATAGTGGCCATTCCTTATTTGATGGTTACAAATGTACAGAATAGCACTGTGAGAAGTTGGCCTGGCATATGCAAGTCACTAGTTATAGTGGCCACCTTGCACCAGTCCAATTCAACTCCTATTATAGATAGGTTTAAGACAACCTTTTAAAGAAAGCTATCCTAGTGGTAGCTGTGGAGAGCAGCCTTCAGCCTAAGTCTCAGAGGAATGTAAAGCAGCTTGTTTTACCTTATAATCTCTTGAATTACCAAATGAAAGGACACCACACAGGTATATATATCAAATATATATGTATTTATTTCTAGACATACTCTACTAATCTCTTTATGAGATTAGAAGCCAGGAACACATTCAAATATCACCGTTTCACAATAAGTTAATCTCAAATATGGCTGGGGCCCTAGGGGCGTACCAGACCATATACTAAAAAAGAGGTTTAGCAAACTCGAGGGGACAAGGCCTAGGGCCTGTAGAATCGCTGGGGCTTCACTAATCCACCCAAGGCAGGTAAGTAAAAGACCCACGGGAGACGCGTGCAGTGTGAGAACACAGCCGCGGGTTCCCTATTGATTACAATGGAGCAAGTTGCGGTTGGATTTTTAAAGTTTTAGGGTACTTCGAGAAAGTCTACAAGCAAGCCACTTACAAGGTAAGTAATTTGAGGGCCAACACACACTAGGGCAATGGAGTGCCCGAGTTACCTCACCCAGGGAAGCCGGGTGCATAGGTGTCTTTTGGTGTCGGGTCGCGTCGCTGTTTTCTATGGAAGCCAAAGAAGATTTGCTGCTTGCGAAGACTGAAGAAGTGTCCGGTGGAATCCAAGGCTGGATTCAAGATGAAGAAGGCCTGAAAGCAGAAGGGACAGTGTTCACAGTCACTTGCCAGTGACCCGGGGCCAGGAAGATGGATGCCCACCGATGTCGGGTGATTTCAGGTGCTTGAGGGTATTTTGACTCTTCACCCACGAGGTCCAGGAGGGATCGACGATGACCAGCAGCTGGATTCGGAGTGTCCCACAAGGTTTGCAGCTGACTGCGGTGTCGGCAACCAGATTGGAGCCAACAAGCCTTGGCAACAGCAAGTCTCGTGAAAAGTGAATAAAGTCAATGGTGCAGACCAGCAAGGTCTGAGGAACTCACCCAGCAAGGGTGAGTGAGGGCAGACCTGGAGAAACCTGGGAAGCCCTTTGGTTTGGTAAGAAAGTCTTCAGGGGACTCACAAGCCAACGGGCAAGGCATCGCAAAAGACACCTCGGGAGGAAATGCCTTACAGGAGCCCACGGTCACTCGGGACGGGGTAGGCCTCTGATTTTCGGTGCACAATCTGCTGGAGGCTTGGGCCACAAAGGGTCCAGAGCATAAATTTGTAGTACATTGTGAAGGGGTTGCACTCGATAATAGTGCACGGTTCCCAAGTATTGCAGTTCCTCGTCACTCGTGGGGTCCACTCACCTCAGCTCTGCTGGGGACTCACAATGGCCATCGAGAAGTCAGGAAATCCACTTCTGGGGCTGCAGGGACTTCGGACTCTGGCAGGAGCGGGAAAGTTTGCGACCATTGATTCAAGTTTTGGTGCCTGCCAAGCAGGGAAGTCACTCCTTGACTCCAAGGGAGATTCTTCTGTCTTCCAAAGGTAGTGGAACGTCGAAGGACCAGGATTCTTCTTGTAAAACGTCATCCAGGGTTATCTAACTTGCAATGGCAAGGTGTACCTATCTTATAGTAAAAGAAAGGGAGGGACTAGCTCTATGACCACTCCTCTAGGAAGGTCAGGGGGGTGGGTGGTTACACCCACTTCCCTTTGACCAGTTTCAAGCCAGAGCAGGGGCTGGTAGCCCCTGAACCGGTTTGAGCTGGCATATGCACAGAGGAGACTACTGCTCCCCCAGTGCAGGACTTCAAAGCACTCTGAGAGTGCACCCACCCAGCTCTAATACACTAAATCCTGTCTGGAAGGTGGTGACACCTCCCTGTGACAGGATGCCTATTGTTGGGCCTCCTCCAATTGGAGTTTCGGTCAGCAGCAGGAGGGCAGCCCAGTGTCTGTGCTGGTGGCATCCATTTTGTGATGCCAGGGCTCTTTCAGATTTCTACCGTGTTTTCACAGTGGGTACATGTCTTCCCCTCTAGAAGGGTGGGATCATACTCCCACACCAGTTACTGGTGTGGGGGTATGATTCCAAGTTGTTTGACACCAAACACGACATGTTTTGATGCAGTCATTCCAAAGTTAGCATTTACCGGGAGGTTATAATGCACTTAAGAGTATATGGTTTAACCGCATCCACAAACAGCCACAGGGAATAGACCCTGCCAGCTGCAGAGGGGCCCTGATCAGGCAGAGGTACCCCCTCACATTGTAAACCAAGCACCCTGCCCTCAGGATTGATAGGGCCTGCTGTAGGGGTGACTGATAGGTTTAAATGTGTGTGTATGGTGAGATATAGGAACCTATACCTCAGTGAGGAGTGCTAACACTACCTGAGGTGTCAGATTTAGTCTGCTTCCCAGGGGTGGCATAATACATGCTTCAGCCCCTGGTAGGCCTGTAAAGTGCCTATGCCCTTGGTACCTAAGGTACCATATACTAGGGGCTCATACGGCACCACAGTAACCAATCACTAGTGCATCTAATATGCACTCCAAGTCATTTAGAGAGAACAGAGAGACTGGGGCCCTGATTAGCAGGGACCCAGCCAGATTATAGCCAGAAACCAGTGTTAACATCAGAAAAAAAGTGGGGGCAACATAAGTGCAGATCCTACTCTCCTACACAACCCCCCCCCCCAAACGCAGGGACACTAAACTAACCTTGACCAGTTGAGTCTTCGTGTTCTAAGTGGAAATACCTTGAGAGTCCATCTGCATTGACATGTTGGGTCCCAGGTCTATGTTCCACTGCATAGTCCATCCCCTGTAGGGAAATGGACCACCTTAGCAGTTTAGGATTTTCACCTTTCATCTGTTTGAGACATAGGAGGGGCTTGTGGTCAGTCTGAACTATGAAGTGAGTGCCAAACAAGTATGGCCTCAGCTTCTTCAGGGCCCACACCTCAGCAAAGGGCTCCCTCTCTATAGCTGACCAACGTTTCTCTCTAGGGGTCAGCCTTCTGCTTATAAAAGCTACTGGCTGGTCTTGACCTTCATCATTCAGTTGAGACAGTACAGCTCCCACACCCAGCTCAGAAGCATCTGTTTGGACAATTAACTTTTTTGTGTAGTCTGGACTCTGTAAGGTGGGGGCAGTGCACATGGCCTGCTTCAGGTCATCAAATGCCTTTTGACAGCTAGCTGTCCACTGAACCTTTTTTGACATTTCCTTAGAGGTAAGATCATTTAAGGGGGTCACTATAGATCCATATCCCTTAACAAACCTCCTATAGTACCCAGTCAGGCCTAAAAAGGCTCTCACCTGTGTCTGGGTGGTTGGAGCTACCCATTCCATGATGGTTTGGATTTTGCTCTGCAATGGTTGAACCTGGCGTCCACCTACAAGGTGGCCCAGGTACACAAACTGACTGCCCTATCTGGCACTTAGTGGCCTTGATAGTCAGGCCTGCTTTTTGCAGGGCCTCCAAAACATTTCTGAGGTGGACCAGGTGATCCTGCCAGGTGGAACTAAAGACATCAATATCATCTAGATAAGCTGAGCAATAAGTTTCCATGCCTGTCAGAACTTTGTTCACCAACCTCTGAAAAGTGGCAGGTGCATTCTTCAAACCAAAGGGCATTACCACAAAGTGATAGTGCCCACCAGGGGTTGAAAATGCTAACTTGATTTGCCAGTAGCCAGCTGTTAGGTCAAATGTACTCAGATATTTGGCTGAGGCCAAAGTATCAATGAGCTCATCTGCCCTGGGAATTGGAAAGGCATCAGTCCTGGTGACTGCATTAAGGCCTCTGTAGTCTACACAAACCTCATTTCTTTCTTACCACCCTGGGTATGAGGTTTAGGCACAAGGACAATTGGACTAGCCCAAGGGCTATCTGAAGGCTCAATCACTCCTAGTTCCAACATTTTTCTGGACTTCAGTCCTGATACAGTCCCTGACATGGTCAGGTTGCCTGTAGATTTTACTCTTGACAGGCAGACTGTCTCCAGTGTCCACCTCATGGGTGCACCAGGAAGTCTGACCAGGGGTCAGGCTAAAAATATGTCTGTACTGCTGCAGAACTTGTCTGCATTCAGTTTGCTGATGGTCAGTGAGGCTGCTTGCCAAAGCAACACCATCTACTGACCCATCATTAGGGTTCTGTGAGAGCAGGTCAGGGAGAGGGTCACTCTCCTCCTCCTGTTCCTCATCAGTTGCCATGAGCAAACCCATGTCAGCTCTGTCAACATATGGTTTAAATCTGTTGACATGAAGCACCCTAAGGGGGCTCCTGGGAGTTCCCAGATCCACTAAGTAGGTGACCTCTCCCTTTTTTTCAACAATTGTATGGGGGCCACTCCATTTGTCTTGGAGAGCTGCTGGGGCCACAGGCTCCAACACCCGCACTTTCTGTCCTGGCTGGTATACAGTCAGCACAGCCTTTTGGTCATGCCAAGCTTTTTGCAGTTCTTGGCTTGCCTCCAGGTTTTTGGTTGCCTTCCTCATGTATTCAGCCATCCGGGAGCGGAGACCAAGTACATAGTCCATCACATCCTGTTTGGGAGGTTTGAGAGGTAACTCCCAGCCCTCCTTCACCAAACATAATGGATCTCTGACAGGGTGCCCACACAGAAGTTCAAAAGGGCTTTAGCCAACCCCCTTCTGTGGGACCTCCCTGTATGCAAACAGAAGGCAGGGAAGTAAAAGGTCACATTTTCGCCTAAGCTTTTCTGGGAGGCCTTTAATCATTCCCTTTAGGGTTTTGTTGAACCTTTCAACTAACCCATTGCATTGTGGGTGACAGGGAGTAGTGAATTTGTAATTGACACCACACTCCTTCCACATTGCTTTAAGATACCCTGACATAAAGTTTGTACCTCTGTCAGATATAACCTTCTTAGGGAAACCCACTCTGGAGAAAACTCCAATGAGGGCTCTTGCCACCACAGGGGCTGTGGTGGTCCTGAGGGGAATTGCTTCTGGGTACCTGGTGGCATGATCCACTACCACCAAGATAAACCTGTGGCCAGATGCTGTTGGAGGGTCAAGGGGACCAACAATGTCAATCCCTACCCTTTCAAAGCGTAACCCCACCACAGGTAGTGGTATCAGGGGGGCCTATGTTGTGCCACCTGACTTGCCACTGGCTTGGCAAGTTTCACAGGAGCGGCAAAACTCCTTGGTGTCCTCTGACATGTGTGGCCAATGAAAATGTGGAACAAGCCTGTCCCAGGTCTTGTTTCGGCCCAAGTGTCCTTCCAAAGGGATATCATGTGCTAGGGTCAAGAGGAACCCCCCTAAACTTCTAAGGTATTACCAACCTCCTGGTGGCTCCAGGGGTAGGATCTCTAGCCTCAGAAAATAGGAGTCCCTCAACCCAATAAACCTTATGAGACCCACTAGCGCTCCCAGCAGCCCCAGCAGCAGCCTGCTGTCTGAGGGGTTCAAGAGAGGGGCAGCACTGTTGCTCCTTACTCAGATCTTCCCTGGAAGGTCCCCCTGCCCCCAAGAACTCAACCTGATCAGGCTCAAGTCCATCTGGGGCAGTTCCTTCTTCAGGATCTGCTTCTCCTCCCTCAGGAGTGGAATCTGAGATCTGAGACAGAGGGGAAGGCACGGCCTTAACCCTACTGCTCCTCCTCTTGGGTAGCATCTGGTCCATAGTTTCAGGATCCAGAGCTGGTTCAGCTTTATGCATCTTGGCCTGTGACCTGGTCACAGCAAATACCTCTGCAGGTATGCCCAACATCTCAGCATGAGTCCATAACTCTACTTCAGACCAGGCTGAAGTCTACAGATCATTGCCCAATAGACATTTGACAGGGAGGTCTGTGCTGACTACTACCTTCTTGAGGCCAGTTACCCCTCCCCAGGAGAAATTCACAACTGCCAGACTATGGTTGGTCCTGACATTGCTTGCATTGGTAACCTGGTACATTTCACCCAGGATGATCTGTGCAGGGTCTACCAGATCCTCTGCCACCATGGTGACACTAGCACCGGTGACCCTGAATGCCAAAGCCTGTTTGCCATTTATTACAGGCTGCTGTTTGTATTTACCCAGATTACTGGGGCTCACTAGGAAGGACATATCCATGTCTCCCTCACAAACCAGCAGTGCCTGAGTTGGTACTCTGACTAGGCCAGAGTCCACTTCAGAACCCAGGGTCAACCCTACTACACCCTTATTCTGATTATCACCTCCACCAGTAGCTGCACTAGGGGGAACAGTTGCCTTAGGGGCAGGAGTGGTAGTGGTTTGGTCTTTGGACTTGGTACAATCAGAAGTCCAGTGCCCTTTCTGTTTACCGAATTTGCACCAGGGCTTCTTTTGGCCTTTTCCCTTTGTAGACTGTGAATCCCCACCAGATGCAGATTTTTGGGGCCCTTGTGAAGACTTCTGGTCTTTTGACTAATCCCCACCTTTCTCTGAGCATTTAGGATCTTGCTTCTTGGTGTCACCCCCTTGGTTCTGGGTTTTCTGCCTCACCCTGGTTCTGACCCATTTGTCTGCCTTCTTTCCCAATTCTTGGGGAGAGGTCAGATCAGAGTCCACCAGGTACTGATGCAACAACTGGTTTTGGCAATTTTTAAGGATCTGTTCTCTCATTATAAGATTATACAATCCCTTAAAATCAGTAACTCTACTACCAACCAGCCAACCCTCCAGAGCCTTGGATGCACAATCAACAAAGTAAGTTCAGTCCTGAGTCTGTGCTTTCTGGGTATCTCTGAACTTCAACCTGTACTGTTCAGTGGTTAAGCCAAACCCATCTATCAGTGCACTCTTCAGGACTTCATAATCATCAGCATCCTCTTCTCTAACAGTGAGGAGCTTGTCTACCTTTATCAGAAAAGGAGAGCCGCAAGATTGTTGTCCACTGTTTCTGGGGGACCTGTTGTACTTTGCAGGCCCTCTCCATAGCAGTTATCCACTTGTGGATATCATCCCCACTCTGGTAGGGAGGAACAACCTTGGACAGGTTCCTAAGGTCTTGAATTTAAACTCTGCCTCTAGGGACACTGTTGCTGCCACCAGGGGGTTCTAACCCCTCTTTCTTAGAAGCTTTCTGGAGCTCAAAGGCTTCTCTATCTAAGGCCAATTGCTTGGTTCTGAGGGCAAGTTTTGCTTCCTCATACTGGAGCATCTTGTACCTTCTTTCAGAAGAGGTCTCTCTTCTATTAGAGTATGAGTTCCTCTGGTGGACAGATTCTCTGTCAGAGTGATATGAGTGGTTAGATTCCCTTGAAGGGGACCTAGGCCTCTCTTCACTTCTGTCAGCTCTCTTAGGGAGAATTCCTCTGTCCTTTGCAGACCCTTGTGGGTCTGGCCCTTCAATCACAGACTCCAGGTCATCTTGATTTTCCTCATCTGACCCAGAGACTATGGCTGACCCACCCCCTGATCCAGATCCACTAGCTCCTAGAGCTAGTCTAAGATCATCTGCTGTTAGCAAATTTATCAGGTGTTGTGTGGAGGGACTCTGTCCTAACCCCAGGTGTCTTGCAACACACATGGCCTTCAAGTCAAAGAAGGTCATGTCCTTATACTGAGGTCGGGTGGACCCACTGGCTCCATCCCTTGAGGACATTCTAGTGTTGTGCAGTGTTGTACTACCTACACTAGTTTGTGGCCTACTGATCCTACCTTGAGCTGCAGCAAGGGTGTGCTATCCCTTCATAAACAGCTCTAAGTTCAGTAGAACTTATTGATACTAAGCTTGACTTTATATGTACCTTGAGTACCTTAAGTGGTTTTCAGTTAGTAATTCAAATAGAGATTTTCTGGTAAAACAATGGCAAGCTGGAATCCCACACGCTGCCCACCAATGTGAGAAGTTGGCCTGGCATATGCTGGTCACTAGTTATAGTGGCCACCTTGCACCAGTCCAATTCGACTCTTATAGTAGATAGGTTTAAGACAACCTTTTAAAGAAAGCTATCCTAGTGGTAGCTGTGGAGAGCAGCCTTCAGGCTAAGTCTCAGAGGAATGTAAAGCAGCTTGTATTACCTTATAATCTCTTGAATTACCAAATGAAAGGACACCACACAGGTATATATATCAAATATATATGTATTTATTTCTAGACACACTCTACTAATCTCTTTATGAGATTAGAAGCCAGGAACACATTCAAATATCAACGTTTCACAATAAGTTAAGCTCAAATATGGCTGGGGCCCTAGGGGCGTACCAGACCATATACTAAAAAAAGAGGTTTAGCAAACTCGACTTGCAAGGGGACAAGGCCGAGGGCCTGTAGAATCTCTGGGGCTTCACTAATCCACCCAAGGCAGGTAAGTAAAAGACCCACGGGAGACGCGTGCAGTGTGAGAACACAGCCGCGGGTTCCCTATTGATTACAATGGAGCAAGTCGCGGTTGGATTTTTAAAGTTTTAGGGTACTTCGAGGAAGTCTACAAGCAAGCCACTTACAAGGTAAGTAATTCGAGGGCCAACACCCAGGGAAGCCGGGTGCATAGGTGTCTTTTGGTGTCGGGTCGCGTCGCTGTTTTCTATGGAAGCCAAAGAAGATTTGCTGCTTGCGAAGACTAAAGAAGTGTCCGGTAAAATCCAAGGCTGGATTCAAGATGAAGAAGACCTGAAAGCAGTAGGGACAGTGTTCACAGTCCCTTGCCAGTGACCTGGGCCAGGAAGATGGATGCCCACGGATGTCGGGTGATTTCAGGTGCTTGAGGGTATTTTGACTCTTCGCCCACGTGGTCCAGGAGAGATCGATGATGACCAGCAGCTGGATTCAGAGTGTCCCACAATGTCTGCAGCGGACTGCGGTGTTGGCAACCAAATTGGAGCCAACAAGCCTTGGTAACAGTAAGTCTTGTGAAAAGTGAATAAAGTCAATGGTGCAGACCAGCAAGGTCTGAGGGACTCACCCAGCAAGGGTGAGTGAGGGCAGGCCTGGAGCAACCAGGGGAGTCCTTTGGTTCAGTAAGAAAGTCTTCAGGGGACCCACAAGCCAACAGGCAAGGGATCGTGAAGATGCCTTGGGAGGAAATACCTTACAGGAGCCCACGGTCACTTGGGATGGGGTAGGCCCCTGATTTTCAGTGCACAACCTGCTGGAGGCTTGGGCCACAAAGAGTTCAAAGCACAGGTTTGTAGAATGTCGTGAAGGGGTTGCACTTGACAATAGTGCACGGTTCCCAGGTATTGCAGTTCCTCGTTACTCATGGGGTCCACTCACCTCAGCTCTGCTGTGGACTCACAATGGCCATCGAGAAGTCAGGAAATCCACTTCTGGGGCTGCAGGGACTTCGGTCTCCGGCGGGAGCGGGAAGGTTTGCGACTATTGATTCAAGTTTTGGTGCCTGCCAAGCAGGGGAGTCACTCCTTGACTCCAAGGGAGATTCTTCCATCTTCCAAAGGTAGTGGAACATCGAAGGACCAGGATTCTTCTTGTAAAGTGTCATCCAGGGTTATCTAACTTGCAATGGCAAGGTGTACCTATCTTATAGTAAAAGAAAGGGAGGACTAGCTCTATGACCACTCCTCTAGGAGGGTCAGGGGTGTGGGTGGTTACACGCACTTCCCTTTGTCCAGTGTCACGCCAGAGCAGGGGCTGGTAGCCCCTGAACCGGTTTGAGCTAGCATGTGAACAGAGGAGCCTACTGCTCCCCCAGTTCAGGACTTCAAAGCACTCTAAAAGTGCACCCACCCAGCTCCAATACACTAAATCCTGTCTGGAAGGTGGTGACACCTCCCTGTGACAGGATGCCTATTGTTGGGCCTCCTCCACTGCGAGTTTTGGTCAGCAGCAGGAGGGCAGCCCAGTGTCTGTGATGCCAGGGCTCTTTCTGTTTTCTACTGTGTTTCCACAGTGGGTACATGTCTTCCCCTCTAAAAGGGTGGGATCATACTCTCACACCAGTTACTGGTGTGGGGGTATGATTCCAAGTTGTTTGACACCAAACACGACATGTTTTGATGCAGTCATTCCAAAGTTAGCATTTACCGGGAGGTTATAATGCACTTAAGAGTATATGGTTTAACCGCATCCACAAACAGCCACAGGGAATAGACCCTGCCAGCTGCAGAGGGGCCCTGCTTGGGCAGAGGCACCCCCTCACATTGTAAACCAAGCACCCTGCCCTCAGGATTGATAGGGCCTGCTGTAGGGGTGACTGATAGGTTTATATGTGTGTGTATGGTGAGATAAGGGAACCTATACCTCTGTGAGGAGTGCTAACACTACCTACACCCAGGCTGCAGTAGCAGACCTGAGGTGTCAGATTTAGTCTGCTTCCCAGGGGTGGCTTATTACATGCTTCAGACCCTGGTAGGCCTGTAAAGTACCTATGCTCTTGGTACCTAAGGTACCATATACTAGGGGCTCATAAGGCACCACAGTAACCAATCACTAGTGCATCTAATATGCACTCCAAGTCGTTTAGAGAGAACAGAGAGACTTGGGCCCTGATTAGCAGGGACCCAGCCAGACTATAGCCAGAAACCAGTGTTAACATCAGAAAAAAGTGGGGGCAACATAAGTGCAGATCCTACTCTCCTACAAGCACTAATAGACATGAAAAGGTAGCCACTATCAAAAGAAATAGGGTAGAACTAGAAGCACCAGATGAGTTAGATTTACATCACACTGTGAATAAAAATGATACAGACTTAAATGTTTTTACAAACCTGTTAGTACAATATATAGAGACCATGGAGGTTAGTGTTTGTTACGTATGTATGAAATTACCCGCATCTGTAGCAGAAGGAGTGACGTATCATCATTTCCATTGACGTATGGTATTTCATGTAGTGTTTAAGCAAGCTTATTTTATAGAACAGGGAAATTGCAACATTATTATTCTAATGTAGATGTGATTTTTTTTTAGTTCCTATGCGAAAGAGCATGAACCCTGCCCTTAGTACGAGAGACTCACAATTTATGGGTGAATATTTTCTAACGATGAAAGCAATAGATATAGCTGAAGCACATAAGCACAATTTAACCTGTAAATTACATGAAGAAGAGAAAATATTTTTGAATTTAGTTGAGACAAGGAGACAGAATTTCAAAAGAAGAGCTTCCGAACCTAAACCTCAAATACCTAACTGGGCTGAGGAGGAAGAGCATTATGCAAATGGCAAGACTCATGCTGCTATGTCCTTGGACTTTGAAAAGAAAGGGAAAATCTGTCTCCATAGGTTAAAGACTGATTATAACAATGTGTTTATTGGTTCCAGTGAATGTGAACATAATTTCTTAGTAATTGGGGGATGGGGACTAAAAGGAGGGACAGATCCAGTATTTCCTGGAATCTATTATGTGTGTGGTAATAAAGCCTATTTTAGGCTGCAAGACCATTGGTATGGGAGTTGCTATTTTGGAATAGTATTTCATAAAGTATACCATGTCAAAAGCATCACTGGAAGCAAATGAAGATAATAATGGACTAACGCGTATAAAAAGAGCTCGTTTTTCTGAAATAGTAGGTGATATTTTTGGTGCATTGATACCTTCAGTGGGAGTTCTTCTAAATTCACGGAAAATGTGTCAGTTGTCTACAGTAGTTGATCGGTTATCTACTGACACTGCTGGAGGATTCTTGATAATTAACACTGAATTAGTTGCGGTCAGAACTATGGTAATGCAAAATCGACTTGCTCTTGACACATTATTAGCAAAAGAGGTTGGAGTCTAAATTATTGAAAACACAACATTGTTGCACGTATATTCCTGATAAAAGTGTTGAAATTGGAAGATATATTTAAAATATTACGAAATTAGAAGAAGAGTTAAAACCACTGGAAATTTAAAGTGTAGGGAAGAAATTGACTAATAGTATTTCTAACATAGGTAGTTGGTTTTCCAACATAGGTAAAGGTATTCTAGGTCAAAAAATACTGCCCATAATGGGAATAACACAATTAGTATTAGTAATAATGTTTTGGCACAAATGCTGCAAAGGGAGAAAGAGATATGAAATGAATGAAAGGGGCAAGAAAAGATAACTCGAAGAAATACTGTTGGAAGAATTAAAAGGAGACCTTTACAAAAGAATGAGAGGATTACAATGCAAAACGGAAAAAGAAAGAAATTAAAGGGTTGAAGAAGAAATCGAGATGTGCTAAAGTTGGCATCTGATTCAGTAGAAATTAGTGATAGCATTAAATGCCATCAGAGAGGGGATTGATGGAGCAAGGTTTCGTATTAAGGAGACTTGCTTGTATGCAATCCTCTCAAATAACATGTAACCACGTCACCAATATGTTTTGTAAATACTAATATTGCATTATACACAACATACTGTATCTAGGGGAATGCTTTCCTATGTGTATTACTAACAAGTAACCCGAGTGTTTTAAAATGGCCTCCAAAAAATGCGGGAACTTCATTGCGCATGTGTCTACTGCATCTACGTAGTATGACGCCTTCTGTGCTTGGGGGGAAACTTTGCAGCTGTGCAGTAGCTTTAATATGGCCGCTTGAAACCCACATGATAATGCACATGCTATTGCTTAAATTAAACCTTATAAGTTCTACTAAAAACAAATGCGAAAGATTAAAATAAGTAAATGGGGATAGAGTAGAGATACGTGGTATACAGTGAAATCATTTATTTTCGCATTCAAACGTGTCCTTTTCTGACTTTATTATTAGTTCATTTTTGGACCTCGGAGGGTGACTGAACTCCCTACCCACGTGTCCAGCGCGCATGCGCATAAAAACTTGCAGGAAACTATGATGGCACACTTGAAACACAGCCAAGGCCATACTGGACGAAGACGCCTGGGAAATCAACCTATTGACCCGGACAAGAGTAACAATATTAACAAAATGTACAACTTGTATTGATCATAATGTGAAATGCGGGTGGGAATAAAGCTTTGGGAAAGTAAATTAAGGGGCAGAAACATAGAACAATGGTCCAAAGAGAAAATATGACTTTTAGTATGGTGTGATGAACTCACCTCCTTACCCTGTCCAATTAGAATAAGGCAAAACACGAATATTGAAACTTTTGGGAGTGGTACATGAACACAGAATAGTATAATTGAGGTAAAGTTAGTTAACTCTCGCTTTGAGTCAGACCTGTCATTCCGACTCGTCACAGACCCGACACGTATGCTGCCACAGACTCTGTCCGAGACGCTGTCTCAGACCCTGCAGATGCCAGAGACCCTGCTCGAGAGACCGAGATACTGATCGATAATCCAATCATCTAGAAGGGGAATTTCAGAAGAGAAGATCGAGGAGAGTAGTGCCAGAGAGGGGTGCGATGCTGGCGTTGCACTTAGAAGAGGTCACCTTCCCAGATCTGAACCTGTCCTGATCCTCAGTCTGCCACCTGTCCCGGTGGACTCCATCTGGCCCATCTTCAAGGAGTTGGGTTCATCTATCACCCTAGGTAAATATAATTCTGTGAAACCTGTCTTTGTACCTGCTCTCTTTCCCCCTCTTTTAAAGGTGCTGACATCATTGACCTTTATTTGTGACTAGTTTTATTGAATTTTAATTTCTTCTTGAAGGAAGAAGGTGTCGACAGTAATTGATTATGACTCACAAAATTATTGATTAGATAAAGATTTTAAAACTTTTTGAGTTTGTGGTCATTTCGAAGGAAAGTAAATGTCATTTCTACCTTAAACTAGCTCAGCAACCTGATTCATTGAGTAAAGGAAATTTATTGACAGAAAAATCGAGTTGGTAAGATTTGGTAAAGGTGGATATCAAATTACAGATAAAATCTCAAAATTGATGACAGTAGGTTTTTATTAGCTTATCTGTATGAATGTTATGGGCCCAGGTGAGTATTAAGTATGTGTGTGTAACCCGAGCTGGTAACCCGCTCCAACAGTGTCACCAGGGCTTTAAGTGGAAGCTTTTTCAATATTATATACAATCCATATTTGCTGCTTATTATGCAACTAACAACCATTGACAAAGCCAATAGTCCTGACTTGTTGTAGGTATGATGTTATTTGTTGGATCATGTATCTGGATGCAATGACAGAAACAGCAAAATAAAGTCTGGTGGCACACTATGCTAAGTCCAGACTTTTAGCTTAGGTGTTTTAAGCCACTTCCTTAATTAAATTGGCCATGCCCTTTGAAAGACCCCCAGTTTTTTCATCCCTCTTAAAGCCCTGGGCACAGGGAAAAAAGAAATGTATTTATTTTTGTGTGGATGTGCCTGGATGTATTTTACGACTGTATGAAACAGAAAAAGATATTTTCTTACTGCCTATACACTGGTGGAAGAACCACAATGCCACTTCATCTTACAGTATGCTCAGGAGGAAGCCACGCTTGTGTGGGCCGTGGATTAGAGGGGCTGCAACTGCCCAAGGTTTGTGTGGGAGGGTAAAAAACTATGACATGCTTCTCACATGACACCAGGTGCATGTGCATAAGGAACATTAGGCTAGTAGCACATTGAGGATGCAGGGAAGTACGTGAGGATGGCATGAGCACTGCGGGGGTTAAGTTTGCTGTATTGGCCTGTGACACCACCTTAGCTTGAAGAGCAGTGCGAAGGAAGGCAGTTAGTTTGGAAAAGCAGACAGAGGCAGTAAATTTGGAAAGAGGGTGAACGGGACCCGCCCAGTTCGGGGCCAGGGGCATAATGCAGATTCCTGGCCCCCTTTTACAAAAAGGGGGTGCTTTGACAGCCTCAAGCGTTAGTACCTAGGCGCTGTAACTAAAGGAGGGGGAGGGGGAGAAGGTGCTGCAACACACTGAAAATAACCATGCTGGAATTCAGAAGGTGAATGAGCAATAAAGATGCCTTTAATTTTTGTTTTTATCTTATCACCTTTGCTGTGAGTGTTCAAAGGCAAAGTTCAAATGTCAGGCAATTGACAAATTGCTCCTTATTCTTTTAACATGGAGATTGGTGTTTACTTTGTTTCTCTGAATGCAAAGTGAGAGGATTTTGTAAAGTGAACTATCTGAAAATCTTGCTGGGGCACAAAAACTGCAGAAGGAAAGGCTGTAGGATATTTTTTTTCCTAACATGTAACATTCCTGTAAATCAGTAGCGGATCCTCAATTGGGGCGTGGGGGCATTGCTCACTGCTTTCTCGAAGTGCGAGAAGACAGAAACATAAAGGTAAAAGCACCATTTTATGTTTCTGCTTCTCGCACTGCGAGAAAGCACTATGCCTGGAGTGCCTGGTTGTGGGAGGGCGGGTGCGCGGTCCTAGTCACGGGCAGGGAGGAATGGCTTGCCCACTGTTGTGGGTACTGACTGCTTTGGTCGGGCCCAGGGCAGTCATGCGCACTCCCCCTTTTTAGGTCTCGCCTGGCGTAGGCTGCGCGCATGCGCAGTCTCGCTGTTGAGATTTAACGTATACGGGTATTTTCTGTAAGGGCTTTAAGCCCCGCCCCTCTTTTCCATTGGCTTGTGTCACCGTTTATGGTAAACGGTGCCCAGCTATTGGAACAGAGCTGTGCATGATGTATTTGCTCGGCTTTTTGAGCCGTCGCACTTGGACGGGCTCGCCTGAATTACGTTTGTCGCAAAAGGTTTCTTATCTTTATGGGGCCAAACTCATGGCCCCATAAAGACAAGAAACCTTTTACCAGGCGAGGCCGTCCAAGTGGGACGGCAGAAAAAGCAGAGCAAATACGTCATGGCAAGCGCTTGTTTGTGCTTTCAGGCGAACGGTTAACTATCTGCTGTCTCAGCTTGAGGACATGTGAGGGGTCACTCGTGAATACTTTACATGTCTGCAAGGCTATTTTCAGGGGTTTTTTTTCAACCGTTAAAACAACTAGCATTTGGCACAACGGTTATTGGCTTTTAAAACATTGCGTGCATGCCTTAAGTCATGGTGTGCTCGCGGCGCATGTCCATGGCGCATGTACCTTACCTCATGCATGGAGCAGCTAAGGGATCTTCTGTGACGATGTCCTTTCTCTGCAGTTCCCTAGTTGATGTCGGACGCTTTCCAGCATGGACGCGACTTGAGCCACCCGGCAAGCGTCACCACTGCGTGCCGCCATCTTGAGGTTGGAGGCAGCACAGAAGCTCAGGGGCTGCGTAGAGTCTTGTTTTGTCCAGCCTGTTTTGGAGCTCGTTCGGCAAGCCATGAAATGTGCCGTTGCAATGATCTTACTTCTCCTCCATGCTTTCAAGTACAAACTTCAAACAGGAATTTTTTCAGAGGAGGTAAGTTTTAGTTGTGGGTGACTTTCTCCGCCTTTCAGTAGTTTTCAGTTTGGCGGGCTGAGCTTGCACGGAGCCCACAGCAGTCGGTAACACACCTTCGACCTGGATGTGACGTGGCATGTCAATTCAGCTGTTGCGGGGGAATTTTTCTGCCTATCTGTGTATTGTTTTAGAAATTATTAATGTTATACAGTTTTTCATGTAATGATGTATTTATTGCCTATATATGAATGCATGAATTCTGCAGTGTTTTACTGTGTACTTTAGAGAGCCTGGAGCGCATTTAGGAGGATGCTATCTTTCTCTTCTGTATTCAAAAGGGCCGTGATCACTGGAAACTTGCAGTGTAGGTGCGTTATTTTCGCTGACCGACATGCCCCAGGCAGATGCATCTGTTTGCTTGTCAGACAGAGAATTAACACACTAGCGGTGGTTGGGAAGTTTGACTACATTTAATCCACTCCTGCTTGCCCTGGGCCTGTGGCACAACAAATATGGCTCCCATGCCTAAGCACCCTGTCACACTTCTGTCCCAGTCTTCAACATCAGTGGCAGAGACTCATTCAAGCATGGCATGCATCACTTTTTTGTATCACTGGGTGGTCTCCAAGGCCGTGTCTTTCCACAAATATTCCTTGTCGCATGACGCCAGACGGGTGCTCTGGAAAGCAAACCTCATTGAAGCTGTTTGGCAGTTGAAAGCTCACAGAAGGGCATTATTTATTTTATGAGTAAGTAAACACTGGGGATCGGAAATTGGAGGTGCGCAAATTTACGTGGTGTATGGTTTCATTAAAGTTGGCACGTTTCAAGTTTAAAAAAAATCTTTTATGACATGCCTTGAGAATTTAATCTGTCTAAGTCGCTCATTTCTTCTGGTATTCTACAATCTTGCCGTAGTTACTCTGCGTTTGTTTGGCGCTTTGCCATATTTACTAGCTGCATGCTCAGCATACATAATGTTGTGTGGAGTCTTTATTAAATTTCATACTTTACATTTATACTACATTGGTTGGTACACATCCCTTATTTTTGGGAATGCGTTATGCGCTGGAGTTGCCCATTTTCTTAGGTTAGCCTGGGTACCCCTTACATAAGGGAGTTCCCAGTGTCCTAGAGGGTGGTGGTCACCCATTTCTTGGTTATACATTACACACCCGTACATAAGGCTGATCTCAATGTTTTATTGGGTGGTGGTCACCTATCTTTAGGTTTGTAGTTACGCACCTTTCCTGAAGGGATCGACATATAGGTGGATTTGGTCAGTATTTGCATTGAACGTTTCACATCCCTTACACTTGGTATTACACAATGGGTTCTGCTTGCACATTTTTGTGTGCCCAAGCATTGAAAATCCAATAGGTCTCGCCTTTGATTAAGTTAAAGCCATTCGCTTTGCTAATGGTATTGTGTAGCAAAGCAAATGGCTTTAACTTAATAAAAGGAGAGACCTATGGCATTTTTTTTTAGTTAAGTAATTTTTATTGAAGATAAAAACACACAGGATAACAAATACAAATGTAGCCAGTAGGAGTAAGTAAATTGTAAAACATGCCAGCAAATATAGAAGGTGACTATACAATAGGCTAATACTACGAAAGGAGGAAACAGAATTTAAACAGTATAAACAGTAAAACTTAAAAGTTTGCTAAGAACAGGCAATAAGAAGCAAAGCATAGTATACCACAAAGAAATATAAAACTCCTAAAAAGGTAATAATGCGAATATACTATTTAAATAGAAGAGTGAAGATTTTTATCAAAAAGGAGAGAAGGAAAGAGAAAGAGGAAAAGGATAGGCAGAGAGAGAAAAGAGAAGTAAAGGAAAGAGAGAAGACAGAAAGAAAAGGAAGAAGAACAAGATGTTAAGAGTAGATAGAGACTATGATGTTGATGATAAGAAGGATGTAAAGGGTAGCCATAGTAGGTCGGATTTAATTTGTACATGAATGGAGGATTGAGGGATAGAGGCAATTCTATGTTCGTCACAGATATAGTTCCACCAATGAAGAAAGGATAATTTAGAATTGTCTTTCCAGCAAGTGAGTATGACTTTAAATGCCACAGCAATGAATAAGTCTAACAACGGGGGAGCAGGAGTAGCTAGATCAAAATCTGGTGAAACAGTGCCCAAAAATACATTTTGAATATTAAGTTGTACATTATTAGGAAAGATCCGTGTACATTTTGACCATATCTCCTTCCAAAAGGCATAAACTTTAGGACAATAAAATAATACATGTATTAAGGAGCAATCAGCATTAGGGCAAGACCAACAAGATGATGTGACAGAGTGATTGAATTTATGTAACAAAAGAGGAGTAATGATGACTCTATTAAAAATAAAAAAGAGGGATTGTGTGAGATTTGCAGCTTTGGAGGTTTTGAATAGTTTCTGCCAAAACTTATCCCATTGTGATACTGACAGAGTCAAGGAAAGGTCATGTTCCCACTCTAGTTCCACCTTAGATTTGACCTGTGTACAGATAGGAGTAGATAGAGATTTATAGATATAGGAGGCACTAGGAATAGTATCGGAAGAAGTGTGAAATAATGAAGAGTCAGAAAGAGAGGAAGGCGGAGTTGGAGGAGAAGAGAAATACTGTAGACACTCCTGTAGAATTGGGGCTAGCGTATCATATTGCAGAATACAGGAATCAGGAAGATTGAAGGTAACTTGTAACTGATGGAAAGAGAGAATTACATTGTTGACAATTAGTTGATGTACAAAAAGAAGGCCCTTTTCTTTCCATTGTTTGTAATAGAATGACTTGTGGCGAAATTTAATGTACTTGTTAAACCAAAGTGATGACGCTAGAAAAGATTCATAATTATTCAGGTTCTTAAAGAAAAGTGTGTGTAACAACATTTGGGAATGTTTCAAAATAGGATATTTGGAAATAAGAGTACAGTTAGTCATGTGTACAACATCTCGTATTGAAAATTCATTAAGCAAGGGACATTTAACATTAACCCAAGAGGGTTTAGGCAAGTCTTGATAATCCCTAGATAAAGCATAAAAATTGACGAATCAAGAAACCTATGGCATTTTTAATGCTTGTTGTCTATGTAGGCTGCTGCATGCAGCCAACATAGAGAAAATGGCCTGGCTGGGGCGCTCTCTACGCGCCTCACCAATCGCTGCCATTGCAGCGTTGTGATTGGCTTAGGGTAGGGGAGAGAGGCTGCCTGCTGACTGCTTCCTGTGTTCCTCCAGGATTCAGAAAAAGTGGGAGCGGCGTGATACTGGCGGTAAGGTAGGTAATTCTTTATTTTTATTCCCCCCCGCACCTCCCCTGTCTCGCCCTTGAGCAAGTTTCCTAAAAAAAAAGATGCCTGTCCCAGTGTCCGGCCTGTACAATTTCGTAGAGAAGCCGTACTAAACCAGTGATAGAAGTGAGCGGGAACGGAAGGGCACGGCGTTCCCCTACTTTTCAAATGCAACACAGTCCGTTCCCCTACTTCTTTACTTTAAACATGCGTCCCAGGAACGCAATAATAGTCCTAATTTAAACACTATTGTGCGATCGTCGAGCCCTGTGAGTTGCACATTAAGGAAGGTGTCTGCAGTTGCCACGACCTCCTCCCCCTCTGTGTCTGGGGGCAGGGGCCTGCAAAGCAACACTGTAGGAGCAATCAGTCAGCAGCGAGAGTGCGATTTACACCTCATTTAGTGAGGAGGCCCCCTGCCTGCCCCCACTGTGACCAATACAATAGTCACAACAGGATGAATTTTAGGCACCACCCTTGATCTCATCTGCCCTTAATTTTCGGCTCACACGGACTGACTACGTCAAAAGGAAAGGAAAGGCACTCCGTTGTAGAACTCCTGGCAGACTTTGTCCAAACCATGGCGCTTTAAAAAACAAGCATTTACAATGCAATAGGTGTTGTATTTTTAAAACTTTGACCTATTGGTATTATAAATGACAAAATCTTTTATTATTGCAGGTTTTTAAAACATATATAAAAGGCATTGTCATTTACAATACCAATAGCTCAAAATCTCACAAATGCGAGACCTATTGCATTGTAAATGCTAGTTGAAGTTGGTCATGGTGCAGAATAGAAATGAAGTGCCAGTGCTGACATTTCTACCAGCCAAAACTGATGCACTCTGGGATGGAAACCTCAGACCATTTGGAAAGTCGTCTGTGGGCCACCCAAGCTCTACAATGCCATATCAGTGACAGATAGCACAGGCAGCCACAGTGTTACTGGTTACATCTATATTTGCTCTGTGCTCCCACATGCCACACTGGGACTATATGCCCAAATTATGCCCTCGTTGGAAGGTATGTTCAGGTCTCTCTCATAAGGTGTGTTCCCAGGAATTTCATGTAGATGCTTGTAACATTGCCAAAATAAGGTGTGCCAGTGTGTGCGTCTCCGATCGCATATTATGCTTTGTCTTTTGTTTCCCCCAAACCACTTATTTTGGTCTTCCAGCCTGCTTGAGCCCCTTTTGTGGAGCTCTCGCCTTGCCAACATGTGGGTAGTCATCCCTCTAACTCCATTCTTCAGGCCTGAGAACTCACCTACTGACAAACGATAACTTGGGAATACCTCTCTTCCCTCTTACTAAACTGTGCGTCAGCAGGAGCAACCTGTAAATATGTCATTTACCCTAACAGCATGTTTCCCATGTTCGCCTCTCACTCACCACTTATATAATGTCTTCGCATGCGTGCAACTGATACATTTAGTAAAAACCCAATTCAGCACTCTGGCCTGCATTGCCCCAGGGAACCAACAAATATGAATCAAAATAAAGAGCAAAGTTATAGGAGCTGGTGTTATATGAACAAGTACAGCGATGAAAATAATCACGTATTTTTATTTATTTATTTATTTATGTGTTTTATAGAGCGCGAACTTGACCCGTTAGGGTATCAGAGCGCTTTACAGGGGAGCAAAGCAATATACAGACAGATTTAGAGTCGACCAGTTACAGCTCAAGTAGCAGTATAGTGCAGGAATATATATACACAAAGCATGTATTTACATTTTACATAACCGATTACAAAGAGCGACAAACCATATTTACAGAGTACATTTTCAATAATTCTGACCCGGTCCCAAGATTCTGGTGTTTCGGGAGACCCGGTAGTTAGGGGGGAGGTAGTGGGCCGTCATAGGCTATGCCAAAGAAGTAGTTGAGGTAGTGTTAGACGAGAAATTTGCCCATAAGGAAGATTTTGGCATCCTTTTTGAAGTGAGACAGTGAGGGGATTCTTCTGATGTGGGGTGGGAGAGAGTTCCATATTCGTGGAGCAGCCCCTGAGAAGGCCCGATTGTACGTTTTTTTTTTCCGAAAACGTGCAGGTTGGAGCAGGAAATCCCTGGCGGATCTGGAGTTTCTGGTTCCTCCGGAGATCATGAGTTTCTGTGTCAGATATGCGGGGGAGTTAGAGTGTAAAGCTTTGTGCGTGATGCATGCTAGTTTGAGCTGTATTCTTGCCTCCAAGGGAAGCCAGTTGAGAGCTTTCAGGTGTGGGGAAATATGATCGTATTTCCTAGTGCCAGTCAGTAGTCTGGCAGCCGCAACATTTGAGGTGTGTTTAACACTTCAAAAAAAATAGTTTTGTAAGTTTAAAATAACATGAAGAAACTGCCGGCCAACTCAAGAGGGCCATCAGAATAGACATAGTTTATGAAAGGTTTAAGGAGGCGTGGGGAGACTGATATTAAGTGAGGGCGTGCAAATGTGTCACACACTGAAATTATTTGCGGACATTTTGAGTTGATTGCTCTTTATTCAAAGGTTCATATGCATAGTATTCCACGGATCCCATTAAGGTTGTAATCCGTGATTTTCCTGCTTGACCCACAACCGTCATGTGATCTGTCTGCACATTTGCAGCTGTTAGGATCTGGGCATAGATCGCAGCTACTTTGTGTCCATAGATTGTTGGGCCCCGGCTTGGGTTGTGTGGAGTAAAATTCCCTTTAACGTGGGTGTTTATCTGCTAATTACAAACCAGGTAAAAATGTACAGATCTGTATATGGGACTGTGTTCATTCACCGTGGGATATAGACAGGACCACTGGAATTATGTGACAATGATGAACCAAATTATGCAACTGGGTTGACTAATTTATGCAACAAGAAAAGGCATGTTACGTTATGCGGTGTAAAACGGCACATATACATTATTATGTCTTTTTGTGCATGTTAATACTTGGAAAAGGTTCCACCTCCTTCCTAACAGTGTAGCACTCAAATACTGAAATAGACAATTAAAAGATGACCAATCAACTTTTGCAAAGCCCCCCCACGTACGCCAAAACGTCGCGTGTTTTTTAGTAAATTGTCATGCATTCCCGATAGAAACAGAATTTTGTTTTGATAAAATCTGCAAGTTATGGATGATGTGGCTAATCCATAATTATGTGGAAAAAACACCCCCACAGAATTGCATAGTTCAACCTGCCCGGTATATAAAGTCGAAGTCAACTACATTACTACTCAATCCAGTTCATTTTTGCTGGCTACTGGAAGTATGTGATTGTGCTGCTGAGGAGATTTCCCTCATAAATATGAATATTCTGCACTTGTATAATAATTGACCATCTCAGGCATAATATACAGCTGTGACCCAAACAATTTTGTTTCTAGCTCGAGCCAATGTGAGATTCGTAAGAGAAAGCGCCCAATGTGGTGTCGTTAAGTGTTAGACATCTTGGAAAGCTTAACCAATCAACTTTAGTTACTGATTGCAGCATTCGGATTATATTACACTGGTACGCATGGCAGGCTGTGTAGCTGATAGAGTGTGATCTCTGTTTTGATCCCACGTGGGAAGTGCTCCCTTGTCATGCGTGATGACCTTGGAGGAGCGGTTACCCAGTTATGGGACGCAGGATTTAGCAGTGTGTCTAATGGATGAACAGTGAGAGAAAAGTAGCTTAGCCAGTGCCTGTTTTTATTCTAATGTTAAGAGTTTTGTTGTCATGAGTCAAATTCCTGCAAGTACACCAAACTAAGGGGCATGTTTACGAGGACCTTGCATCCTGTTTGCACCACGGAACGCGGTAAATGCACAACGCAAATCTCCAAGTCATATTTATGAAGCTACTCATAGCCACTTTGCATGGCTTTGAATAGTTTCATAAGTATGAGTAATGCGACACAGTGCAAATCGCCGCTTTTCCTTCCTCTGCACAAGGGACATGTTGTAATGGGTGATCCCATGCAACTCCTGTGGATTTTGATACTTTCCTAGATTTACAATGACTTGTAAACCTGGGAATCTATCAAAATCTAACGCCTCCCCAATGGAGGCACAACAAGGAGAAATATCTTTATTTCTCCCAGTTGTTCTCTCTTTCTATATGTGCAGCACACATGGAAAGAGGAAAAAGCCTCTCAGGATTGTTTTTGTGCAGGAAGGTGACCCTTCCTGCACATAAAAAATCCTGCATGCAACCGGGTGCCTGCATTGGCGCTAGGCTGATGAAACGGCGCCAGCACAGGGGAAAAAGACAGAAATGGACAATATTGGATAAATACGGGGCATTCCTGCCCTTTTCCTGTGACGCAGGGCAGCATAGCAAAATAACTTGTTGTGTTGCCCTGTGCCACCATTCCTGTATATATACCTCTAAGTTTGTAAACTACAGTCTCTCTGCTTCATGCACAAGCACTTTTAACATGTGCTGCCTGCTTTGGGGCCACTGCAATTATGCAGCAATGGAGGACAAAATTATGTTGCAGTGTTGGCTAAATTATGCAGCAAAGAAAGGCTGCTGCGTAAAGTGTGGTACATTTTCTGATACTTTATTATTTTGACTTTTTTACACATACTAACAGTCTCTGCAAAGCTTTTGCCTCATTAACACCAGTTTAACATACAAGTGCAGCAGTGAGAACGGTGACCAGTCAACCTTTGTGAAGGGCCTTCTACTTCACAGCAACACAAGTCACGTGTTTTTATCCGTTTGATGTTGGGGAGAGGAGTTGGCCTAACGGCTAGGGTGGTCAACCTTGATCTGGGGAACTTGGTTCGAGTCTCGGCAATGACGATTCACTTAATCTCCCCGTGTCTAACAAAAATGAATGTGTACTCATGTAATGCAACTGTGGTGTTGTTTAAAGTGCTCTGATACCCGATTCGGGTCAAGTTTGTGCTATATAAAGCTCTGTACAAAACAAAAATGTTTTAGTTAAAACCATCAGATTATGCAGCCGATGATGATTTATGTGGAAAATATGACCGAAATATTATTATGTGGAAAACATTTGCAAACTAGGATATTTTGTTATTTATGTTTGAACTTCCTCATGTAGTCTATGTTGGGTGGTATTTCTAGACATCTACAGTGCTCGCGGTTAGACAAAGGATGAAGGTGTCTAATAGTGATTGCAGAGGATGGTAGTCTGAAGGGGAGAAAATAACTGATTGAGATAAACCGAGGACCACTGCCTATTTCTGACTCTAGCAATGTTTGAGTCTCATAATTTCAGAATTGATGCATTTGCATTTCTCATTGCTAACTAACTTGAATAATAATTACACAAACTACTAATATAATAATTGTATCTCATTCATCTGATACTGCTAAAAGCATCTGCAAAATCAACAGGCCTAGGTTGCTTTAGGTGTATATTTTCATTTTTGAGTGCTATTTCTAGATACAATAACAAGAAACCAGGAATCATCGAATGCAGGCTTCATGACATGTTGCATGAAGCACAAAAAACGTAGGACTACAATTTTGCATGGACCGAGGAGCTCAGAATGATGTACTCAACAGTGCTTCCCAACATGTGGGGCCTCCTGTCATAACATTTAAACCCAAATTTTATGTTCAGAAATGGTTAGAAAAAGGGAGAAGTGCTGATGAAAGAACCCTCATGAGTTGGAACAAATGGCACCTGGTTCCACTTATAAGCGTATTTGGGACATTCTGTGATTGAAAATGTATCCTACATTGTAACTGTATTTTAATGTCATAAACTAATATATTAAACCTCAAATAAACGTGTATCCAATGGTTGTATTAACTAACGCTATAAGCTGTAACTGGTCAGTGAAATGCCAAACATACTAAAAATTGGTATCTTTTGCTATTTAAGCCACACCTCTGACTCCGCCCACTGACCCAATCCTCTGATTATTCCCGCCTCCTGATGCTCCACCCACAGTTCCCCTACTTTTTGTCCCCCACTTCGACCACTGTACTAAACAAAGGGGCACCTGCTTCGTGACACAAGATAATGGCACAGTCTAAATCGCGTTTGTATTTCAACATGAAAGAAAACAAGAGTTGATAAACTGCATAACAAACGCTTCCGAAATGTCCTTATGATTAAAAAGGAGTTTTCAAAGCAAACGAGACGCCGGCTGCGCTTCTGATGCGCACGCAGATGTTGACGGTAAAAGGATTGCCCATGACTGTACATCAGACATAACATTTACACCAGTGCTAAAAAAATAAAAGGCATTTTGTATCACTCGGTCCATATAAGTGTTTTCAGACCGGAACAAAATTGGCCACTGTAAATGCTGCTTCAAGAACGGTACAAAAATGGCCAGCACCGCACCGGTGCAAAATTCCCACTGAACCTGGGCAAAACTGCCTGGCTCTGTAACTGAATATTGCAGGTGGACTATTGGAATGTATTCATAGCAAGATAAATGAGCTGTTTTTTTGTGGGTACTGTAGAACAAATGTGCTTAAAATATGGATGTATACCGATACCCAACCATTAAATAAACCCCAGGTTTAATATTTATTAAGAGAAAGCATGCCTTGCGCGCAGAGACCTTCCTACCAGCTCCCTGACAAGGCCCCTCTTCGCCTGCTGGTGTTCTGCGCGTCCATTTATTTTGAAATCGGCTCAGCCTATCAAGGCATTCTTTCCTCTTCGGATATGACAGCAATTCTCGAAGGACCTACTCAGGGGCATATTATCAAGACAGGCAATAAAAGTATTGTGCTATGGGAACATTTTACAGGGCAATTTTATGTCATATATGACTGGAGGACCGGCTAATCTATCAACCTGATTACACTCGAGACGCAGCACCCTAGAACTAAGAATGGACACCGAACTGACGTTCGATGAGAACACATATGCGGCGATACTAAGAACCCCATCACTACTAGCTGAAATGGTGGATGCACAAACCGTAAAAAACTCTGATGACTGGGAATCACTCTCTGCGAAGAAAAAAGAACAGATCAGGACGGCCCTACATGGGGCCTTTATGACCTGAGAAAGAATACGGCCCCTCGAGGACTCGTGGTTACCAACGAGCCAAGACTGTTCCTGAACAACAAAGAGTTTAGGATCAACTGGTCAAGTATTACATGGAAGTGTACCAAAGATTGGCTGGTGTTAATCATCAATACGGCTAGACAACTAGCAGATGCCCTAATGTTGAAATACAACAGAGTGAGAGCAAATTGAAGACCACAGTTCACATCACTGTCTTCAAAAAGAAATTAGAAGAAATCAACAACGACCAGTCGAGAAACAGTATATCCATACACTACCGACTAATACTATGAGAAACCTCCCCAACAACAGGCCACCATGCGTCAACAACACTTCAGACCTACCCCACAAAACTGGACCTTCAGCTCGGGTGATGAGAGGAGTGACAGCAGCAGTGATGAGAGCACTGGAGGACAATACATCAGAAAACACCAGAACCCCAAGCAAACGATGTTTGCCCCGCCTATGCATCCATTTTTGGTTTTGGCCACAACAGTATTACCCACCTGGATTTGGTTTCCAACAAGGTCCGCAGCCTTTTTTATTCAGGGGCAGGGGAAGAGGCAGACAAAAACCAAGAAGAACACCCAGAGTACAGTGGGAGAACAAACCCACAACCAGTGGGGGAGCAGTCACACGGAGCAGGGGGACAGGCGGTGGCCCAGCAACGAACAAGGATTGACCAATATCATAAACCTAAGCGACTATACAATCAGCAAAGATGAAGAAACCGTACTCTCAAAAGGACTAGGCTTCGTCACCACTCCAAATAATGACCCATTTTCGCTCAACACTGAACTGGCACAGTTCTTTAGAAAGATCAAGCTGAGAGATTACTTTGGCGAATCACAAAAAGAGGATGATGGAAATTTAAACACGGGCCTACGGAAGGAGTTTACGTTCTCTCCACCGACTCAAAACATCTTGTGCAACGTGCTCGTCTTCTAACAAGCAGTCCTTAAGGAGGTCGAGGAAATTGACTTCAACACACTAAGGGGTTCCAGAACCTGACGAGGGGAGAGAGAACAGCACTCCAACAACTCAAGAACAATCATGAGTTAGTGATAAAACCGGCAGACAAAGGCGGGGCCATATTTCTAATGAGCTATACTATGTACAGGGAAGAGTGCCTACGCCTATTGTCGGACACTACAAGCTATGAGAACATCGGAATGACCCTACAACACGGATCATGAACAAAATTGAAAGCCTGGTCAGTGAAGGTATGACCAACGACTGGATCACCAAACATGAGGCGGAGTTCCTTGTAAACACCGAACCGAGAACACCTAGGTTCTACACCCTTCCCAAAATCCACAAAAATAGGACACCTCCTCCAGGAAGTCCTATAGTGTCGGGCATTGGCTCAGCACTAGAACCTTTGTCGCAATTTTGCGATTGGTTTTTAAGACCCATCGTGCAAAAGTCCCCTTTGTATCTCAAGGACACAAAAGATGTTTTATGCCATCTGCGGGATCTGGAGGTCAACATCAATGAGGACCTGTTCATAACCATGGACATCGAAGCGCTCTACATGAGCATCCCCCAAAGACGCACCCTGGAAGTGGTCGAACAAATCCTTTTGAATCAAGATTGGATCTACATGACAGCGAGACATTTCATTAAGGAATTTGCGGGGATGGCCCTCACCGAAATAGTTTTTGAGTTCGAGGATGTCCTGTACCATCAGATCAAGGGCACGTCTATGGGCAGCACTTTCACGCCCAGCATGGCATGCCTGTATGTCCACCAATTCGAGGAAGACTACATCTTCAATCCTAACAACCCCTTCGCTCAACAGATGAAAACGTGGAAGCGATATATAGATGACATTCTCATCGTGTGGCATGGAACACCGGAGGAAGCCACGAGTTTTGTGGAGTGGGTTAGCAGCAATGACAATCATCTCAACTTCACCCACACCATTGAAAAGAACCACGCTATATTCCTCGACTTGGATATCACCCTAACGACCGAGGGGATCGCCACTAAAGTACATGTCAAACCCACAGATAGGAACAGACTATTATTGTATGAAAGCTACCACCCGAGAGCACTGCGCCAAAATCTGCCAGTGGGACAATTTCTCAGAATCCGGTGAAATTGTTCTGAACTAGAAGCATTTAAATACCAGGCAGAACACCAGGAGACCAAGCTCCTGGCAAGACATTACTCGAAACAAATGGTCAGAAGAGCCAAGAAAAGGGCCAGGAATAACAATCGGGAAGCACTGCTGAATACCACACCCAAAGAAAAATCCAAGCGTATGGTATGCGTAACTACGTATACTCCTGTGTCAAACAAAGTCCAAAATATAATAAAGAAAAAATGGGCAATTCTCAACAGCGGACAACGACAGTGGGCACCCCCCCTGTTCCCCTTTAAAAGGAGTAGGAACCTCAGGGATGACCTGGTACACTCTAAAATCAAGCATGATATGGACGAATGTCAAAACACCCTCTGGAGCCAGCCAGGTCTAATCCCTCTACCACCCCTGGAGGGCACCAGCTTTTAGCGTGTACCTGTGTGTTTTTACCATATATCGTGGACCTGATTTACCAACACCAGGCTATGATATTGTGTTTCTTTTTCCAGAATGTCAAAGTAGAGCCTTCCCCACTCATCCTCCCATGGAGAAAGTAGGATAGTCACCTAGGATAAGCAAAGAGAGACAATCTCTCTCCTTCACAAGTGTATGAATGACACGTGTTTTGCACTTAGAAAACACCACGCACGCGTTAAAATGTGGTGATGAATGCTATTTCCGTTACAACAAACAGAAATCAACATATTCTGTGCGTGTTTGTCTCTTTTTCTACAAGCATTTTCTTTGGAGTACTATACCAACGGGATAGTGATATTTACACAACCCCCTTTAATGGTTGATCTTTATTTATTCACTTTCCATTTAAAGACGGAGCCCTTTAGATACATGGCCCTGATGAATGCTATGTACCCTTCAGGGACCCTTAGCAGAAACATGTTGACCACATCCAACACGGTGAAGGGATAATCAGTTCCCAAATCACCGCTCACTTCTTTTAATACCATACAGTTGCCCAATTAATTAACAGTAAGTCTTTACGACAACTGTAATGGTTTTTAAATCACTTTCACTATTCACGGGCCCCCACTTAGTTTAGAAGTGCATCCCTGTTGTCAGGTGTATGCCCACCCTCTATCAAACCGAGGTTTTAGAGGGCGAGGACGGCCTATGATGAAGCATGACACCAGGTGGTGTGTGAGGCCAGTCCTTCACTTTTTGTGAGATGCCCCCACCTCACGTGCATCTCTAAAAGTCCTGCAGTAATCCCAACTAGGGGCAGCCCCATTTGTGTTTACAAGGAGAAGGAATCCCCATGGGTTTGTTCAGTGGCCCCAGAGAATAAAGACTGAGGGACCCAACTTGGTTCAGTGAGGCAAAGAACTGACAAGTTCCCTGGCAGTGGTGGGCCATTGTCCATGTTCTATCACCCTAAGCAGGGAAGTCCATCAAGGTATTGATTTGTCTACCCTGACTTTAGGCTGGAGGGGGGGGGGTTGTGTTGAAAAATGGCCCTCTCTGAAGGGTCACCACAAACCTTTTGCCTTCCTCTTCTTCTTTTTCTGATCTTGTTTTTGTTGACTTTAGGACTCATGCACCGTACCACTGCTAACCAGTGCTAACATGCATTTGCTCTCTCCTCTAAACATGGTAACATTGGTGTTGTAATCTTTATCTTAAGTACTATGGTATGGTCCACCACCCCTCTCCTCAGGCCTAGGTTGGTATGGCCGACTGGAGAGGTGACAGTAGAATGTTGACAACCTAAGGTTCTAGTGCGAGGAGAGCGGATGACTGGAATAAACAGAGTTGTCTTACCTCATGCCTGATGACTCTTTCTTCATTGTAACACTGGCGACGGATCTGCGGAGGGGGCAGCCGGTCATTTCCCCTTTCTTTGGACTCTCCTGCGCATGGTTGGGAAACCTGTGTTCTTGTTCACCCCTATCGTGGGGTTTACTGCAGCCTTTTCACGGAGCGCCTGTCATTTTAACGGTGGTGTATCCGGCCAGGGAGGAGGTTCCTAGTGTGCTGGTGAAGAAGTGTCGACTTCTGTTGGCGTGCCTGCCACTTCTCATTCACTCAGAACTCTTTCTTTCTCCACCTGTATCGGAGGATCAGCGGCGTGTGGAGGGTTCCTGAGGAGAGCGCAGCTTCCGGGTGCTGTTCGGCGGTGGAGTCACGTGTCTACCAGCTGTCTTTCCCCTGTCAGCGGAGTCAGGAAACGTTGTTGTGACACGCCTCTTCCTTGGAGCAACCGGCGCACCAGCAGCCAGTGATCCGGCTAAAGGCATCAGTGTACGGAGCTTGGTTTCATCCTCTACAGCCAGCCAGCTTCTGCCTGTCAGGTCCGCCGCGCGCTCTGTGTGGCTTGAGCGTCCAGCCTGCGGTTAGCGGGTTGAAGGAGAGCGGGCTTGGGGTTTCCCTGGCTGTGTTGTTTTGCCGGTACCAGCCTTCAGAGAGCCAGCGTCGCTTCTCAAGTAAGATCTCTGTGTTTCGGCGAAAGCTGCGTCTTCACTGTGACAGGCACACATGTTCGTGCCTTCCTGGTATTTTCTACGCTGTGATGCGCACACACTGTGCGTGCCTTGTCATCATTTTCCTATGTTGTGGAAAAATGATAATGTGCGATGTGCCATGTTTCCTGCGCTGTGATGCATAAAGGAGGAAGATAACTTTTTTGCACATCCTTTGATAACTTTACAGTGGTGTTCTGGTGTTGAGGGAGAGTGCCGTGTGTCGCGGTTTCCCTCCTTTGGGTCTAAGTTGGGGAAGGGTCCTAGGTCCCAGGGCTTGTTACTGTCCCAGGGTGAGTTTATTGTGTAGTTTTTTTTTTCCCTTTCTGCACTGTGACTGGTGAGTGTGAACACCCTTTGTGGAATTGCTGTGTACCCCAGTTTTAATTTGCTGTAGCACATAATGGGTACTCCGGGGATGAGTCAACCTCCATCTTTTCTTAATGACTGTGGCGATCCGGAAATACATTGGAAGGATTGGACTAAACTGTTTGAATCCTATTTGATTGCCATGGGGGGGGAGAGGTTTTCTCCTTTGCGTAAACAGCATATACTTTTACATAATTTAGGGGTTCATGGACGCAAAGTTTATGAGACTCTTCCAGAGCCAGAGTTGGATGAGGAGGATGACGCGGATGTGTACGACATCACTTTGATGAAGTTGGAGCTTCATTTTGGTGACAAGGTCAATGTGGTGCTTGAACGCCATAAATTTTTTAGCAGAGTGCAAGGAAAGGGCGAATCTATAAATATTTACATAGCAGCCTTAAGAGGGCTTACGCAATTGTGTGATTTTGGTGACCTTAACGATTCGTTGATCAGGGATCAACTGGTAAGGTGTACGAACAGTGGGAGGGTGCAAGAAAAGTTACTTGCAAAAAACCCTTCTTTAAAGGATGCAATTTCCATTGCTCAATCTATTGAGCATACTGCTAAGTGTGTAAGGGAGATGAAAGTAAAGGAGGACGTAGTGGTGCCCATTCAATGTGAAGGATTGGAAGGGGAGGTAGGCAAAGTGGGCCTTAGGGAAAGCGTAAAAAATACCCCCATCAGAAAAGAGGGTCAGAATTTGAAGTGTTTCAGGTGTGGAAGCAATAACCACTTAGCTAACAGTCCTTTTTGTTCGGCACGAGGTGTTCTATGTAAAAAATGTAACAGAAGAGGACACTTGGCCAGAGTGTGTAGGGACGGGATAGGTAATACCTCTAGTTTGGGCAATCCTGTTGGGGAAACTCAGGCTAGATTCATTTTCCAAGTTAAGGATAGTCAAGAGTCTAGTAAGCCTAACTATCCCAAATGCATCATACACATAGACAGTAAGGCCATTGAGATGTATGCCGATTCGTGCTCTCCTTTTACGTTAATAAATGTGACAGATTTTGAGAACGTGCTGGGGTGTAGTAAGAGTTTGCTTAGCACTCCCGACATATCCCCGGAGGGGTACACCAGAGACCCCATTCCCCTTGTGGGCATGTTGAGTAGCCACATCGAATTTAAGGGTAGATCTATGGTGGGCAAAGTGTATGTGGTTGAAAGGGGTGCGAACCTTCTGGGGTGGCAACACCAGAAGGTACTGGGTATTATCTTAGACCCCAACAACAAGGATCAGGTCATCTTAGTTGACATCCCCATCAATGACAAAAACAAGTCCCTACAAGAAGCTTTTCCTGACTTGTTTACGGAGAGGTTAGGAAAACTAAAGGATTTTCAACATAGAATAAAAGTGAAGAAAGGTGCCAAACCTGTTGTTCAGAGAGCGCGCCCTGTGCCGTTGCGTCTGAGGGAAGTCCTAAAAAATGAGCTGGATAAATTGTGCGATTTGGGCGTAATTCAACCTATTGAGTCGTCGGAATGGTTGGCCCCCCTGGTTCTAGCTACGAAAGCTGATGGCAAGGGTATCAGGGTTTGTGTGGACTTACGCAGCCTCAACGATAACATCTGGGTAGAGAGGTTTCCCCTACCTAATATAAACGAGATGCTGAGCACTATGGGCAAAGGATGTTTCTTTTCAGTCATTGACTTGTCCATGGCCTACCACCAGGTCGAGTTACACCAGGATTCGAGACCACTTACGGCATTTTCCTCACCGTTTGGGGCCTACATGTTTCTGAGGATGCCATTTGGTCTTGCATCTGCGGCCTCGATTTTTCAAAAAATTATGCAGCAAGTGTTGAATGGCGTAAAAAACACCCTCTGTTTCCAGGACGATATTTTGATGTATGGGGAAACGGAAGATGAGCATGATACTATTTTAAACACAGTGTGCCAAAGGTTGTCCAGTGCCGGATTAACTGTTAAACTTGACAAATGCAAAATCAAAGTGACCTCGGTGGATTACTTAGGTCACACTATATCTAAAGAGGGTTTTAAGCCTAAATACAGTTTGATTCAGGCCGTCAGGGAGTCTCAGAATCCTACTAGCAAAGAGGAGCTGAAATCATTTCTGGGTTTAGTCGAGTACATGTCGAAGTATGTGAAGAATTTTGCTGACCTGTGTGATGAGTTGCGTGAACTGTTAAAAAAAGAGAAAGAATTTATTTGGGAGGAAAGACACAGCAGGGCAGTGGAGTTAATAAAGGAGCGCATCATAGAGTCACCTGCGCTAGGATCATTTGACCCTCTAAAGAAAACCTTTCTCACCACGGATGCATCCAACAAAGGTCTGGGTGCGATGTTATTCCAAAAGAGCCAGGGCAAAGATACCATTATAGCGTTTGCGTCGAGATCCCTCAACTCGGCGGAAAAGAACTATTCGGTCATCGAAAGGGAGGCGTTGGCCTGCTTCTGGGCGGTGAACCATTTTAAGTTTTTCTTGTGGGGGATACAATTTGTCATACACACTGACCACAAGCCTTTGACTTTTATGTTCTCCCCGAAAAGTGTACAGAACAATTCTCCACGCATCTCTAAGTGGGTTCTTGGCCTACAAAATTATTGTTTCAAGGTGGAGTACCTGCCTGGTCCAGAGAATGTAATCGCTGATTACCTATCCAGGTCACCTTTACCAGAGTTTTCCAGAGAGGTACAGTTAGACACACCCATTTTATCTTTGCATCTTTCGTCCTTGACAAAGGAAGAATGGGACGCAGGTGTGAAGGAGGACAAGGAAATGAGCATCCTCAGACAGTTCATCCTCAATGGGTGGCCGGAGAACCGTTCACAACTTCCGGAGGAAGTAAAAGACTTTTGGGAAGTGAGGTATGAACTGCCATTGGTGTCAGATGTGATACATCGAGGGGACAGAGCAGTTCCACCCAGTAATTTGAGGGACAAGATAATTGAGCTGGCCCATGAGGGACACATCGGTAGGAGCCTCACCAAGAACAAAGTCAGAAACTATTTCTGGTTCCCTAGGATGGACTCTATGATTGAGCACAAAGTAAAGGAATGCAATAGCTGTGCCAATAGCGACAAAAGTAAAATCACACGCAAAGCCCCTTTGTCTCCGGTAGAGGTTCCGGAGGTTCCTTGGACCAAGTTAGCAGTTGACATCATAGGGCCCATGGATGTCCTAGGGTCCCAAAAGAGATTCATGTTCGTTCTAGTGGATTACACTTCCCATTGGGTAAATTTTAAATTTACTTCGCAAACCACCACTAACAACCTTATCTCATTTTTGAAGAATATTTTTGCGTATGAAGGTATTCCGGCAACTTTGGTTACCGACAATGGGGTGCAGTTTACCTCTGAGGCCATGAATACGTTTTTGGTAGAGCTAAACATAAAACATGAGAAAACTGCACTCTATTGCCCAAGAGCCAATGGGTTGGTGGAAAGGACTAACAGATGGATTAAAGAACACATTCAATTGGCCATTTCCAGTGGGTTCAGGGTTGAAGATTCATTGAGAGAGTGCATATGGGCATACCACACCACACCCAATCTCATCACGGGTGTGTCACCGTTTGTGTGCTTAAGAGGAAGGGAACCCTGCACCAAAATGAACCCATACTGGTTGAGGGGTGGGGAAAAAGTGGTGCAAGTTCCGGGGGTGAGTAGAGAGTTGAGATCGCAACATCAAAGGAAATACAAAGGGTGGTACGACCAGACGCATGGGGTCAGACCACGAGAGTTCAAGGTCAGCTCCACAGTGGCGGTTAAAAGGCCAACACATGTACAACCTGGCTTGAGCAAGTACCATACTCATCAAAAGGTAGAGAAAGATGGGAAGAATGTGGTTCGCCTAGACAATGGTCAAACGTGGAGTAAGGACAGAGTAGCGGGCGTTTCCTAACCTTAAAAGAAAAATGGTGTTCGTAACATGGCCTTTTTGTTCTTATTCAATATGTTTTGTTTCCTTACTTTAAAAGACATGGTGTTTGCAATATAGCGTATATGTTCTAATGCAAAATGTCTTGTTTCCCCTATATAAGGAGATGTGTTGTAATCTTTATCTTAAGTACTATGGTATGGTCCACCACCCCTCTCCTCAGGCCTAGGTTGGTATGGCCGACTGGAGAGGTGACAGTAGAATGTTGACAACCTAAGGTTCTAGTGCGAGGAGAGCGGATGACTGGAATAAACAGAGTTGTCTTACCTCATGCCTGATGACTCTTTCTTCATTGTAACAATTGGCTTATCCACAATTGACATATTTAATTTATCTAGAAGTCCCTAGTAGAATGAACTACATGTTCCCAGGCCCTGTAAATTAAATGCTACTAGTGGGCCTGCAGCACTGATTGTGCCACCCACACAAGTAGCCCTTTAAACATGTCTCTGGGCTGCCACAGCAGTGTGTGTATTTTGCACTGCCATGTCAACTTGGCATTAAAAACCTCCTGCCAAGCCTTAATTCCCCCTAATTACATATAAGTCACCCCTAAGGTAGGCCCTAGGTACTTTGAGATCCTGTGTTGTTAGATGGTGATGGAAAATGGCCCTCTATAAAGGGTCACCCCAAACACTGTACCGTCCTCTTTTTCTGAGATTGTTTTTGTTGACTTGTGGACTCTGAACACTTTACCACTGCTAATCAGTGCTAACATGCATGCGCTCTCTCCTCTAATCATGGTAACATTGACTTATCCACAATTGACTTATTTAATTTATCTATAAGTCGCTAGTTGAGTGCAATACATGTGCTTAGGGCCTGTCCATGAAATGCTAATACTAGTGGGCCTGGAGCACTGATTGTGCCACCCACACAAGTAGCCCTTTAAACATCTGAGACCTGCCACTGCAGAGCCTGTGTGTGCAGCTTACACTGCCATGTCGACTTGGCATTAAAACCCCCTTGCTAAGCCTTAAACTTGCTAAGCCTTAACTCCCCTTTTATCACATATAAGTCACCCCTAAGGTAAGCCCTAAGTAGCCCATATGGCAGGGTGCTGTGTAAGTAAAAGGTGGGACGTGCACTTTGAGTTTTGCATGTCCTACTTGTGCAAAACACTTACATTAGTTTTTCACTTCTGTGAGGCCTACCCCTCTCATAGTTTAACACTGGGAATTCCTTATTACACTTATAAGCTGTAATTCATGATTGAGGAGGAGTAGCTCTGTCATATTTTATCATTGAAATGGTAATGTTAAGTTCTCGTTGCTGGCAAATTTGGATTTAACATTACTATTTTAGAAATGTCACTTTTTAGAAAGATGTAATGTAAAAGCATTCAGTGCACTCTTCTGATCCAACTACAATTGTATCACTGTCAATATTCTTAGCATGAGGGTGGGTGTAAACAAAAACTGAATTCCTGCACTCTACCAGTCTGGCGTTGTGTCACCTTTCGCACACCTGCTGTGTCCCCTTATGGGTTACATCTCTTTTGAATTCTTTTAGTTCTCAATTCTTTCAAACCAAATTGTGTTAAAGGGCTAAATTTCTTTTCACACATGGTTCAATCCAAACAATTTTTTATGTAATGATCTTCAATGCATTTCGGACCTATTTGGACCTTCATCAGGAGACAATATTCTAGGAAACAGAAGAGCGTAGAGTGGGTGAATTTATCTATCCAACCATAAATTATAATGTCAATGACCTTTCAAGTTAAATGTTGATCTTACCCGAATTTAGGTGTAATATGTAAAAGAGGTTCAATTCTTCAAGATGCTCTTGATGTAAGTAACAGTAAAATAGAGGGGCATATTTTCAAGAACGTGTGATAACTAGCGTAAGAGAAGCTTATTGCAACTCACCACATCGCAGTCCATTGCGGGAAAATAACACCTTCATAACGCGGCATTCCCAAGCCGGCGGAACCATGCGATAGTCCCACAATAACGCGTCAAATGTCCGCGATGAAGTCAATGCGACACCGCAAAAATGCGAACACCAATGCAAAAAAAGCTGCGATGAGGCCAAGCGCAATACAAAAATCAACGAAAAGCAGCCACAGGCCTGCCAATCCTACGCGTCATGCGGGGAAATGCACTATAAAAGAACTAAAAAACCACACCAAAACTCAATCAAACTGCGTAGCACCATGGATGCACCCGGACCGAGTGCAGAGGACAACCCGAACCTCACAAAGCCCCACAGAGGACCAGCCTGGAACCCCATGCTTGCGGAAGGGCAAGGAGAACAGGAAGAGAAAGACGGGGTTCAATCCACAGGAAGACCAGATCATCGTCACGGAGGTGACAGAACACTACCAACAACTGTTGCTGGTTGTCGTCCGACTTTGCACCAGGTCAGAGCAGGTGTTAGTTTCCTGCTGCTATCGCGCCTTATCGCATGTTTTGTGATCTTATCGCAGATGCAGCTGGTTGTTGAGAATGTTTTGGTGTGATGTTGTCATTGCTTTTTGCTTGGGAACGCCTACTCTGCATCTTATTAGCGATAGTTGCCGGGGTCATCCGTGGCAATATTTTTTGAGGATGCTATCGCAGGTAAACTGGTGGTATCGGCAGTTTGCACCGGCTTGTGAATGGGGCGATAGATTTATCGCGACTTTGACTGCGCTAAAGTGCTGTTAACTAGAGGAGAGCTCCTTGAGAATATGCCCCAGAATCTTTTCCTGTGCTCTATCCAACAGTCAGAATGCTTATGAAGGCATCTTACCGGATAAGGTAATGTGAGGATCTACAATGAATGTATCACCATGTTATATATATGAGTAATGATGTCAAAAATGTATGGTGCCCATATATTGTGACAAGTGTAGTGACAGGGAGTCCATCACCAAGAAATCAGTGCAAAAAGGTAGTGCCATGCTTAATACAGCATCAAAATACCTCTTTTTGCCAGTCTATCATAATAGTAAACACCCATGCACGATATGAGTCAAAATTAAAACAGTGCCCCAATTGTTCTACCGGCGTTTTTTTGCCCATATGTAGCATAAATTTGTTCAAGATCACAACATGCCAAATTATAATCCAAACGCTTGAAATAACCTTTGTTCACTCGACTTGTTAAAAAAAAAAAACGTGCATTCCATTGAAAATTCACTCTCAATTGTGAAATACTACACTAATTCTACATATATCAGTGATAACTTCAACTATATTCAAACACACGTGCAAATAATCTAGTAATGAAAACTCTGCAAGAGATTTACCCTGGGCTTGCAGATCAAGTAGATTAAAACGTCCCCAATGTGTTGTTTGGCATATGCCATGCGTGTCATGCTGGTTAATGCCCACTATAAACCTCGCAAGGTAAACAACCAAATCAGCCATCTTGTGAAGGATCTGTACTCTGATCCCTCTAGTTAATATGTATTTGAACGTGTTCAAAACTCAAATTCCCATGAAATTATAACTGGTCACCGCACAATGTGAATCGAAAGGTGCATGTCAATCCCACTCAAAATAGGGAACAGGCATCATCTCTCTCTGTGCATGTAACATGTATGGATAGTGTGATAATGTGTCATTGAACCTCTATTTTAAATATTGGCTGCTGAATGTGTATAAATTCCACTGTGTTGTAAAAATATTTATATGAAAAAGGTCATGGTTTAAACATGATCACGTCAAAGAGTAATACCGGGTCAGTAATGTGAATCCTTTAACCAAATGTTATATCATTCTAATTCAGTAGTGAGATCAAAGAATTATAACAAACAGTCAATACATCATTAATATACGGACCCCTTATATATTTCCCAACCCATGAGTTCATGGATGATTAAAGAATACACAAGAATTCCATTCAGTCATTCATTCCAGGCGATATCATATAGTTAAATCTTTTTATCCATTACAGTTTTCTCCAGAGTAATATATTACTGTTATCCACATCTTCCCTGATGGGTACTTGTTCTAGTATGGTAAATCTTACCTGACTTAAAAGGGACTTACATCTCACCTTCACTTCTTATTGGTCCGTGTGCTTGCCAGTTTACTTTCCTCCATTTCTATTGGTTGTAGCCTGGTCTCTCTCCTGTGTTTCTCTTATCAGTTTCCCATGACCTAACTACTCATTCCCTTCAGCTTTGGAGGGTGGTCCTTTTTTAACTTTTGGTTAATACTGTAATACCGTTTACTCTTTACATTTTCTTATCTTTCATGGCTGCATGCGTTTAGAGCATGCTTGTTGTTTTTATCATTTGTCTCGCCCTGTGTAAATGCATTATTTACCAATCTTGTCTCAGACATCTTGCAACTACTTATGTCATGCATTTTATTTAATATTGTTGTGACAGCAGCATGCATTTTATGGGTGTTTTTTCACTATTTATGCCTCCGATGCCTTTAAACTACTTTTCTCATTTTTGCTATTACACATTCTTTGAAAATATTGTTGTGCCAGCAGCACACACTATTTGTGTTTGCTGTCTGCATATTCAGCCTTTTTTAAATACATTTCTCCTTCCAATGCCTTAAAACTAATTTTGTTTTTGGTATTACGCATTCTTTGAAATATTGTCGTGCCAGCAGCACACATTTTATGAGTGTTTGATGTCTACATAGTCAGCTTTTATTAATACATTTCTACTTCCGATGCGTTAGAACGCATTTGGTTTTGCATTTATTTACTAATCTTGTCTCTGCCTTGCAACTACTTACATTGTTTTATGGAACATGCATTTTGTTGAGTATTGTTGTGGCAGCAGCACGCATTGTAAGCATGTTTTTCACTATATATGCCTCTAATGCCTTTGAACTACTTTTCTTGTTTTTGGTATTACGCATTCTTTGAAATATTGTTGTGCATGCAGCATGCATTTTGGAATGAAATGGATCAGAATATAAGTAAAAAATGTGGATAGGTAGTTGAAACACGAATTCTCACTATTTATCCCTATTCCTAGCAGCGCAACTTGTAGTCTGACTAAAATGTTAGTGCCATGCAACTACTGTTCCTTTCTTTTGCTGTAGTTTTCTGGTGAGGGCATTTGAGACTAAATTTGTTTATTAATTTTATATAGCATGAACTCTGCTCTGTGTTGCTTGTGGTGGTAAGCCATTACTATAGTAGATACAAGTTAATGATTGGTGATAGCACCTACTGTGACCCAAAGAAAAATTCACAAAGCTAAACTTTTGCATCACTTCCTGTTTGGGTGTAATGCAGTGGGTCTTTCAAGATGGCCAGTCCCTGGTGCCATTATGTAGAGTGTAGAAAAGTGGAGTATTATGTAGTGAGGCTGGTTAGGCTTCACTTTGTAATACTATCACAATACCCCAAAGATGGTCCTTGGATTTACAATAATAAATCCATAGCTCAGTCCTGGTAGTGTGGCACAGAGCAGTTAAGCTTCACTAGAGGCACATGTGTTAAGCATTTCGGAGTCCCAACATGGATGATAAGTAAGTGACATGACTCGATAGAAATCTGATTGCAATTCATAAAAAAATAAAGCAGATTTTTATATTTATATTGACACCAAGATGAAGACATTCAGATAAGTTATGAATTTTAGAACAAAAATTAAATTAGTGCAAATCCATACTGCAGAACTTTAGCATTGCGGTCAATGGTAAAAAGCACTAGTGCCAATCGGTCACATGTAGGTCAAGTTGCGTTGAACCCAATGGAGGTTAAGTGATGTGGGTCCCAGGAGCAGGCCATGACAGTTCGTTGAATTTGACCTGGCTCGCAGGGCCCAGGGACAGAGTCGCTCTGTCAGTCCCTGGCGCTGAAGCGGGAGCTGCGGGAAACTGGTTTTACCGATGACACAGTGCTGGCGATAAAACGGATGCAAAAAGTTGACAACTGGGCCACTGTGGTGGTTGGTTGAAGGTGCTGCGGAGTTCCCTTGGGTTGCGGCGTTGAGTGAAGGTATGGGTTGTTGGACTGGCCACCAACAAATCTTGGCAGTAGTAAGGTCAGCGAGAAGTTGTTTTGAGGTCCGGGGGCAAATGGTAGCCACCTGAAACTTGCTGGAGGTCAGGACCACGTTTCCCACAATGCACTAGACCATCTACTGTTGGGCGAGCCCTCAAAGGGCCTTATGGCCAGGGATTCGGACGTTGTCCAGACTGGAGGGGACTAGTGTCTCTAGTTCAAGGGAGTCTGGAGTTGCTTTTGGCTCTCAAAGAGGTCCCTTTGTCTAGGGGAGCTGGTCTTTGGTACAGGACAAGTCTCAGCCATGCTGGTGCAGGGTGGTTGCCACAGGTGCAGTGTTTCACGTCTTTGTTTTGTGTAGATCCTGTAGTCACAGACTCTGGTCTCTTCTTTGTCCTCTGTTGCAGTTTGAATCAGAATTGAGGTGCCGGGGATGCCCCTTAAATCCTAGATTTAGAGGCATTAGGGCAGTGGGTGCCAGTAGCCAATGGGCTTCTAGCCTCAGCTGCTAATCTGCCCCTGAGGTGGCCATATCCGGGGTGTGTGTCTCCCTGCTACCTAGAACCCTCTATTCTACCACTTCTAAAATTGATAGAAACCTTCTTTGGCTGTACAGGCCAGGTAGCCCACCCTCGAGGTGTGGCTAGCCTTCTAGGGGTGTACACTTTCTGACTACATAATTTTCCTGCCTGCCCAGGTACAAATATGCCTGGGGGCACGGGGGATGGCTGTTTCCTGCTTTGGGGGGAAGTCTGGATGTATATCAGAAGCGATGTAAACTTTGAAGTTCACCACCTTGATGTGCCACTTCACTAGCCATCCTGTCAGGGAGGGATGTGTCACCTTTTTCCCTGCCAGGCCTTTGTTTCTGGCTCCTGAAAGAGTCACACCTCCTGGCTGGGGGTCAGATTCCGCTCTTGGCAGCAGCATTTGTGGGATGGCAGCCAGGGCACATGAAAGGCTGTGGCAACCAGGCGGGCAACCTCTAAGGTGCCACATTGTCTCTGACATTGGATCCTTGTCAGGGGTGATTAGGCACATTGTTTGATGCCAACCCATGTTATCCTATAGCCTGCTGATCACTTATAGTAGCCCTTAAGGTAGCACTTACATGCTTATATGTCCACACCTTTATTATAATGTACCTTGCTTTTTGGGCTCAGAGGCCTACCTTACGTGTGCCTGGCATATATTAAAAGTAGTGTTTTGACCTAGCCACTCATGGTGTGGGCTAGGTCGATTTCGAGCAGTTTGCACTGCTCATGCATTCTACAATCGCAGAACTGCTGTCATCTGTTAACATGGGTCACTCAGGGTGACACAAGCAGTGCTGCAGGCCCTGGTGACCCCTTCAACTCACATGCCCTGAGTACCCTGTGTACCATTTTTGAGGGATTTATTAGGGGGGTTAAAGTCCTTGACAATTAGGGTTACCAATTCACATATATCAGATTTATGGAGAGCGCACTGGCACTGGGGCCTAGTTAGCAGGCTTCAGTGCATTTTCAGAGTCAAAACCCAGTATCTAGTAGGCCAAATGGGGGCAACAAGTGGGGGGGGGGGGGTGACCTGCAAAAAGCCTAATTTTCTTACATGGACCTCAATTACCTCACAGGGGATGTCCTATTGAAATGTGAAATGTGGGAACTCCCCTTGAAAACCAACTCTTGCTGGTTTTAAGACTAGGTCCCTTCCTGTAAGCGAAGACAGACTGACTGGGAACAGACTAGCATCATTGTACTTCCCTGCAATACAACTATGTTTACTATCAATATACCCAATGTTTACATCCCAGCCTGGTCTTTTTGGTGCTGCTTATCTATAATCCTTTAGGACTAGGTATTTCACATCTCATCAAAGAGATAACGAATGCCATTGGAGAAAGGAGAGCATGTCAAAAACATATTTAAATACTTTCCAAGCTTTCAGGTAGAGAAAGGTCAGTTCTCATAAAATCCTCTTTGCAGCATATTTATCAAAAATATAAGTTTACATCTGAATTAGATCTCCCTTCGCAAAAGGGAACAGATCATTTTCATAGTTATTTTCTAACCTGACTTATGGAAATTATGACTTGAATAACAAGAGTGCTGTTACTGCAGACAAGAGCCTGAAAAGCTTAAAGAAGTGAAACAGAGGTTTTGCATGCTGCTACTGCAGGGACTTACCAATCTACCTATTAGGTACTTCCCATTGTTCACATAGCGCACCCTGTCAAAAGTGCAATGCATTAAACTCTCTAAAAGTTCTTTAGGCTGAGTCTGCTTTGTGTGAGGGGTTGTTGCATGGGATTTTGGTTGGAGCTGTTTCTCAGCTGAAGAAGGGCGGGCCTCTGGGATGGTTGTTATTCACTACAGTAGTAGTAGTAGTACTAGTAATACATTGATAGTTCTTTAAGACTTCATTAGTCTCTCTCCTTTTACTTTCTACCATTTACGCTTTAGTTGCTCTTTAGGATTATCACTCTGTTTTATCTGTAGGCTCTGCTTTAACTTTATGGAACTGTTGACATTTACTGATGTTTTAATGGGGTCTTATTGGGGAATTGGATAGGTATTTTCAGACTTAGTTACAGGTTTGTTGTTGTCTTCTGTGACACTATGGCTATCTCTAATAAAAGATATTTAAACTAAACTTCTCCCTAACCTACCTCTACCCTGCCCCTGAATCCCCGTGCTATTAGCCTTTCCCCCATTCCCACCCTCACCAGCCTAAAACTCAGGATGCACTCTGAAGTCTCATGAAATGGATATGTTACAAATTCACATACCATCACATAACCTGATGTGGCATATCAACTCAATCTTTCTTATTCAGATTCCCTACTAATGGCAGCTCCCCTGCAGCAGTTCTCCTGCCCAGCATGCCCGCAGTCCGCTAGCCTCTGCTGCCTGCCTACCTGCTTCCCTCAGTTTGTGCCTCCTCTGCTCGTACCTCCACTGCTTGTTTCTCGTTCTATTTTTCTTTTTCTGCTCGTTTTTCTGCCCTGTGTTTTGCCTTTTTCTGCTTGTTTTTCTGCCCTCTGTTTAGCCTTTTCTGCTAATTTTTATTCCCGCTGTTTTGCCTTTTCTGATCGCTTGCCTGCCCTATGTTTAGCCCTCTACTGACCCGTTTTGCCTTTTCTGCTAGTTATTCTGCCCTCACTTTTTGCTTTTTTTCTAGTTTTTCTGCTATCTTTTGTCTTTTCTGATTGTTTTTTTCCTCTGTTTTGCCTTTTGTGTTCGTTTTTCTGCCCTCTGTTTTGCCCTCTTCTTCTCTGTTTTGCCTTTCTGCCCTCTTTTGCCTTTTCTGCTTGTTTTTCTGCCCCATGTTATACCTTTTTCTGCTGGTTTCTGCCCTGTTCCTACCGTTTCCCTTCTCCCCCCAATTCCTCCTCCTGCCCCCCCCCGGACCTACTTAATGGAGGCCGCTGCACGACCCAATTGAGCAGGTGCTCGTGCCAGCTCCCACGCAACAGTTCTCCAGGCCAACTTGCCTGCAGTCCCCTACCATCTGCTGCCTGTCTACCCGTTGCCCTCTGTTTGTGCCTCCACCTCTTGTTGTTTCTTGCACTGTTTTGCCTTTTTCTGCCCTTTGTTTTGCCTTTTCTGCTCTCTGTTTTGCCTTGTTCTGCTCATTTTCATGCCCTGTTTTGCCTTTTCTGCTAGTTTTTCTACCCTACGTTTTGCCTTTTCTGCTTGTTTTCTGCCCTCTGTTTAGCCTTTTCTGCCCTCTGTTTTGTCCTCTTCTGCCCTGTTTTGCCTCTTCTGCTTGTTTTTCTGCCCTTTGCTTTGCCCTTTCAGCTCGCTCATTTTTCAGCCCTGTTTTGCCTTTTCCTGCTTGTTTCTTCCCTCTTTCTGCTGTTTCCTCAAGACCTAGCTTTTCGACAGAGACCTCGCGCCCCAGCACCCAAATACCCCCGGGGTGACAGTGCAGCGCTCTACAAATGCTGATTGGTTGATGATTGATTATTTTATTTGTCCTGATACAAATAATCCTCAGTTATTTAGGCAAAACTTCCAAACTACACTTGCCCTTAACCGTTTCATCCAACTGCGCGCATTTACCTTAAATCACCACTGACAACGTTCTTAGGTGCCTGAAAAGGTCGCAGTTTATTCATCAACATAACTTTATACATTTCAACTGTTCATAGTAGTATCCACATTTATTGTCCATGATATATATTTCCATCTATTGTTCATTAAACTCTTTCTCTTGCATTATGGACCCAGCCTCCTCAAATTCCTGGGAGGGGTCCCTTTTCTGGGTTTCCGATTCACAGGTCTAAGCTTCAGCTTACTACGGACTTGGAGGGTGTACATCTGGACCTGCCCGGGCTGCAAGTGCCGTCCCGCTCGCCCTGTAACCCTTTTGTGGGCCATCACTTCTCCCAGGGGTCCCTGCCATGTGGCATCCCAAGGACCTTACTTGAGCATCTACTCTACCTTTCCTGAGGCTGAGTTCTTGCCATCTTCTCCCTCGCTACCCCTGTCGTGAGGCATCCCAAGGGTCCTGCGGGTGCATAACATCTACTTTTTTTTTATGGTGGCACGCCGCTCCTTGGCTCCCTCAGTGCCCCTGCCATGAGGCATCCCAAGGACACTGAGAGCCTTCCATCTACTTTCTAGTAAGTTTTCAATTGTTACTACCTTTCTTCTCCTTTATTTTTTCGAGGGGGGGTGAATGTGCTTAATTCGGGCTGTTGGCCCCTTTTTATCCCCCCCTCACCCGACTAGCTCGCCCTCTGATTGGGGGGGTTGACTTGTTTGTGGAGGTCAATCCTGGCCCCCACCGGCCTAGCCGGCATGCAAATAGGGGGCAGGGGGAGGGCCTCCCGCCTATGGACGGTGTTTTACCCGTGCCCCCATTGGGTCCAGCTTCGCCTTCCCTGCCCGGGTTCTAACTACAAATGATGTCAAAACAAAGCAACCATTTAGCATGGCACAGAACTTTGAATAGTTGGCAAAAGACAGAATGTTTTCTGCCCGTATTGTGCCAAGTCCAGCTTTGTTTGTTTCACTTCCGGGTAACAGCCATTACATCGCAGGTGTAACAGTGCATGAGATAACAACGTAGTCGTTACAACGACCACGTTGTTAAATCGCAGTACCATTACATCGTAAGTCGTTACAACGACTTGCTGTAGGGGGCGCTCGAGGCTAAGGAATAGTATAATTTACTATTCCAAAACCTTCCCTACTGTTGCACACACTGAAGTTGGAATAGTAAATTATACTATTCCGACATCCAGCACCCCCTACAGCAAGTTGTCGTAACGACTTGCGTTGTAATGGTACTGCAATGCAACAACGAGATCGTAGAGGTATATATTCATCACTTCCTAGTGTGAGGGTTACTAGTAACGAATGCATCTTAACCAGATTTCAAAAGACTTTTCCTTTTTAAGTCACATTTATTTTTTCCAATAGAAATTTTGACTCGTTCAAATTTGAGTCATACAAGAAATTGTAATTTCCACCTAAAACCATAAATATTCTTCATTTAATGGCAATAGATTGATCTATTGGGATTTCACTTACTTCACACAAGTGTTGTTCTCCAGTTTATAGCCCCTCGTGCAAGCTGAAAAAAATGAAACACAAAAGTCAGCAGATAAAAATAAACTCTCAATATGTCTCATCCAGACCTATCAGAAGCTTTTGTGGTGCCTGGGACGCAAATGTCATACTGGGCCCATTTCTGCTTATCTGGCACCAAGAGCACCTTGTTCACAATAAAATCAAGGTCTAGTGATACATTTCGAGGCAGCTGATGTAGATGGCACAATTTAGTTGTGGATTACCTTATCTGCCTCATGAATATATCACAAAAGGAAGGTGTGTCTGCTTTTGACATATATAAATGCATTTAGGAGCGGTGGCACGGATCACTGAATATAGTGGGGAGGACCACGGATCACTGAATATAGTGGGGAGGACAGTACTGGTTCCTTCCAATTTATCTCCTCTATTTATTTTCAGGGTACCTACCAATGATGTTGGGCTTGGAGTGGATGGAACCGAACCATACCATCTCATGATTCTGCTCTATCCATAGAATCCCCGGTATGTAATTATTTTAGGGAAAGATGGACCAGCGGCGGTGCACCAGAGTTCAAGGGTGTCTGCGTGCAGGGTAAGATTGTTTATGTGTAGGAAGTTGTCCCATCCTGCACATAAACAATCCTAGAAATGCCATTCTGTCAATTTCATGTGTGCTGCTTCATGCAGCACATATGCAAGTGACAAAAAGGAATATTTTTTAAAGTTTGTTTATGTATCGGAAGGGACACCTTCCTGTACATAAACAAACCATGGCATTTTTCACACATGGAAAAAGCAAAAACGAGGAGAAATAATGCATTTCTCCTCGTTTCGCCAACTTAAGACCAGTTTTTACCTGGTCTTAATTTTGGCTCTGCCTCCTATGTAAGCCACCCTCGTACATAGGGGGCAGTGTCAAAATTAATGGGAGTTGCAGTGGAACGCCCACCGCAACACCCACTGACCACCCCTTTCACGCTAAACATAGTGTGAAAGGGGGACCTATGTACAAGGCAGCGTTAAGCCATGTTAAGTGGCTTAACGCTGCCTTGTTCAAAAGGCGCAGCCCCTATCACCACCACAACGTCAATATAGGTCACGGTTTAGTGGCGATAGGGGCTTGCATATGCCCCACAGAGCGCTTCTGGCTGACGGCAGGACCTGGAGAAGCGCAGCCAGCGGTGTGGAGCTTAAAACTGCAACAATATTGCAGGTAGACACCCGTAGCAGTAGACACAGCATCTAAGTGTGCATGTTGGGTTGGCCGGCTGCCTTTATCCGGCCAGCTTGACATGCGCACTAGGTCTCTCTTAGTCTCGACAACGGCGCACTTCAGTGAGCCAGGGGTTGACTCAAAGCCACAGCCCCCGTCTCAGTAATGAGCGGTGATGTTCCCTGCCTCAGCCAATCCTGGTGCAACCGCAACAGCAAGAGCAGTGCCAGGAATGGCTTAGACTAATAAGCGGACGGGCAGGTGGCAATGTTAGTTACCAGGGTCCTCTGACGTGAGGCAGTGCAGGGGTCAAAGGGCTGTTTCTTGTGCATTCTGTGGCTGCCTGGATGCCGCAGTTCAGTTTGTGACGCAGCTCACAGCCGGAACCATGCCACCAAAGAAGGAATGACCTTGCTGTCAAGAAACCCTTGGGAAGACTCGCTGCCAAACCAGAACCAGCACCAGCAGCAAAGCTCCAGAACCGGCTCTGGTGCGAGAAAAACCTAAGGAGACAATCCCCTGTCAGGCACTGTGGAAGAACGTAACTAGGGTGACCAACCGTCCGTAAATTTCACGGACAGTCCGTAATTTCGGCCGTCTGTCCGTTGTCCGTGAAGGATTCTTTAACGGACGCCATTTGTCCGTAATTTTAACCAGGCACCGGTCTCACCACCCTAAAGCCGGCACAGCTTCCACCCACCTCCCTGCTTGACTCCGATGCTGCTGAGGTCGGGTGTAATGACTCCGATGCAGGACCAAAGCTCAGATCCCCAGCAGCATTGGAGAGGCACAGCGGGATGGCGACCCTCACACCTTCCGCCCTTGATGAGCTGTTAAGAGGTGTTTGAAGGTGACTGAGAGGGAGGGGCTGCAGCTTCAGGTGTAGGGGCATCTATTCAGATGCAAACAGCCCTGAATGCCTCATGTCTCTGCAATTTAGAGGGGCCTCACACATTCCCTTCCTGTCCAGGGCCCCAAAAATCGTAGAACCGGCCCTGATTACACCGAGGCAGCACGTGGTTCTCTTCACAGAGCTTAATTACTGTTACTAAATTTGTAAGCAAACCTCGGTTCTTCAAACATGCAGTTTATAATGTAATAAAATAAAGAAATGGCACAATCGCACCCACAAAGTATGGAGGACAATCAGTTAAATCAGTTCTCTTGGAGTATCTCCTTTAAGTACTGAACATCACAGTGGGGGATGGCAAAACGAACATTTTAGAAAGAGAGCCTGTTGTCTCGTTGTCTTGTCCAGGAGGGGGTGAGGAGCCCTACCCCACCCTGGAAAAGACCAAGATGATACTAGAATACTGCATGCCCACCCCTGTGCCCACCCTCGTGGATCCTGTTCCCCCTCCTGTGATGGCTCCTGCCCTCTCCCAGTGATGGCTCCTGTCCCCCCATGTTGTGGCTCCTGCCCCCCCCCCCCGCCTGTGATGGCTCCTGTCCCCCCCCCTGTGGTGGATACTGTCTCCGCCCTGGGTGGCTTCTGTCCCAGTCCTGGAATGGCTCCTGCAGCGAGGGTGAAGTTCTTGATGGGCCTCTTCTCTAAAAGGCTCAGCTCAAAATTAATATGAAAAGGTGAGCGAGTGAGTAAGTGAAGGGATGGGTGGATGGCTGGATGAATTAGTGAAAGGGCAAATGGATGAATGAAAGATTGAATAGATGGCTCAGAGAGGATGGATGAGTGAGTGGAAGGATGGATAGATGAGAGAAAAGGTAAATAGCTGGATGTATGGGTGGAAGGGTAGCTGGATGGGTAAAAAGGTGGATGGATGAGTGAAAGGATGGATAAGTGAAAAGGTGGATGGTAGGTGAACAAAAGGATGAATAGATGAGTGAAGGAGTCAGAGGATAAATGGATGAGAGAAAGGATGGATGAGTGATAGGGTCAATGGATGGATTCATGAGTGGGTGAGTAGATGGATGGGTGGGTGGGTGGATGGATGGAAGGAAGGATGGCTAAGTGAAAGGGTCGATGCAGAGAGAAAGGGAGGATGGATTGATGACTGAAAGGGTGGATAGGTGGAAGGATGAGTGACTGGGTAGATGGAAGAGTAAGTGAAAGGATGGCTGGATGGGTGAAAGGGTAAATGGCTGGATGGATGAGTGAATGGATGGGTAGAAGAGTGGATGGATGAGTACAGATGGATAGGGTGAAAGGGTGGATGAATGGTTAATGGATTGATGAGTGAAAGGATGGATGAAGGGATGGATGAGTGCAATGATAGATGGAAGGATACATGATGGATAGGTTTGCAAATGGTTGAACATGTTTGGATATGGCTGGGCTTACTTACATACTTTTGCGCGACCACCTCTGATGTGTCTGTAAAGCTTACCTATTGTCCTGAAGTTTTGTCCTGAATTTGTGTCCTGAATTTTGACCCTTTGTCCTGAATTTTTACACTCACCGTCCTGAATTTGCACCAATGCCAGTTGGTCACCCTAAACGTAACTGCAAAAGGTTCGGATGTGATGCAGAAGTTGAACTGTATGGTAAATCTATCCCCCTAAGTAGAGTATGTCGCCATACAAAAATAAGCCATGTATGACCACATTCCCCAGTATAAAGACCCCCTCGCCTACGGGGTTTCTTTTCAAGAATTAATTTATGCACGTTTCTGACACAGTCTGTGCATGGAAAGATGTATGTGTGTGTGTGTGGAGGGGGTCTCTATTAAGCCTGGGCAAAGCACTACGCTACACTTGCGTAGTTTGCGAAGTTCGCGCTACTTCGCACTACGCGAACTGCACGTTGCACAGTGCAAACACACGTAGCGTAGTGTTGCGTAGTGCTGCGGTCATTTTTTGCTTGCTCGCGGTCCTCAACGTCAAGTTGGCGACCGCGAGCAAGCAAAATGACATCCCGGCGAGACTTTTTCCTTGTTCGCGATCAGCAACATCAAGTTGGCGATCGCGAGCATGGAAAATTAACCTCCCGGCGAGATTCCCAACGCGAGGAGGTCAGGTTTCTCATTGCGAGTGGTTGTGTATGCTCGCGACCGCTCGCGATGAGAAACTACCAGTTCGCGTTGAGAAAGCTGCCGATCGAGTAAAAATCTACTCGAGCAGCAGAAAACTACAGCTCGCACTGTGCAAGATGCCATTTTCAATGATTGCACAGTGCCGGTTGCTTGTCCGCACTGTGCAATCATTGAAAACAACATCTGGCACAGTGCGAACAAGATACTACGCAGTTCGTGAAGTGCTACGCGTAGCTCGCGTAGTGCGAACTGCACTTTGCGTAGCTTCGCGAAGTGCTACTTCGCGAACTACGCCCAGGGTTAGTCTCTATTCTGTTTGCTCGTGAAGTGTCCATGTGTGCCCCAGTGTGAACGTATCATGTGCAGGAAGCGTGAATGGGCATGGGCTCCGTTATAACAGATGGTGTGCACCGAAAGAGTTTGCAGTTGGTGCTCAGATGGTTGTTTATCACATTTGGGTAAAGTGCATGGGAGTCCTTTAGTCTAGCAGATGTGGAGTAGGGGTGATAGAGGCAGTCAGTGGATCTTTCAAGTCGAGGACCCCTGCAATTTATTTAAACTCTTCCTCTTTCACCTTGAGGTAAAAGGCTGTGGAATCTGATCTGAAGCCCTGTAAAGTACAAGTTTTATTGTACATTTTGAGCTGAAATATTTTCTCCCTGTGAGCGTTCACTGCTGCCTGCTGGAGTGTGTAGAGCGATAGTAAACATAAAAATTGCGCCCAGTCTTGAAGAAGAGAAAGTTTGTCAGAATTGTAGGCAGTGACATTCACATGTGAAGCAATGAAATACGCTTTCAGTGTTTTTTTTATTTGTTAATAGACAGTTATGTCCAGGTTTATGGTAACATTCACATTTGAAGCGATTGAATTTGCCTTCTGTGGATTTTAAGATTGCTTATGTGCGAAATTTCCATAGTTTCAGTATACTGTACAATTTGCACACTACAGTAACAGTTGAACATATTTTATGCAGTTTAATATGGGGCAGTTTTTAAGGGTTTAAATAGTTCAACACTACACGTTCACAATTGCTTTATAAACCTCCTTCCTTTTCTCAAATTTGCTTTACATTGCACCATTTGCCACTTTTGTTTTTCACACCCTATTTGTTGGTTGTGCTTGCGTGCTGTGCACGCTCGCGACGGAACACTCATACACAACTTTTACGCTTCACCACTTTCAAATGTCACCAGCGCCACAGAGAAGGACATCCAGACAGTATAATCTCTCCACCTATTTGGTACTCCAAATTTACCATTTACCTTGAAAATGAGATTAGCACTACAGATAAATGAGAAAAGCATGTTTGATGAATGGAAGTATGATGAACCATCTCAAGTTGTACATAGAGTCATTGACACTGAACAAAACCTCAAAATGTTTGTGCATTTGTGTGAATTTTCATGTAGATTGCTTAGAAAAGTGAACATGTATGCAAAAGTTAAATCAATTACATTTCCCATAATCATTTCTACTCTCTGCTACATTAGAAACTGCTGGATGTCTTTAAATCAAACTAGGCATGGAGGGAAATATTGATCCGTTTTTACCTCTTCGATTAGTCAAAATCGCTTCAGTAGCCTTTAAAAATGTGACGAATCAAACAATTAGATATGTGACAGTTGGGTTTGTGAAATGGTTAATGAATCAAAATATTAACCAGAAATTTGATTGACTGGCAAGTGCTGTACAAAGTACCTCCCCCAGTTCTTTCCTGCTATGAACATATGATGTGACCATGTGCTGACAGAGGAAGTTATAAAGTCCATCAGGAGACCGGAGTAAGCAAGGGGGAATAGAGGGTTTAGTTCATCTACCATTAACACGGGCACAGGATAGTGGGGTAAATTCATACTTTAATTTCTCTCTGGATTTTGTGTTTTCACCCAAAGAACTGGTGGATATGAACTCAAGTCACTCCCTGAGTCTATATTTTGACTATACCTGTTGCACAATGAGAACCCCAAAGTATAAAAATATTTTCTCCTGCTAAATCCATGTACATGTGCAGCACTTTAAGATCAGCACTTAGGGTCCATCCCAAAGCAACCTTGCTCAAAGTCGAAGTACAAGTTTTGAGACACAGACTTTGCTACAGTGATTTAGTTATTGAGCAGAAGTTACATACCTTGGGTAACTCTCTTTCATATGGACATTCTATATAATAGCATATTTCTTACCAGATGCCATACTGGTTCTTGAACTTTTTTCAGCAATTTTTTCCTGAGCGCTGATAGGTAGTGCCATCGGATTTCACAGTGGCTTCACTGCCTCCGGAACTGATGGCAAGGTGCTGTATATACGCGCCACACCTGCATGCTAACATCAGTTTTCCTCTGAAACACAACTGCACTCAGATGTGCATTGACCATGATGGATTGCAAGTGTGAGAGAGTGTGTAGAATGTTACTTGGGACCTATTAGAACTCTAAGTATCCACTCCACATTACAGGAGGAGAGAAAACTGTGAGGAATTTGCAGTGTGAGTATCTACTAGACTAGAAAGAATAATACTGCAGTTAAGTAACTTAATCTTCTCTTGATCTATTTCAAACCACAGATTTTGAATATATCTTAAAGCAGTACCTCACAAAAGGTGGAGGGTCTGAGAAGTGACTTGCATCAGGAAGTCCTACAGGACTGAGTGGGCAAAATGGCCATCCCTATAATATTCAATTTCAAGACAGTGATGCCTGGTGAAGTCGTGTACGGATGCCTGCATAGCAGCCTGGCAGATGTCCAACATCGGAACACCACTTCACCAAAGCCACTGTGGCAGCCTTGACCTTGATAGAATGAGCCCAAAGCCCTCCGAAGCCTCCTTTCTGACAAGTGCATACCATGTTTCTATCCACTGGACAAGGTTCTGGAACTGCCTTTCCCTTCTTAGCCCCCGCAAAGCAATAAAAAGATGGTCATCCTCTCAGTACTTCTTTGTGTGCTCAATTTCGTTTTGGGTCTAACAGATGACACGAGGATGTCAGCAGAAAGGATTATTACTTCATAAATCTTATGAAGTAATAAATCCTTTCTACTGACATTCTCGTGACTTTCCTGTGAGCATGCTGCATATGCAATTTGGAGGATGTATATATATATAGATAGTTATGGTTAGGACCTAGTTTCCATAGGAAAAGCGTTTTTTGTTTCCCAATAACTTTGGCGCTGGATGAAGAATCTTCGCGAAATTTTCAAAACTTGTGGGGTGCTCCTATCAGCTCCTATCCTGACAGTTTCGGAGTGATTCGCCAAGCGGGAGCTGAGAAAAAAGGGGGGTCCCAAAACATGTTTTCTCTATGTTAATTCCCATAGGAAACTTTAGACACGGCTACAGCTCGAACTGCTGAATGGAATTACACCAAATTTGGCAAAAAGGTAGCCCTTGTTTCAGAAAGAGACCTTTTTTAGGTCTCGCCTGACCAAGCGCATGCGCTATTCTGGTGAGACTTTTAGTGAGGGCTCAAAAATGCTACCATGGCCAGCCTAGAGCTACAGTGCATGTGTGCGGGCGCGCGCTTAGGAGCAGAGGCACCATATGGCAAACCTCATCATGCTCATTAAGCGCCCGCGATCACTTTCACTTACTTTTGCCCGCGATCACTTTTGCGGCGCCCCTTTGATGCTCTCGTTCAAAGAACATGTTGTTGTGTTAATGCTTTGCTGCGACCGTTTGACTTACAATGTGGTTTCTCTTTCAACAAACTCGATATTTGTGTTCCTTTATTTTGATATGCTTTTAGTATTACTGTAACACACACAACCACAACCACACACACAACCACACACACAACCACACACACAACCACACACAACCACACAACCACACACACACACACAACCACAACCACACACACAACCACACACAACCCCACACACAACCCCACACACAACCCCACACACAACCATACACACAACCACACACACACAACCACACACACACAACCACACACACACAACCACACACACAACCACAACCACACATGCAACCACATGCACAACCACACAACCACACACACACACAACCACACACACACACACACAACCACACAACCACACACACAACCACACACAACCACACACACAACCACACATACAACCACACATGACCACCCCCAACCACACACACAAACACACAACCACACACACACACATACAACCACACACAACCACACACACAACCACACAAACACAATAACCACACAACCACACACACAACCATGCACACACAACCACACACAACCACACACACAACCCCACACACAACCATACACACACAACCACACACACACAACCACACACACAACCACAACCACATGCACAACCACACACACAACCACACACACACACAACCACACACACACAACCACACCCAACCACACAACCACAACCACACACACAACCACACACACACACAATCACACAAGGCCACACCCAACCACACACACAACCACACACACAACCACACACAACCACAACTACACACACACAACCACACAAACAACCACACCCACAACCACACCCACAACCACACACACACAACCACAACCACACCCAACCACACCCACAACCACACACACACACAACCACAACCATACACACACACACAATCACACACACACAACCATAACCACACACACACACAACCACACACACAAACACAACCACACACACAACCACACACATGCACAACCACCCACACAACCACACACACACAACCACAACCACATACACACAACCACAACCACACACACAACCACACATACAACCACACACACACAAACAACCAAACACACACACAACCACACACATACACACAACCACACCCAAACGACCACACCAACAACCACACACACACACAACCACACACCCAACCACACACACAACCACACACAACCACACACACAACCACACACACTCATAACCACAACCACACACACAACCATACACACAACCACAACCACACACACAACCACATGCTCAACCACACAACCACACACACAACCACATACACACACAACCACACACACACAACCACACACAACCACACAACCACAACCACACACAACCACACACACACAACCAACAACTACACACAACCACACACACAACCACACACACAACCACACAAACAACCACATCCCCAACCACACATACACACAACCACAACCAACCACTCCCACAACTACACACACACAACCACAACCACACACACACACACACACAACCACAACCACACACACACACACACACAACCACACACAGAACCACAACACACACAACCACACACACAACACAAAGCCTGGTGCCAAGAACGGACTGTGGAAAACCTCGAGGCCCTTAAGACCACCACACGCAAACACCACCAGCTCATCCGCATCGCCAAGAGAACGGCCTTCAGAGAGCGCATAGACAACAACGCACATAACAGCAAGGAGCTCTTCAGCATCGTGAAGGAACTCTCCAACCCAAGCTCCAACTCCAACAACATCCCCCCTCACAGGACCTCTGCGACTCCCTCGTGGCCTTCTTCTACCAGACGCCTCCACCAGCCGCAGAACCAACACCCACCACCACCCTCCTCAGTCGCTGGACCCCCGTCAACACCGAAGACGTCACCCAGATCATGAACACCATTCACTCCGGCTCTCCATCCGACCCCTGCCCTCACCACATCTTCAACAAAGCAGACACCATCATCGCACCCCACCTCCGAGACATCATCAACAGCTCCTTCGAATCTGCCACCTTCCCTGAGAGTTGGAAACACGCTGAAATCAACGCCCTCCTTAAGAAGCCGACAGCAGACCCCAAGGACCTCAAGAATTTCCGGCCCATCTCCCTGCTCCCCTTCCCGGCGAAGGTCACCGAGAAAGCAGTCAACAAGCAACTGACCAACTTCCTCGAAACCAACGGCTCCCTCGACCCGTCCCAGTCTGGCTTCCGCAGCAACCACAGCACCGAGGCCGCCCTCATCGCCGCCACAGACGACATCAGAACCCTGCTCGACAACGGAGAAACCGCAGCCCTCATCTTCCTAGATCTCTCAGCTGCCTTCAACACAGTCTGCAACCGCACCCTAAAAACACTTCTCCACAACACAGGGATCCAGGGAAAGGCCCTGGACTGGATCTCCTCCTTCCTCACCAACAGAACCCAGAGAGTCCGCCTACCCCCGTTCCACTCAGAGACCACCAAGAGCATCTGCGGCGTACCCCAAGGCTCATCACTCAGCCCGACGCTCTTCAACATCTACATGAGCCCCCTCGCCGACATCGACCGCGCACACGACCTCAATATCATCTCCTACGCTGACGACACCCAGCTGATCCTCTCCCTGACCAGAGACCCATCACTGCCAAATCCAACTTCCAAGAAGGAATGAGGGCCGTCGCCGAATGAATGAAGATCAGCCGCCTGAAACTGAACACAGACAAGACGGAGGTCCTCATCCTCGGACCATCCCCCTTCACCTGGAACGACTCCTGGTGGCCTGCCGCCCTGGGCACAGCACCGACACCCACCGATCACGCACGGCATCTAGGGTTCATCCTGGACTCATCGCTCACTATGACCAAGCAAGTCAACGCCATCTCCTCCTCCTGCTTCAACACCCTCCGCATGCTAAGAAAGATCTTCAAATGGATCCCCACGGAAACAAGAAGGACTGTCACCCGAGCCCTCGTCACAAGCCAGCTCGACTATGGCAACGCACTCTATGCAGGGACAACAGCCAAGCTACAGAAAAGACTGCAACGCATACAGAATGCCTCCGCATGCCTCATCCTGGACATCCCCCACCACAGCCACATCACCGCCCACCTGAGAGACCTGCACTGGCTCCCTATCAACAAGAGGATCACGTTCAAGCTCCTCACCCATGCACACAAAGCGCTCCACAATGCCAGACCCGAATACCTCAACAAACGCCTCTCATTCTACTCCCGACTCGCCAACTCCGCTCAGCCAACCTCGCCCTCACCACCATACCACGCACCAGAAGAACAACAGGCGGCAGATCTTTCTCCTACCTCGCCGCCAAGACCTGGAACTCCCTCCCCACCCACCTCCGACTCACCCAAGACCTTCTCACCTTCAGGAGACACCTCAAGACCTGGCTGTTCGAGCAGTAGCAGCACCCCCCCACCCTCAGCGCCTTGAAACCCTCGCGGGTGAGAAGTGCGCTCTATAAATGTACTGATTGATTGATTGACACACACAACCACACACACACACAACCATATACAACCACCCACACACACAACCACACAACCACACACACCACACACACAACCATACACACAACCACACACACACACAACCACATACAACCACACACACAACCATACACACACATAACCACATACACACACTACCACACACACAACCACACACACACACAACCACACACACAACCACACTCAACCACACATCCACACCCACACCCACAACCACACCCACAACCATACCCACACCCACACACACAACCACACACACAACCACACACACAATCAAACACGCAACCACACTCACACACAACCACACACACACACAACCACACACACACAACCACACACACACACAACCACACACACACACATTACCACACCCACAACCACACTAAGCATTGGCATAGCCAATAGGTCTCGCCTTTGGGACCTTATAAGTGTTTAGCCAGCAACAGTTGATGTGGTTGCACCAAGTATATTGTGCTGCATAACTAAATACTTAGAAGGTCCCAAAAGCGAGACCTATTGGCTATGCCAATGCTTGTTTTAAATGGAGTAAATCCGTTCAGTAGTTCCTGAGAAATTAAAAAAATGAGAGGTCGGAATATCAATTTCCCATAGGAAACTTTAGACACGGTTACAGCTGAAAATGCTGAACGGGATTACACCAAATTTGTCAATAAGGTAGCCCTTGATTCACAAAGAGACTTTTTTTAATGGTGTTAATCCATTCAATAGTTTTTGAGATATTAAAGGAAAATATTCAATACAGGAAGAGTTGGCAGCCATCTTGGTGCAATGCTTTTAGGTCTCGCTTAGCGACGCAGCGCATGCGCTGCACGCTTGGCGAGATCTATTGTTGTCGATCTACCCAAACACCACTGCACTAACCTAAACCCTAAAAAACTACCCCCAGCACGACCTCCTACACTACATAAACACCACTGCACTACTCTACACCCTAAAACACTACCCCCAGCATGATCCCCTACACTACACAAACACCACTGAACTACCCTAAACCCTAAAACATTACCCCTAGCACGACCCCCTACACTCCCCAAACACCTCTGCACTACCCAAAACCCTACATCTATCCCCAGCACAACCACCTATACTACACAAACACCACAGCACTACCCTACACCCTAAAACACTACCCCCAACACAACCCCCTACACTACACAAACACCGCTCCACTACCCTAAACCCTAAAACATGACCCCCTACACTACACAAACAACACTGCACTACCGTAAACAGTAAAACACTACCCCCAGCAAGATGCCCTACACTACACAAACACTGCTGCACTACCCTAAACCCTAAAACACTACCCCTAACACGACCTCCTATACTACTCAAACACCACTCCACTACCCTAAACCCTAAAACACTTACCCCATCGTGACCCCCTACACTACCCAAACACCACTGCACTGCCCTAAACCCTAAAACACTACCCAAAGCACGATCAGCCTATACTACCCAAACACCACTGCACTGCACTGCCCTAAACCCCAAAACACTATCCCCAGCACGACACCCTACACTTTCCAAACACCACTGGACTACCCTAAACCCTAGGTCTTCCCCCAGCACGAGCACCCTACACTTTCCAAACACCACTGCACTACCCTAAACCCTAAATCTACCCCCAGCATGACCCCTACACTATCCAAATACCACTGCACTACCCTAAACACTAAAACAATACCCCAGCACGACCCCCTACACTACACAAACAACACTGCACTACCGTAAACAGTAAAACACTACCCCCAGCACAACCCCCTACACTACCCAAACACCACTGCACTACCCTAAACCCTAAAACATGACCCTCTACAGTACACAAACACCACTGCACTATTATAAACCCTAAATCTACCCCAGCACAACCCCCTACACTACCCAAACACCACTGCACTCCCCTAAACCCTAAATGACGACCCCCTACACTACACAAATACCACTGCACTACCCTACACCCTAAAACACTACCCCCAGCACAACCCCCTACACTACACAAACACCTCTGCACTGCCCTAAAACACTACCCCCAGCACGACCCCCTACACAACACAAACACTGCTGCACTACCCTAAACCCTAAAACACTACCCATTACACGACCTCCTATACTACCCAAACACCACTCCACTACCCTAAACCCTAAAACACTTACCCCATCGTGACCCCCTACACCACACAAACACCACTGCACTACCATAAACCCTAAAACACTACCCCCAGCATGTCCCCTACACTACACAAACACCACTACACTACCCTAAATCCTAAAACACTAACCCCAGCACAACCCCCTGCACTACCCAAACACCACTGCACTACCCGAAACCCTAAAACACTACCCCAGAACTACCCCAATACTACATAAAGACCACTGCACTACCCTAAACCCTAATACACTATCCCCAGCAGTACCAGCTACACTACCCAACACCACTGCACTACCCTAAACCCTAAAACACTATCCCCAGTATGACCCCTACACTACATAAACATCACTGCACTACCCTAAACCCTAAAACACTATCCCCAGCAGCACCAGCTACACTACCCAACACCACTGCACTACCCTAAACCCTAAAACACTATCCCCAGCATGACCCCCTATACTACACAAACACCACTGCACTACCCTAAACCCTAAAAAACTATCCCCAGCAGTACCAGCTACACTGCCCAACACCACTGCACTAGCCTAAACCCTAAAACACTACCCCCAGCACGGCCCCCTACACTACACAAACACCACTGCACTACCCTACACCCTAAAACACTACCCCAGCACGACCCCTACACTACCAAAACACCACTGCACTGTCCTAAACCCTAAAACCCTACCCCCAGCATGACCCCTACACTACCCAAACACCACTGTACTAACCTAAACCCTAAAAAACTACCCCCAGCACGACCCCCTACACTACATAAACACCACTGCACTACTCTAAACCCTAAAACACTACCCCCAGCATGATCCCCTACACTACACAAACACCACTGAACTACCCTAAACCCTACATCTATCCCCAGCACAACCACCTATACTACACAAACACCACAGCACTACCCTACACCCTAAAACACTACCCCCAGCACAACCCCCTACACTACACAAACACCGCTGCACTATCCTAACTAAACCCTAAAACACTACCCCTAGCATGACCTCCTATACTACCCTAACACCACTCCACTACCCTAAACCCTAAAACACTTACCCAATGGTGAACCCCTACACCACACAAACACCACTGCACTACCCTAAACCCTAAAACACTACACCAGCTCGTCGCCAATACTACAGAAACACCACTACACTACCCTAAACCCTAAAACACTACCCCCAGCACGACCCCCTACAATACCCAAACACCACTGCACTACCTGAAACCCTAAAACACTACCCCGAAGACTACCCCTACAATGCCCAAACACCACTGCACTACCCTAAACCCTAACACACTACCCCCAGAACTACCCCAATACTACATAAAGACCACTGCACTACCCTAAACCCTAATACACTATCCCCAGCAGTACCAGCTACACTACCCAACACCACTGCACTACCCTAAACCCTAAAACACTATCCCCAGTATGACCCCCTACACTACATAAACATCACTGCACTACCCTAAACCCTAAAACACTATCCCCAGCAGCACCAGCTACACTACCCAACACCACTGCACTACCCTAAACCCTAAACCCTAAAACACTATCCCCAGCATGACCCCCTATACTACACAAACACCACTGCACTACCCTAAACCCTAAAACACTTCCACCAGCACGGTCCCCCTACACTACCAAAACACCACTGCACTGTCCTAAACCCTAAAACCCTACCCCCAGCATGACCCCTACACTACCCAAACACCACTGTACTAACCTAAACCCTAAACAACTACCCCAGCACTACCCCCTACACTACATAAACACCACTGCACTACTCTACACCCTAAAACACTACCCCCAGCATGATCCCCTACACTACACAAACACCACTGAACTACCCTAAACCCTAAAACATTACCCCTAGCACGACCCCCTACACTCCCCAAACACCACTGCACTACCCTAAACCCTACATCTATCCCCAGCACAACCACCTATACTACACAAACACTACAGCACTACCCTACACCCTAAAACACTACCCCCAGCACAACCCCCTACACTACACAAACACCGCTGCACTATCCTAAACCCTAAAACACTACCCCTAGCACGACCTCCTATACTACCCTAACACCACTCCACTACCCTAAACCCTAAAACACTTACCCAATGGTGAACCCCTATACCACACAAACACCACTGCACTACCCTAAACCCTAAAACACTACACCAGCTCGTCGCCAATACTACAGAAACACCACTACACTACCCTAAACCCTAAAACACTACCCCCAGCACGACCCCCTACAATACCCAAACACCACTGCACTACCTGAAACCCTAAAACACTACCCCGAAGACTACCCCTACAATGCCCAAACACCACTGCACTACCCTAAACCCTAAAACACTACCCCCAGAAATACCCCAATACTACATGAACACCACTGCACTACCCTAAACCCTAAAACACTATCCCCAGCAGTACCAGCAACACTACCCAACACCACTGCACTACCCTAAACCCTAAAACACTATCCCCAGCATGACCCCCACACTACACAAACACCACAGCACTACCCTAAACCCTAAAACACTACTGCCAGCAGTACCCCTACACTACCCAAACACAACTGCACTACCGTAAACCCTAAAACATGACCCCCTACACTACACAAACAACACTGCACTACTGTAAACAGTAAAACACTACCCCCAGCACAACCCCCTACACTACCCAAACACCACTGCACTACCCTAAACCCTAAAACATGACCCCCTACGCTACACCAACACCACTGCACTATTCTAAACACTAAATCTACCCTAGCACGACCCCCTACACTACACAAACACCACTTCATTACCCTAAACTCCAAAACACTACTCCCAGCACGAACCGCTACACTACCCAAACACCACTGCACTACCCTAAACCCTAAAAGACGACCCCTACACTACACAAATACCACTGCACTACCCTACACCCTAAAACACTACCCCCAACACAACCCCCTACACTACACAAACACCTCTGCACTGCCCTAAAACACTACCCCCAGCACGAGCCCCTACACTACACAAACACTGCTGCACTACCCTAAACCCTAAAACACTACCCCTAACACGACCTTCTATACTACCCAAACACCACTCCACTACCCTAAACCCTAAAACACTTACCCCATCGTAACCCCCTACACTACCCAAACACCACTGCACTGCCCTAAACCCTAAAACACTACCCCTAGCACGATCAGCCTACACTACCCAAACACCACTGCACTGCACTGCCCTAAACAAAAAAAACACTATCCCCAGCATGACACCCTACACTTTCCAAACACCACTGGACTACCCTAAACCCTAGGTCTACCCCCAGCACGAGCACCCTACACTTTCCAAACACCACTTACCCCATCGTGACCCCCTACACTACCCAAACACCACTGCACTACCCTAAACCCTAAAACACTATCCCCAGCAGTACCAGCTACACTGCTCAACACCACTGCACTAACCTAAACCCTAAAACACTACCCCCAGCACGGCCCCCTACACTATACAAACACCACTGCACTACCCTACACCCTAAAACACTACCCCAGCATGACCCCTACACTACACAAACACCACTGCACTGTCCTAAACTCTAAAACCCTACCCCCAGCATGACCCCCTACACTACACAAACACCACTGCACTACCCTAAACCATAAAAGACTACCCCAGCAAGTCCCCCATACTACACAAAAACCACTGCACTGCCCTAAACCCTAAAACACTACACCCAGCATGACCCCCTACACTACACAAACACCACTGCACTGCCCTAAACCTAGAACAATAACCCCCAACTTGACCCTCTACACTACCCAAACACCACTGCACTACCCTAAACCCTTAATCTACCCCAGCATGCCCCCCTACACTACCCAAACATCACTGCGCTACCCTACATGCTAAAACACAACCGCAGCACGACCCTCTACAATACCCAAACACCACTGCACTGCACTAAACCCTAAAACGATACCCCCGGCACGACCCCCTACACTACACAAACACCACTGCACTGCCCTAAACCCTAAAACCATTACCCCCAGCATGAACCCCTACACTACCCAAATACCACTGCATTACCGTAAAAGACGACTCTCTACACTACACAAACACCACTGCATTATCCTAAACCTTAAAACACTACCCCCAGCATGACAAGCTACACTTCAAAAACATCACTGCACTACCCTAAACCCTAAAACACTACCCCCCGCATGACACCCTACACTACACAAACACCACTGCACTACCCTAAACCCTAAAACACTACACCCAGCATGACCCCCTACACTACCCAAACACCACTGCAATACCCTAAACCCTAAAACACAACCCCCAGCATGACCCCCTACACTACCCAAACATCACTGCACTGCCCTAAAACACGACCTCCTACACTACATAAACACCATTGCACTACCCAAAACCATAAAACACTACCCCCAGCACGACCCCCTACACTACACAAACACCACTGCACTGCCCTAAACCCGAAAACACTACCCCCAGCACAACCCCCTACATTACCCAAACACCACTGCGCTGCCCTAAACCCTAAAACACTACCCCTAGCACGATCAGCCTATACTACCCAAACACCACTGCACTGCACTGCCCTAAACCCAAAAACACTATCCCTAGCACGACACCCTACACTTTCCAAACACCACTGGACTACCCTAAACCTTAGGTCTACCCCCAGCACGACCCCCTACATTACCCAAACACCACTGCACTGCCCTGAACCCTAAAACACTACCCCTAGCACGATCAGCCTATACTACACAAACACCACTGCACTACCCTACACCCTAAAACACTACCCCAGCACGACCCCTACACTACACAAACACCACTGCACTGCCCTAAACACTAAAACACTTCCACCAGCACGGTCCCCCTACACTACCAAAACACCACTGCACTGTCCTAAACCCTAAAACCCTACCCCCAGCATGACCCCCTACACTACACAAACACCACTGCACTACCCTAAACCATAAAAGACTACCCAGCAAGTTCCCCTATACTACACAAACACCACTGCAATGCCCTAAACCCTAAAACACTACCCCCAGCATGACCCCCTACACTACACAAACACCACTGCACTACCCTAAACCATAAAAGACTACCCAGCAAGTTCCCCTATACTACACAAACACCACTGCAATGCCCTAAACCCTAAAACACTACCCCCAGCATGACCCCCTACACTACCCAAACACCACTGCACTACCCTAAACCCTTAATCTACCCCAGCATGCCCCCCTACACTACCCAAACATCACTGCACTACCCTACATGCTAAAACACAACCCCCAGCACGACCCTCTACAATACCCAAACACCACTGCACTGCACTAAACCCTAAAACGATACCCCCGGCACGACCCCCTACACTACACAAACACCACTGCACTGCCCTAAACCCTAAGACACTACCCCCAGCATGAACCCCTACACTACCCAAATACCACTGCATTACCCTAAAAGACGACCCTCTACACTACACAAACCCCACTGCACTGCCCGAAACCCTAAAACACTACCCCCAGCAAACTCCCTACACTGCACAAACACCATTGCACTACCCAAAACCATAAAACTCTACCCCCAGCACGACCCCCTACACTACACAAACACCACTGCACTGCCCTAAACCCTAAAACACTACCCCTAGCAGGATCAGCCTATACTACCCAAACACCACTGCACTGCACTGCCCTAAACCTAAAAACACTATCCCCAGCACGACACCCTACACTTTCCAAACACTACTGCACTACCGGAAACCCTAAATCTACCCCCAGCACGACCCCCTACACTACACAAACACCACTTCACTACCCTAAACCCTAAAACACAACCCCCAGCACGGCCCCCTACCCTACCCAAACACCACTGCACTACCCTAAACCTACCCCGAGCACGACCCCCTACACTACACAAACACCACTTCACTACCAAAACCTCTACTCACAGCACGAACACCCCTACACTACCCAAACACCACTGCACTACCCTACACCCTAAAAACCGACACCCTACACTACACAAACACCACTGCACTGCCTTAATCCCTAAAAAACTTCCACCAGCACGATCCCCCTACACTACCCAAACACCACTGTACTACCCTACACCCTAAAACACTATCCCCAGCAGTACCAGCTATACTTCCCAACACCACTGCACTACCATAAACCCTAAAACACTACACCCAGCATGACCCCCTACACTACCCAAACACCACTGCAATACCCTAAACCCTAAAACACAACAACCCCCAGCATGACCCACTACACTACCCAAACATCACTGCACTGTCCTAAAACACGACCCCTTACACTATACAAACCCCACTGCACTCCCCTAAAACACTACCCCCAGCAAGACCCCCTACACTGCACAAACACCATTGCACTACCCAACACCATAAAACACTACCCCCAGCACGACCCCCTACACTACACAAACACCACTGCACTGCCCTAAACCCTAAAACACTACCCCCAGCACGACCCCCTACATTACCCAAACACCAGTGCACTGCCCTAAACCCTAAAACACTTCCCCTAGCACGATCAGCCTATACTACCCAAACACCAATGCACTGTGCTGCCCTAAACCCAAAAACACTATCCCTAGCACGACACCCTACACTTTCCAAACACCACTGGACTACCCTAAACCTTAAGTCTACCCCCAGCAAGACCCCCTACACTGCACAAACACCATTGCACTACCCAAAACCATAAAACACTACCCCCAGCACGACCCCCTACACTACACAAACACCACTGCACTGCCCTAAACCCTAAAACACTACCCCCAGCACGACCCCCTACATTACCCAAACACCAGTGCACTGCCCTAAACCCTAAAACACTACCCCTAGCACGATCAGCCTATACTACTCAAATACCACTGCACTACCCTACACCCTAAAACACTACCCCAGCACGACCCCTACACTACACAAACACCACTGCACTGCCCTAAACACTAAAACGCTTCCACCAGCACGGTCCCCCTACACTACCAAAACACCACTGCACTGTCCTAAACCCTAAAACCCTACCCCCAGCATTACCCCCTACACTACACAAACACCACTGCACTAAACCCTAAAACGATACCCCCGGCACGACCCCCTACACTACACAAACACCACTGTACTGCCCTAAACCCTAAAACACTACCCCCAGCAAGACCCCCTACACTGCACAAACACCATTGCACTACCCAAAACCATAAAACACTACCCCCAGCACGACCCCCTACACTACACAAACACCACTGCACTGCCCTAAACCCTAAAACACTACCCCCAGCACGACCCCCTACATTACCCAAACACCACTGCACTGCCCTAAACCCTAAAACACTACCCCTAGCACGATCCGCCTATACTACTCAAACACCACTGCACTACCCTACACCCTAAAACACTACCCCAGCACGACCCCTACACTACACAAACACCACTGCACTGCCCTAAACACTAAAACACTTCCACCAGCACGGTCCCCCTACACTACCAAAACACCACTGCACTGTCCTAAACCCTAAAACCCTACCCCCAGCATGACCCCCTACACTACACAAACACCACTGCACTACCCTAAACCATAAAAGACTACCCCAGCAAGTCCCCCTATACTACACAAACACTACTGCACTGCCCTAAACCCTAAAACACTACCCCCAGCATGACCCCCTACACTACACAAACACCACTGCACTGCCCTAAACCTAAAACAATAACCCCCAACTTGACCCTCTACACTACCCAAACACCAATGCACTACCCTAAACCCTTAATCTACCCCAGCATGCCCACCTACACTACCCAAACATCACTGCACTACCCTACATGCTAAAACACAACCCCAGCACGACCCTCTACAATACCTAAACACCACTGCACTGCACTAAACCCTAAAACGATACCCCCGGCACGACCCCCTACACTACACAAACACCACTGTACTGCCCTAAACCCTAAAACATTATCCCCAGCACGACCCCCTACACTACACAGAAACCACTGCACTACCCTACACCCTAAGACACTACCCCAGCATGAACCCCTACACTACCCAAACATCACTGCACTACCCTAAAACACGACCCCTATACTATACAAACCCCACTGCACTGCCCTAAACCCTAAAACACTACCCCCCGCATGACACCCTACACTACACACACACCACTGCACTACCCTAAACCCTAAAACACTACACCCAGCATGACCCCCTACACTACCCAAACACCACTGCAATACCCTAAACCCTAAAACACAACCCCCAGCATGACCCCCTACACTACCCAAACATCACTGCACTACCCTAAAACACGACCCCCTATACTATACAAACCCCACTGCACTGCCCTAAACCCTAAAACACTACCCCCAGCAAGACCCCCTACACTGCACAAACACCACTGCACTACCCTAGACCCTAAAACATGACCCCCTACACTACACAAACACCACTGCACTACCCTAAACCCTAAATCTACCCAAGCACGACCCCCTACACTACACAAACACCACTGCACTGCCTTAATCCCTGAAAAATTTCCACCAGCACGATCCCCCTACACTACCCAAACACCACTGCACTACCCTAAACCCTAAAACACTATCCCCAGCAGTACCAGCTATACTACCCAACACCACTGCACTACCATAAACCCTAAAACACTACCCCCAGCACGACCCCCTACACTACACAAACAGCACGGCACTACCCTAAACCCTAAAACAATACCCCCAGCAGTACCCCCTACACTACCCAAACACAACTGCACTACCCTAAACCCTAAAACACTACCGCCAGCATGACCCCCTACACTACACTAACACCACTGCACTACCCTACTGCACTACCCCAAAACCCTAAAACATTACCCCCAGCCTAACCCCCTACACTATCCAAATACCACTGCACTACCTTAAACACTAAAACACTACCCCCATCACGGCCCCCTGCACTACTCAAACACCACTGCACTACCCTAAACCCAAAAACATGACCCACAAACTACACAAACAACACTGTACTACCGTAAACAGTAAAACATTACCCCCAGTACAACCCCCTACACTACCCAAACACCACTGCACTACCCTAGACCCTAAAACATGACCCCCTACACTACACAAACACCACTGCACTACCCTAAACCCTAAATCTACCCAAGCACGACCCCCTACACTACACAAACATCACTGCACTACCCTAAACACTAAAACACAATCCCCAGCACGACCCCCTACAATACCCAAACACCACTGCACTGCCCTAAACCCTAAAACAATACCCACGGCACGACCCCCTACACTACACAAACACCACTGCACTGCCCTAAACCCTAAAACATTACCCCCAGCACGACCCCCTACACTACCCAAAAACCACTGAACTACCCTACACCCTAAAACACTACCCCCCAAAATGACCCCCTACACTACCCAAAAACCACTACACTACCCTAAACCCTAAAACACTACCCCCAGCATGAAACCCTACACTACCCAAATACCACTGCAGTACCCTAAAAGACGACCCTCTACACTTTACAAACACCACTGCACTATCCTAAACCCTAAAACACTACCCCAGCACGACAAGCTACACTACACAAACACCACTGCACTACCCTAAACCCTAAAGTACTACACCCACTACGACCCCCTACACTACCCAAACACCACTGCAATACCCTAAACCCTAAAACACAACCCCCCCATAACTCCCTACACTACCCAAACATCACTGCACAACTGTAAAACACGACATCCTACATTACACAAACACCACTGCACTACCCTAAACCCTAAAACACTACACCCAGCACGACCCCCTACACTACACAAACACCACTGCACTATCCTAAACCCTAAAACACTACCCTCACCATGACCCCCTAGACTACACAAACACCACTGCACTGGCCAAAACCCTAAAACACTACCCCTAGCACGACTCCCTACACTACCCAAACACCACTGCACTGCCCTAAACCCCAAAACACTATCCCCAGGACGACATCCTACACTACCCAAACACCACTGCACTGGCCTAAACCCCAAAACACTATCCCCAGGACGACACCCTACACTATCCAAACACCACTACACTACCCTAAACACTAGGTCTACCCCCAGCACGACCCCGTACACTACACAAACACCACTGCACTACCATAAACCCTAAATCTACCCCCAGCACGACCCCCTACAATACACAAACACCACTTCATAACACTAAACCCTAAAATACTACCCCCAGCAAGACCCCCTACACTAACCAAACACCACTACACTACCATAAATTCTAAAACATGAACCCCTACACTACACAAACAACACTGCACTACCCTAAACACTACCCCCAGCACAACCCCCTACACTACCCAAACACCACTGCACTACCCTAAACCCTACAACACGACCCCCTACACTACACAATCACCACTGCACTTCCCTAAATATACCCCCAGCACTACCCCCTACACTACACAAACACCACTTCACTACCAAAACCACTACTCCCAGCACGAACCCCTACACTACCCAAACACCACTGCACTACCCTACACCCTAAAACACGACACCCTACACTACACAAATCCCAGTGCACTGCCCTAAACCCTAAAACACGTCCACCAGCACGATCCCCTACACTACCCAAACACCACTGCACTACCTTAAACCCTAAAACACTACACCAAGCACGACAAGCTACACTACAAAAACACCACTGCACTACCCTAAACCCTAAAACACTACCACCAGCATGACACCCTACACTACACACACACCGCTGCACTACTCTAAACCCTAAAACACTACACCCAGCACGACCCCCTACACTACCCAAACATCAATGCACTATCATAAACCCTAAATCTACCCCCGTATGACCCCCTACACTACACAAACACTACTGCACTACTCTAAACCCTAGAACACTACCCCAGCGTGACCCCCTACACTGCACAAACACCACTGCACCAACCTAAACCCTAAAACACTACCCCCAGCGTGACCCCCTACACTACCCAAACACCACTGCACTACCCTAAACCCTAAAACACTACCCCCAGCGTGATCTCCTACACTACACAAACACCATTGCACTACCCTAAACCCTAAATCTACCCCCAGCTTGACCCCCTACACTACACACGCACCACTGTACTACCCTAAACCATAAAGCACTATCCCCAGCAGTACCTGCTACACTACCCAACACCACTGCACTACCCTAAACTCTAAAACACTACCCCCTGCATGACCCCCTACGCTCCACAAACACCACGGCACTATCCTAAAACAATACCCCCAGCAGTACCCCTACACTATCCAAATACCACTGCACTACCCTACACCCTAAAACACGACCCCCTACACTACACAAACACCACTGCACTGCCCTAAACCCTAAAACACTTCCACCAGCACGATCCCCCTACACTACCCAAACACCACTGCACTATCCTAAACCCTAAAACACTACCCTCAGCATGACCCCCTAGACTACACAAACACCCCTGCACTGGCCAAAACCCTAAAACACTACCCCTAGCACGACTCCCTACACTACCCAAACACCACTGCACTACCCTAAACCCTAAAACATGACCCCCTACACTACACAAACAACACTGCACTACCGTAAACAGTAAAACACTACCCCAGCACAACCCCCTACACCACCCAAACACCACTGCACTACCCTAAACCCTAAAACATGACCCCCTGCACTACACAAACACCACTGCACTACCCTAAACCCTAAATCTACCCCAGCACAACCCCCTACACTACACAAACACCACTTAATTACCCTAAACTCTAAAACACTACTCCCAGCACGACCCCCTACACTACCCAAACACCACTGAACTACCCTAAACCCTAAAACATGACCCCCTACACTACACAAACACCACTGCACTGCCCTACACCCTAAAGCACTACCCCCAGTGCGACCCCCTGCACTACACAAAACCCACTGCATTACCCTAAACCCTAAATCTACCCCCAGTATAACCCCCTACACTACACAAACATCACTGCACTACCCTAAACGCTAAAACATAACCCCCAGCACGACCCCCTACAATACCCAAACACCACTGCACTACCCTAAACCCTAAAACAATACCCACGGCACGACCCCCTACACTACACAAACACTGCTGCACTGCCCTAAACCCTAAATGATTACACCCAGCACGACCATCTACACTACCCAAAAAATCACTGCACTAACCTACACCCTAAAACACTACCCCCAAAATGACCCCCTACACTACCCACACACCACTTTACTACCCTAATCCCTAAAACACTACCCCCAGAATGAACCCCTACACTACCCAAATACCACTGCATTACCATAAAAGACGACCCTCTACACTACACAAACACCACTGCACTACCCTAAACCCTAAAACACTAACCCCAGCACGACCACCTAGACTACCCAAACACCTCTGCACTACCCTAAAACCCTAAAACACTACCCCCTGCACGACCCCCTACACTACACAAACACCACGGCACTACCATAAACCACTACCCCCAGCATGAACCCCTACACTACACAAACACCACTGCACTACCCTAAACCCTAAAACACTACCCCAAGCACGACCCCCTAAACTACACAATCACCATTGCACTACCCTAAACCCTAAAACATTACCCCTAGCACGACCCCCTACACTACCCAAACACCACTGCACTACCCTAAATCCTACATCTATTCCCATCACAACCACCTATACTTCACAAACACCACTGCACTACCCTACACCCTAAACAACTACCCCCAGCACGATCCCGTACACTACAGAAACAGCGCTGCACTACCCTAAACCCTAAAACACTACCCCTAGCACGACCTCCCATACTACCCAAACAGAACTCCACTACCCTAAACCCTAAAACACTTACCCCAGGGTGACCCCCTACACCACACAAACACCACTGGACTACCCTAAACCCTAAAACACTATCCCTAGCACGACCCCTACACTACACAAATACCACTACACTACCCGAAACCCTAAAACACAACCCCGAGCACTACCCCTACAATACCCAAACACCACTGCACTACCCTAAACCCTAAAACACTACCCGAGCACTACCCCTACAATACCCAAAAACCACTGCACTACCCTAAACCCTAAAACACTACCCCAGAACGACCCCAATACTACATAAAGACCACTGCACTACCTAAACCCTAAAAGACTACCCCATCACGTCCCCTACACTACACAAACACCACTGCACTGCCCTAAACCCTAAAACATTACCCCCAGCATGACCCCTACACTACCTCAAAACCACTGCACTACCCTACACCGTAAAACACTACCCCCAAAATGACCCCCTACACTACCCACACACCACGGCACTACCCTAAACCCTAAAACACTACCCCCAGAATGAACCCCTACACTACCCAAATACCACTGCATTACCCTAAATCCTAAAACACTACCCCCTGCACGACCCCCTACACTACCCAAACACCACTGCACTGCCCTAAACCCTAAAACAATACCCCCAGCACAACCCCCTACAGTACCCAAATATCACTGCACTACCGTAAAACACGACCCCCTACACTACACAAACACCACTGCAATACCCTAAACCCTAAAACACAACCCCAAGCATGACCACCTACAGTACTCAAATATCACTGCACTACCCTAAAACACAACCCCCTACACTATACAAACACCACTGCACTACCCTAAACCCTAAAACACTACCCCCACCACGACCCCCTACACTACACAAACACCACTGCACTGCCTTCAATCCTAAAACACTAGCCGCTGCGCGACCCCCTACACTACCCAAACACCACTGCACTGCCCTAAACCCTAAAGCACTACCCCCAGCACAACCCCCTACACTACCAAAACACCACTGCACTGCCCTAAACCCTAAAACTCAACACCTAGCACGATCACCCTATACTTCCCAAACATCATTGCACTGCACCGCCTTAAACCCAAAAACACTATCCACAGCACACCACCCTACACTTTCCAAACACCACTGCACTACCCTAAACTCTAGATCTACCCCCAGCACGACCCCCTACACTACACAAACACCACTGCACTACCCTAAACCCTAAATCTATCCCTAGCACGACCCCTACACTACCCAAACACCACTGCACTACCCTAAACCCTACAACACGACCCCCTGCACTACACAAACACCACTGCACTACCCTAAATCTACCCCTAGCACGACCTCCTACACTACACAAACACCACTTCGCTACCAAAAACTCTACTTACAGTACGACCCCCTACACTACCCAAACACCACTGCACTACCCTACACCCTAAAACACGAACCCCTACACTACAGAAACACAACTACACTGCCCTAAACCCTAAAATACTTCCACCAGCACGATCCCCCTACACTACCCAAACACCTCTGTACTGCCGTTAACCCTAAAACACTACCCCCAGCACGACAAGCTACACTACAAAAACACCACTGCACTTCCCTAAACCCTAAAACACTACACCCAGCATGACACCCTACACTAACCAAACACCACTGCACTACCCTAAACCCTAAAACACTACCCCCAGTGCGATCCCCTACACTACACAAACACCATTGCACCACCCTAAACCCTAAATCTACCCCCAGCATGACCCCAACACTACCCAAACACCACTGCACTACCCTAAACACTAAAACACTTCCACCAGCACGATCCCCCTACACTAACCAAACTCCACTGCACTATCCTAAACCCTAAATCTACCCCCAGTATGACCCCCTACACTACACAAACACCACTGCACTACCCTAAACATTAAAAGACTACTCCAGCACGTCCCCTGCACTACACAAGCACCACTGCAGTGCCCTAAACCCTAAAACACTAACCCCAGCATGACCCCCTACACTACACAAACACCACAGCACTACCCTAAACCCTAAACCAATAACCCCCAGCTTGACCACCTACACTACCCAAACACCACTGCACTACCCTAAACCCTAAAACACTACCCCCAGCATGACCCCCTACACTACCCAAACATCACTGCAATACCCTAAACGCTAAAACACAACCCCCAGCACGACCCCCTACAATACCCAAACACCACTGCACTGCCCTAAACCCTAAAACAATACCCCCGGTACAACCCTCTACACTACACAAACACAACTGCACTGCCCTAAACCCTAAAACATTACCCCCAGCGCGACCTCATTTACTACCCAAAAACCACTGCACTACCCTACACCCTAAAACTCTACCCCCAAAATGACCCCCTACACTACCCACACGACACTTCCCTAAACCCTTAAACACTACCCCCAGCATGAACCCCTACACTACCCAAATACCACTGCATTATGCTAAAAGACGACCCTCTACACTACACAAACACCACTGCACTATCCTAAACCCTAAAACACTACCCCCAGCACGACAAGCTACACTACAAAAACACCACTGCACTACCCTAAAACCCAAAAACACTACCCCCAGCATGACACCCTACACTACCCAAACACCACTGCACTACCCTAAACCCTAAAACACTACACCCAGCACGACCCCTACACTACCCAAACACCACTGCAATACCCTAAACCCTAAAACACAACCCCCAGCATAACCCCCCTACACTACCCAAACATCACTGCACTACCCTAAAACACGACCCCCTACACTACACAAACACTACTGCACTACCCTAAACTCTAAAACACTACCCCCAGCACGACCCCCTACACTATACAACTACCCCTGCACTACCCTAAATCTACCCCTAGCACGACTCCCTACACTACCCAAACACCACTTCACTAACCTAAACCCTAAATCTACCCCTAGCACGACCCCCTACACTACCCAAACACCACTGCACTACCCTACACCCTAAAACTCTACCCCCAAAATGACCCCCTAAACTACCCGCACGACGGCACTACCCTAAACACTACCCCCAGCATGAACCACTACACTACCCAAATACCACTGCATTATCGTAAAAGACGACCCGCTACACTACACAAACACCACTGCACTACCCTAAACCTACTCCTTGCACGACCCGCCACACTACACAAACACCACTTCACTACCAAAAACTCTACTAACAGTACGACCCACTACACTACCCAAACACCACTGCACTACCCTACACCCTACAACACGACCCCCTACACTACACAAACACCACTGCACTGCCCGAAACCCTAAAATACTTCCACCAGCACGATCCCCCTACACTACCCAAACACCTTTGCACTGCCCTAAACCCTAAAACACTACCCCCAGCACGACAAGCTACACTACAAAAACACCACTGCACTTCCCTAAACCCTAAAACACTACCCCCAGCATGACACCCTACACTAAGCAAACACCACTGCACTACTCTAAACCCTAAAACACTACCCCCAGCATGACACCCTACACTACACAACCACCACTGCACTACCCTAAACCCTAAATCTACCCCTAGCACGACCCCCTACACTACCCAAACACCACTGCACTACCCTACACCCTAAAACTCTACCCCCAAAATGACCCCCTAAACTACCCGCACGACGGCACTACCCTAAACACTACCCCCAGCATGAACCACTACACTACCCAAATACCACTGCATTATCCTAAAAGACGACCCTCTACACTACACAAACACCACTGCACTATCCTAAACCCTAAAACACAACCCCCAGCACGACAAGCTACACTACAAAAACACCACTGCACTACCCTAAACCATAAAACACTACCACCAGCATGACACCCTACACTACACAACCACCACTGCACTACCCTAAACCCTAAATCTACTCCTAGCACGACCCCCTACACTACCCAAACACCACTGGACTAACCTAAACCCTACAACACGACCCGCTACACTACACAAACACCACAGCACTACCCTAAATGTACTCCTTGCACGACCCGCTACACTACACAAACACCACTTCACTACCAAAACCTCTACTCACAGTACGACCCCCTACACTACCAAAACACCACTGCACTACCCTACACCCTACAACACAACCCCCTACACTAAGCAAACACCACTGCACTGCCCGAAACCCTAAAATACTTCCACCAGCACGATCCCCCTACACTACCCAGACACCTTTGCACTGCCCTAAACCCTAAAACACTACCCCCCAGCACGACAAGCTACACTACAAAAACACCACTGCACTTCCCTAAACCCTAAGACACTACCCCCAGCATGACGCCCTACACTAAGCAAACACCACTGCACTGCCCTAAACCCTAAAACACTACCCCCAGCGCGATCCCCTATACTACACAAACACCATTGCACTACCCTAAACCCTAAATCTACCCCCAGTATGACCCCTACACTACCCAAACACCACTACACTACCCTAAACGCTAGAACACTATCCCCGGCACAACCCCCTACACTACACAAACACCACTGCACTACTCTAAACCCTAAAACACTACCCCCAGCGTAACCCCCTACACTACCCAAACACCACTACACTACCCTAAACGCTAGAACACTATCCCCGGCACAACCCCCTACACTACTCAAACACCACTGCACTACCCTAAACCCATTAAACACTACCCCCAGCACGATCCCCTACACTGCACAAACACCATTGCACCACCCTAAACCCTAAATCTACCCCCAGCATGACCCCTACACTACCCAAACACCAATGCACTACCCTAAACACTAAAACACTACCCCCCGGCACAACCCCCTACACTACACAAACACCACTGCACTGCCCTAAACCCTAAAACACTTCCACCAGCACGATCCCCCTACACTCACCAAACTCCACTGCACTATCCTAAACCCTAAATCTACCCCCAGTATGACCCCCTACACTACACAAACACCACTGCACTACCCTAAACATTAAAAGACTACTCCAGCACGTCCCATGCACTACACAAACACCACTGCAGTGCCCTAAACCCTAAAACACTACCCCCAGCATGACCCCCTACACTACACAAACACCACTGCACTACCCTAAACCCTAAAACAATAACCCCCAGCTTGACCACCTACACTACCCAAACACCACTGCACTACCCTAAACCCTAACACCCTACCCCCAGCACGACCCCCTACACTACACAAACACCACTTCATTACCCTAAACCCTTTATCTACCCCAGCATGACCCCCTACACTACCCAAACATCACTGCACTACCCTAAACGCTAAAACACAACCCCCAGCACGACCCCCTACAATACCCGAACACCATTGCACTGCCCTAAACCCTAAAACAATACCCCGGTTCAACCCTCTACACTACACAAACACCACTGCACTACTCTAAACCCTAAAACACTACCCCCAGTGTGACCCCCTACACTAAACAAACACCACTGCACTAACCTAAACCGTAAAACACTACCCCCAGCATGACCCCCTACACTACTCAAACACCACTGCACTACCCTAAACCCATTAAACACTACCCCCAGCGCGATCCCCTACACTACACAAACACCATTGCACCACCCTAAACCCTAAATCTACCCCCAGCATGACCCCTACACTACCCAAACACCACTGCACTACCCTAAACACTAAAACACTACCCCCAGCACAACCCCCTACACTACACAAACACTACTGCACTGACCTAAGCCCTAAAACACTTCCACCAGCACGATCCCCCTACACTAACCAAACTCCACTGCACTATCCTAAACCCTAAATCTACCCCCAGTATGACCCCCTACACTACACAAACACCACTGCACTACCCTAAACATTAAAAGACTACTCCAGCACGTCCCCTGCACTACACAAACACCACTGCAGTGCCCTAAACCCTAAAACACTAACCCCAGCATGACCCCCTACACTACACAAACACCACTGCACTACCCTAAACCAATAACCCCCAGCTTGACCACCTACACTACCCAAACACCACTGCACTACCCTAAACCCTAAAGCACTACCCCCAGCACGATCCCCTACACTACACAAACACCACTGCACTGCCCTAAACCCTAAAGCAATACCCCCAGCACGACCCCCTACAATACCCAAACACCACTGCACTGCCCTAAACCCTAAAGCAATACCCCCGGTACAACCCTCTACACTATACAAACATAACTGCACTGCCCTAAACCCTAAAACATTACCCCCAGCGCGACCTCATACACTACCCTAAAACCACTGCACTACCCTACACCCTAAAACTCTACCCCCAAAATGACCCCCTAGACTACCCACACGACGGCACTTCCCTAAACCCTTAAACACTACCCCCAGCATGAACCCCTACACTACCCAAATACCACTGCATTATCCTAAAAGACGACCCTCTACACTACACAAACACCACTGCACTAACCTAAACCCTACAACACAACCCCCTACACTACACAAGCACCACTGCACTACCCTACATCTACTCCTTGCATGACCCGCTACACTACACAAACACCACTTCACTACCAAGAACTCTACTCACAGTACGACCCCCTACACTACCCAAACACCACTGCACTACCCTACACCCTACAACACGACCCCCTACACTACACAAACACCACTGCACTGCCCGAAACCCTAAAATACTTCCACCAGCACGATCCCCCTACACTAACACCTTTGCACTGCCCTAAACCCTAAAACACTACCCCCAGCACGACAAGCTACACTACAAAAACACCACTGCACTTCCCTAAACCCTAAAACACTACCCCCAGCATGACACCCTACACTAAGCAAACACCACTGCACTACCCTAAACCCTAAAACACTACCCCAGCGCGATCCCCTATACTACACAAACACCATTGCACTACCCTAAACCCTAAATCTACCCCCAGTATGACCCCTACACTACCCAAACACCACTACACTACCCTAAACGCTAAAACACTACCCCCGGCACATCCCCCTACACTACACAAACACCACTGCACTACTCTAAACCCTAAAACACTACCCCCAGCGTGAACCCCTACACTAACCAAACTCCACTGCACTATCCTAAACCCTAAATCTACCCCCAGTATGACCCCCTACACTACACAAACACCACTGCACTACCCTAAACATTAAAAGACTACTCCAGCACGTCCCCTGCACTACACAAAGACCACTGCAGTGCCCTAAACCCTAAAACACTACCCCCAGCACGACCCCCTACACTACACAAACACCACTTCATTACCCTAAACCCTTTATCTACCCCCAGCATGACCCCCTAAACTACCCAAACATCACTGCACTGCCCTAAACCCTAAAACAATACCCCGGTACAACCCTCTACACTACACAAACACCACTGCACTACCCTACACCCTAAAACTCTACCCCCAAAATGACCCCCTACACTACCCACACGACGGCACTACCCTAAACCATTAAACAATACCCCCAGTATGAACCACTACACTACCCAAATACCACTGCATTATCCTAAAAGACGACCCTCTACACTACAAAAACACCACTGCACTATCCTAAACCCTATAACACTACCCCCAGCACGACAAGCTACACTACAAAAACACCACTGCACTAACCTAAACCCTAAAACACTACCCCCAGCACGACCCCCTACACTACACAAACACCACTTCACTACCAAAAACTCTACTCACAGTACGCCCCCTACACAACCCAAACACCACTGCACTACCCTACACCCTAAAACACGACCCCCTACACTACACAAACACCACTGCACTGTCCGAAACCCTAAAATACTTCCACCAGCACGATCCCCCTACACTACCCAAACACCTCTGCACGGCCCTAAACCCTAAAACACTACCCCCAGCATGACCCCCTACACTACACAAACACCACTGCACTACCCTAAACCAATAACCCCCAGCTTGACCACCTACACTACCCAAACACCACTGCACTACCCTAAACCCTAAAGCACTACCCCCAGCACGATCCCCTACACTACACAAACACCACTGCACTGCCCTAAACCCTAAAGCAATACCCCCAGCACGACCCCCTACAATACCCAAACACCACTGCACTGCCCTAAACCCTAAAGCAATACCCCCGGTACAACCCTCTACACTATACAAACATAACTGCACTGCCCTAAACCCTAAAACATTACCCCCAGCGCGACCTCATACACTACCCTAAAACCACTGCACTACCCTACACCCTAAAACTCTACCCCCAAAATGACCCCCTAGACTACCCACACGACGGCACTTCCCTAAACCCTTAAACACTACCCCCAGCATGAACCCCTACACTACCCAAATACCACTGCATTATCCTAAAAGACGACCCTCTACACTACACAAACACCACTGCACTAACCTAAACCCTACAACACAACCCCCTACACTACACAAGCACCACTGCACTACCCTACATCTACTCCTTGCATGACCCGCTACACTACACAAACACCACTTCACTACCAAGAACTCTACTCACAGTACGACCCCCTACACTACCCAAACACCACTGCACTACCCTACACCCTACAACACGACCCCCTACACTACACAAACACCACTGCACTGCCCGAAACCCTAAAATACTTCCACCAGCACGATCCCCCTACACTAACACCTTTGCACTGCCCTAAACCCTAAAACACTACCCCCAGCACGACAAGCTACACTACAAAAACACCACTGCACTTCCCTAAACCCTAAAACACTACCCCCAGCATGACACCCTACACTAAGCAAACACCACTGCACTACCCTAAACCCTAAAACACTACCCCAGCGCGATCCCCTATACTACACAAACACCATTGCACTACCCTAAACCCTAAATCTACCCCCAGTATGACCCCTACACTACCCAAACACCACTACACTACCCTAAACGCTAAAACACTACCCCCGGCACATCCCCCTACACTACACAAACACCACTGCACTACTCTAAACCCTAAAACACTACCCCCAGCGTGAACCCCTACACTAACCAAACTCCACTGCACTATCCTAAACCCTAAATCTACCCCCAGTATGACCCCCTACACTACACAAACACCACTGCACTACCCTAAACATTAAAAGACTACTCCAGCACGTCCCCTGCACTACACAAAGACCACTGCAGTGCCCTAAACCCTAAAACACTACCCCCAGCACGACCCCCTACACTACACAAACACCACTTCATTACCCTAAACCCTTTATCTACCCCCAGCATGACCCCCTAAACTACCCAAACATCACTGCACTGCCCTAAACCCTAAAACAATACCCCGGTACAACCCTCTACACTACACAAACACCACTGCACTACCCTACACCCTAAAACTCTACCCCCAAAATGACCCCCTACACTACCCACACGACGGCACTACCCTAAACCATTAAACAATACCCCCAGTATGAACCACTACACTACCCAAATACCACTGCATTATCCTAAAAGACGACCCTCTACACTACAAAAACACCACTGCACTATCCTAAACCCTATAACACTACCCCCAGCACGACAAGCTACACTACAAAAACACCACTGCACTAACCTAAACCCTAAAACACTACCCCCAGCACGACCCCCTACACTACACAAACACCACTTCACTACCAAAAACTCTACTCACAGTACGCCCCCTACACAACCCAAACACCACTGCACTACCCTACACCCTAAAACACGACCCCCTACACTACACAAACACCACTGCACTGTCCGAAACCCTAAAATACTTCCACCAGCACGATCCCCCTACACTACCCAAACACCTCTGCACGGCCCTAAACCCTAAAACACTACCCCCAGCATGACACCCTACACTACACAACCACCACTGCACTACCCTAAACCCTAAAACACTACACCCAGCACAACCCTTTACACTACCCAAACATCACTGCACTACCCTAAAACACGACCCCCTACAATACACAAACACCACTGCACTACCCTAAACCCTAAAACACTACCCCCAGCACGACCCCCTACACTACACAAACACCACTGCACTACCCTAAAACCTAAATCTACCCCTAGCACGACCCCCTACACTACCCAAACACCACTGCCCTACCCTAAATCTTCCCCTAGCACAACCCCCTACACTACACAAACACCACTTCACTACCAAAAACTCTACTCACAGTACGACCCCCTACACAACCCAAACACCACTGCAGTACCCTAAACCCTACAACATGACCCCCTACACTACACAAACACCACTGCACTACCCTAAATCTTCCCCTAGCACGACCCCCTACACTACACAAACACCACTTCACTACCAAAAACTCTACTCACAGTACGACCCCCTACACAACCCAAACACCACTGCACTACCCTACACCCTAAAACACGACCCCCTACACTACACAAACACCACTGCACTGCCCGAAACCCTAAAATACTTCTACCAGCACGATCCCCCTACACTACCCAAACACCTCTGCACTGCCCTAAACCCTAAATCACTACCCACAGCACGAAAAGCTACGCTACAAAAACACCACTGCACTTCCCTAAACCCTAAAACACTACCCCCAGCATGACACCCTACACTAACCAAACACCACTGCACTACTCTAAACCCTAAAACACCACCCCCAGCGCGATCCCCTACACTACACAAACACCATTGCACTACCCTAAACCCTAAATCTACCCCCAGTGTGACCCCTAAACTACCCAAACACCACTACACTACCCTAAACGCTAAAACACTACCCCCGGCACAACCCCCTACACTACACAAACACCACGGCACTACCCTAAACCCTAAAACACTACCCCCAGCAGTACCCCCTACACTACCCAAACACAACTGCAGTACCCTAAACCCTAAAACACTACCGCCAGCATGACCCCTGAGGAACTTCGATTTCCGATCGTAATCGAATCAACCCGCCATTTTGTGCTCCGCCGCCATCTTGTGTTGCCATCACTCAGGCAGCACGGCAAACAAAGTCTATTCTGCTTTTCCTGCAGCTTCGTGTCGAAATAACCCTTCCGCCTCTATTTGCAAAGCTGGTGTTAGGACTGGCTGAGTACACTAATCCCTGTCTGGTTTTTCTAATCCCCGTCTCAACTATCTGTTGGTTCACACTATTCTTTTCTGACTTTATCTTATCGTCTGGCCTTCACTGTCCTCTGCTAGCATTCTCTTGTTTCACAACTGTCCTCCAACACACACAAACTTATCTCGCCACCTGCAAGCTAGTTACAAATCCGTTAATGAATTAGTTTGAGGGAGGGGTGACAAACATAGTTGGAGGAGAGGTTTCTTCGAGTCATCTGACACTGTTTTCAAACATTTCCTATTGGTTCTGTCCTGTTTTCAACTTTTCTTATTGGCTCTTTCTTGTATATTCTGGGTGTGTATTTGGTTAATGTATATGTTACCTATATGGTATAAAATATTGTGCGCCACGGAGTGAAGTGGCAGTCTCCTGAGAACCTACCTTGTGTACTTCTGGGATAACTGTACTAGCTGCAGCTAATAAATCTGATCTTCTAACGCCTAACAGAGTGTCCCGTGTCTCTGTGTAGCTGAGCAGGAGAACCCAGGAGATTAAGGCGTACCCTGCGCCGCCAGGCCCAAAAGGTTCTGGTTCTTCAACTGGCGCCCAACATGGGGCGGCTTCAGTGGTACCGGTTCTGCCTGAAGGTCGTGAGGAACCCCGCAAGAAAATTCCGGAGGATTCGCGAGCCACGTCAAGCGACCCCTGTATGTCGAAAGTGGTCCGCAGGTCTTTTGCAGCATGGTTACTCCTTCCTGACGGCTACTGACGACCGCTGCCCTGACTGCCGCCCTGCCTTGGCCCTTCCTTTGGTGATGTATGGTAAGGCGAGACGATAGACGGGCCTCTGTTGGCGTGAGAAGACGTCCTTAGTTAAGTATTTGGTGGGTCGCTCCCACAATTTTGTTTCTTAGTTGTTTACTCTTGGTTCTTAGATTCGACTATTGCAATAGCCGAAGCCGAGGGGTAAGTGCATTTGTGCTGCGTAAACTGAGTTTTACCCCTTGAAGTTTGTGAACAGTCAGGTGAAATCACAAGATGCCTGGTCTGACTAAGTTTGGAAAACTTTGTTGCTTTGGTTGTAATAGGGATTCCCGGCTTGAGGACTCTTGTCCGATTCCTTCGGTTGGAACTCCCACATATGAGCTCTATTCAAAACATGGTATTGGCCCCATTGCCTTTAACGAGGCGTGGACCCGATACACAAAGAAAGATGGTGTTCTAAAATGGGCAGAAAATGGTCGTTTTGATCCTGATGTGTTAGACAATTTAGAAGCAGTCTTGTTCAAAAGAAAAGCCCGGCCGGCAATGTTTGACTCTTTCCGCCTTTGGCGTAAGGAAGCCAAACAGAAAGAAATTAAGCAAGCAAAACGAGATAGAAAAGCACAGGGTATGACAATTATACAGGCTGCCCAACAATTTAAAGACGATTAAATTAATAATGCGACAGAAATCTCAGAGAGACAACATCGTATGGCAATAGATAAATGCTATCCGGTGTTGCCTGTTTCCCCTTCCGAAAATAAGAAAGATTTAGAAGAAGATCCCCTGATGTCTCACTTATTGAGATTGCCACCGCCCTATGCACAAAGTGCCAATGCACCCCAATTGCCTGTTCAGCCGCAAGCGGTACCTCCGCCTGTTCCGGCCCTTCCGCATTTACCTCCTCCAGCATTACCGCCTCTGCCAGTTTTACCATTAACTTCGACTTCTTTACCCTCATCTCCTGATCTTCGATCTCCTTTGCCTTCTGCTCCTTCTGCAATTATCGGTTCTCCTCCTGTCAGTTTGCCTAATACTTTGTCTCCAATTCTCATGTCCAATTCTCCGTCCATGCGCAAGCGACTCACAGACACTGTCACCGGTATTCTATCTCCTTTCTTTGAAGCTTTAAATGTGTCTCCGGCTTTTGCTCGAAGACAAGCTCGTAGTCAGTTCCCAGATTTGGAAGAACGAGAGAGATTGGAATCTCTCGAACAAAAATGGATCAAAAAGGGTGCCCAATACAGTGTACTTGATATAATGCCCACTTTCTCACAATGGAATGCACCCACGCAAAGATATGTTTTCGATGTAATGTGTGATACTCTCATTAAAGAATGGGAGGATGTGAATTTAAATTCGATTCCTCAGGGTCTGTTAGATGTTCAGGCTGACTTTAATAAAGGAATTGTAGTGGATCCTAAGGTTGAAAATGCTATAAGGACACTAATTTCCTTTAGAAACTTATTATCCTCTCAGACTTTCCTTGATTCTGATCCGTCGGTTAGGCTGACACTGAAAAATTATCCCATGAGAGAGGTTCCTCCAGTATGGAAGGAAGAGGTTGCAGCAGCAGGTGCTAATCCAGCTATTCCTGCTCATTTTCAGCATATATGGGTACATGTCCCCTGGAAGAGATCTGAAGTTTTGGCCCTTAAACAGACTCTACCGGATCCTCGTAAAAACCCTGCGGGTTATTATAAAGAATTAACACAGACAGTTGATGCTTGCATCATGAACCTAGCTGATATCGATATGTTAATGGGAAATGTAGTCCCACAGACAATATGGGCTAAGATTCGTAAGGAAAACCACGCACAGGAATTAGGTGCTACTTGGGATGTTATAAGATGCCACAGATAGAGACCAAGTGGGTGGTGCAAAGCCTGACGCTTTGATTTCAGAACTCCCTGGTGGGATTATTACATTAATGAAAACAATGATGCCTGCATTGAGAGTTAATTGGGATAAACTAGCGGCATGCAAACAAAAGAAAGATGAAAGTGTCTCTGATTTCTTTACTCGTTTCGAGGAGACATTTATCGATCACAGTGGTCAAGATATGGCTACAGAGGGTGGACAGCGATTATTTGTGGACAAATTTGTATTTAATTTGCTTCCCGAGCTGTCACACAAATTAAAAGATTCAGAAAGTTCATGGGCTGTTTCTTCTTATGCCCAGATATTGGCTACTGCACAATATTATGAAAACAGAGATAAAGAAGAAAAAGAAAAACAAGAGAAAAAGACGAAAGAATAAAAAACGAAGGTTCTCTTGCAACAAGCCTATCCACCTCGTCATGCTCAGACTCAATTTCAGCAGCCTTCGCAGTTTCAGAGGTTGTATCAAAAACCTGAGCCATACATTTCACGACCTTTGTTAGGACCTAATCAATGTGCCTGTTGTAGAGAGGAAGGTCATTTTAAGAATAGTTGTCCGGTTTTATTGCAGCGCAATGGAGCATTATCTGCTCCACGAGGTCGTGCTGGCCTCCAGTCAGCAAACAGAGGTAGAGGTCGAGGTGTATTGATTCAAGAACAGCGTGCCCTTCCTTCTCCCAATTCCATGAATTACTTTGATCAGCAAAATGTTAGGTCTACACAATACTACAATGAAGACCATTATATTGAAAACGGAAATGAAAGTCTTCATGCTAACTAGGACAGCCATGGACAAAGCAAGGGAGTTGTATCGATTCCAGTAGATCAGAATGGACCTTATGTTAACGTCACTACAATGGGTGTTTTAGAGCCATTTCTTCTAGATACTGGGGCGATGAGAAGTTCTACCATTCATTCTAAACTCCATGGGGCACCTTTGTCTGGCTTAACGAACGTATCTGTAGGATTTTCTGGCGCCGCTGTTCGTAATCCGGTTTCTTGCCCTCTGCCTATCTCAATTGGCCCTTATGATTTGGAAGCTCCACTTCTGTTGACGAATGGTTGTGGTGAGAATCTGTTGGGTTTGGACCTATTGAAAAGAATGCATGCTACGATATATTGTTCTCCTTCAGGTGTACATCTTACTCTAGGACAGAAACTGATTTCTCCTATGTATTTGTCCAAAGATCAGTTTCCACCTGAATTGCTTTCTCTTCCGGCAACGCTTTGGGCCACGGGTCCGAATGATGTGGGCTGTCTCGAAATTCCACCTTATGTTGTCACTCTCAAGCCTAATGTTGAATTGCCGCGTATTCCGCAGTATAGAATTTCCACTGAAGGTGAAAAAGCGCTTTTGGAAATCATTCATGATTTGATTCAGAAGGGTGTGGTTGAAGAAACAAGAGGTAACACATGCAATAGTCCTATTCTTCCAGTTCTTAAACGCACTGATCCTTCTCAGCCACCTGTATATCGTTTCGTAATTGATCTTCTGGAAGTAAACAAAATTGTTGTACCACAATTTCCTGTTGTCCCAGATATTACTGCTCTGTTGACAATGATACCTTCCACAGCGACTTGGTTCTCAAACTTCTGGCTCCAGTGTGGCAAAATGAAGGAATTCCAAAATGTGCCGACAATGTAGTGAAACATTGTATTGTTTGTTTAATGTACAATCCGGGAAAGGGAACCCCAACTCCAGCGGGTCACTTTGCTCCTCCAACATATCCATTTGAGGTGTTGCAGATCGAGTATATTCATATGAAGCGATGCAACAACCTTAAATACGTTCTGGTGGTAGGATGCGCCTTTTCAAGATGGATAGAAGCATACCCTTTAAAAGACAACACAGCCTTATCCACAGCTAAAGCTTTACTAAAATAATTTTTCCCCAGGTTTGGTTTGCCGCGCATTGTCTGGAGTGACAATGGGAGAGAATTTGTGGGCCAAGTCATGCAAAAAGTTTGTGCGGGTCTTGGTATCAAGCAAAAGTTCCATGCGGCAAATCATCCATAGTCAGCGGGTTTAGTAGAATGCTACAACGGTACATTAAAGTTAAAACTAGCGAAAGTTCAGGCTAGTACAGAACTCAATTGGCCCGATGCTTTACCATTGGTTCTTCTGTCCACCAGAACTGCAGTACACTCTCGTTTAGGACTTAGCCCTTACGAAGTGGTTTTTGGACGCCCGGCTAATGTATGGGGAGTCCCTCACCCTAAGAAATACTCAGACTTGCCATATCCAATGTTGATTGACTACTTGCATGATCTTACGACTAAATTGCGTGTTCTCCATCAACAGGTTCAGAGTGCTTTACCGGAGGCTTCCACAGATCCAGGTCATTCCATCCGACCAGGTGACTGGGTCTGGACCAAGAATTTCCAAAGGACGAGAAATCTGGTGCCCAGGTGGAAGGAGCCTCGTTTGGTGCTTTTGACCAAGAGAACAGCAGTCAAAGTCGAAGGAAAGAAAAATTGGATTCACGGCGTGCATTGTAAGAAAGTGCCTTTACCTTTACCTTTTGATCAATGGGTGCATAGGGGCATTGGTGACTCTGAAAGTGAAAAGGTTCCACGATTCGTACCTTTTAGCGATGCACGCCTGAATGGGACATTGTCTGAGAAAGAGGACGACGACATTCTGCAGGAAGCGATAACACCACATCGTCGCTTGGATACGACAAATCCACGAACATTGTTTCAAAACCAAACCGTACCTGATAAAGAACATTATAATCTGAGACCTAGACCAAAGAACACTTAAGATTTTTCTCTCCTGTGTAGTATTCTATCCCGGTTGCAGGGTCACGGTAGGAGTCTTGATTGTGACCTGAGTAGTGGCAATAGGCCTGCAGGACTTGCAGTGTCATAGGACGGCAGATAATCATAATTAAGTGATCGAGGAAGATTGCCGTGAGCATCCATTAGAAAGATGGAAACTACACTAGGCAAAAGAGAGAGAAAAGATGAAATGAAGAAAGAATCCTGTAAAATAATGTACAGTCGTTTCAGTATAACTTTATGTATCATTATATTATTGTGTATCCTTTTGGCGGTTATAAGTTGGATTATTTATGCTCTGCAGCAAAAAGTTGTCTCTCCTTCTTCCTCTTTGTCTTCTTCTACTGTCTCTCCACATCTCTTTCATACCCTTCCTCAACATGAACTCATTAGAAGAACTGAATATTATAACAATTCCTTTGTCCAGTTATTACATTAACACCAGTTAGTGGTCAATACGACTGATTGTTGGGTGTGTGGACTTATGCCACACACCACAGAGAAAGGAATGCCATATTTAGTTCTCCCATTTTCTTATGAGGGTTCTGCTTGGGCTTATTTTGTCATTTTCTCCAATGCCTACCAAAGCAAGTTCAAACGATCCGTTAGTTCATATATTGGTGGTCCAGATTTTAGTCATAGCTCATTAATTAAGGGAATGATAGCTATGGCTAAAATCATGGAAAATAGTAAGATTTCCATTGACGAAAAGAGAGCGTATACAAACTGGAACGTCACCCATTATGTCACTAGCTTAAGTGATAAGATCAAACAAAGGAAATCTCCACCAATTTGGACTATTCCTCATAGGGACATTTCTGTCTGCAAATAAATGATCGCTCTTCTGACACCATACAAAGAAATAACTGTTCCCACACATACGTTTATTCCTCTCAGAACTCGCCTCCTCTAGTGCCATCTCAGGGCACGTATTTTATCTGCCACAATAGAACTTACACGTGGTTACCAACGGGTTTTTCTGGTACCTGCTATATAGCTTTCCTTCTTCCCCCTACATACACCGCTTCTGCAAACTATCATCGAAACAGATATGGCAGAGGGATTATTGATTCAAAAGACACACCAGGACAAGAGGGAGGAGATTTCCTCAAAGGATTTCTTCCTTTTTGGGGTCCAATGGCCAACAGCAGAAATATAAGGCAACTGGTCCGTGTCGTAGAGACCACAATAGACATCACTGTAGGAACCTTAAGTAATATCACGGCAGAACTACAGGCGGACCGTCTTATGACCTTACAAAATCGAGTTGCCTTAGATTTTGTTCTTGCAGATTGTGGTGGAGTGTGCAAATTGATCGGGTCAAGTTGCTGTATTTTCATACCTAATGACGCTCCGACAGTATATCAAGCTATCTCCAAGTTGCATATAATCTCTGAGTCGATTCATCAGGACGAAGGAGATTGGTCCTTTTCGGAGTGGTTTTGGGGACTACTGTCCAAATGGGGTTGGAAAGCATTGACATTCCTTGGAATAATTTTGACCATTATTTTCTTTTGTTGCCTTTGTATGCACTGTGGTCCCGCCATCTGTGACCTATGTGCTACTATGTGCATCCCTAAACCCAAATCACCAAGAACAGAAAACATAAGAATGATGTTACAGCAACAGCTCGATGACCTCATGGCTATTGACATTGACTCAGATTAACATGAGTCTATCTTGCCTGAGTTCTGGCAAAAGGAGGGTCTGAGGAACTTCGATTTCCGATCGTAATCGAATCGACCCGCTATTTTGTGCTCCGCCGCCATCTTGTGTTGCCATCACTCAGGCAGCACGGCAAACAAAGTCAATTCTGCTTTTCCTGCAGCTTCGTGTCAAAATAACCCTTCTGCCTCTATTTGCAAAGCTGGTGTTAGGACTGGCTGAGTACACTAATCCCTGTCTGGTTTTTCTAATCCCCGTCTCAACTATCTGTTGGTTCACACTATTCTTTTCTGACTTTATCTTATCGTCTGGCCTTCACTGTCCTCTGCTAGCATTCTCTCGTTTCACAACTGTCCTCCAACACACACAAACGTATCTCGCCACCTGCAAGCTAGTTACGAATCCGTTAATGAATTAGTTTGAGGGAGGGGTGACAAACATAGTTGAAGGAGAGGTTTCTTCGAGTCATCTGACACTTTGTTTTCAAACCTTTCCTATTGGTTCTGTCCTGTTTTTCAACTTTTCTTATTGGCTCTTTCTTGTATATTCTGGGTGTGTATTTGGTTAATGTATATGTTACCTATATGGTATAAAAGATTGTGCGCCACGGAGTGAAGTGGCAGTCTCCTGAGAACCTACCTTGTGTACTTCTGGGATAACTGTACTAGCTGCAGCTAATAAATCTGATCTTCTAACGCCTAACAGAGTGTCCCGTGTCTCTGTGTAGCTGAGCAGGAGAACCCAGGAGATTAAGGCGTACCCTGCGCCGCCAGGCCCAAAAGATTCTGGTTCTTCCACCCCTACACTACTCAAACACCACTGCACTACCCTAAACCCTAAAACACTACCCCCAGCACGATCCCATACACTACACAAACACCATTGGGCCACCCTAAACCCTAAATCTACCCCCAGCATGACCCCTAAACTACCCAAACACCACTGCACTACCCTAAATGCTAATACACTACCCCCGGCACAACACCCTACACTACACAAACACCACTGCACTGCCCTAAACTCTAAAACACTTCCACCAGCACGATCCCCCTACAATACCCAAACACCTCTGCACTGCCCGAAACCCTAAAACACTACCCCGAGCACGACAAGCTACACTACAAAAACACCACTGCATTACCCTAAACCCTAAAACACTACCCCCAGCATGACATCCTACACTACCCAAACACCACTGCACGATCCTAAACCCTAAATCTACCCCAGTACGATCCCCTACACTACACAAACACCACTGCACTACCCTAAACCCCAAAACACTACCCCAGCACGTCCCCTACACTACACAAACAACACTGCACTAATCTAAACCCTAAAACACTACCCCCAGCGTGACCCCCTACACTATACAAACACAACTGCACTAACCTAAACCGTAAAACTCTACCCCCAGCGTGACCCCCTACAGTACCCAAACACCACTGCACTACCCTAAACCCGAAAACACTACACCCAGCACGATCCCCTACACTACACAAACACCATTGCACTACCCTAAACCCTAAATCTACCCCCAGCATGACCCCTACACTACCCAAACACCACTGCACTACCCTAAACACTAAAACACTACCCCCAGCATGACACCCTACACTTCACAAACACCACTGCACTACCCTAAACCCTAAAACGCTACACCCAGCACGACCCCCTACACTACCCAAACACCACTGCACTATCCTAAACCCTAAATCTACCCCAGTACGAACCCCTACACTACACAAACACCACTGCACTACTCTAAACCCTAAAACACTACCACAGCATGTCCCCCTACACTACACAAACAACACTGTACTACTCTAAACCCTAAAACACTACCCCCAGCGTGACCCCCTGCACTACACAAACACCACTGCACAAACCTAAACCGTAAAACACTACCCCCAGCGTGCCTCCTTACATTACTCAAACACCACTGCACTACCCTAAACCCTAAAACACTACCCCCAGCGCGATCCCCTACACTACACAAACACCATTGCACTACCCTAAACCCTAAATCTACCCCCAGCATGACCCCTACACTACCCAAACACCAATGCAATACCCTATTTGCTAGAACACTACCCCCGGCACGACCCCCTACACTACACAAACACCACTGCTCTGCCCTAAACCCTAAAACACTTCCACCAGCACGATCCCCCTACACAACACAAACACCTCTGCACTGCCCTAAACCCTAAAACACTACCCTCAGCACGACAAGCAACACTAAAAAAACTCCACTGCACTACCCTAAACCCTAAAACACTACCCCAAGCATGACACGCTACACTACACAAACACCACTGCCCTACCCTAAAACAGTATACCCAGCACGACCCCCTACACTATCCAAACACCACTGCACTGTCCTAAATCTACCCCAGTACGATCCCCTACACTACACAAACACCACTGCACTACTCTAAACCCAAAAATACTACCCCAGAATGTTCTCCTACACTACACAAACAACACTGCACTACTCTGAACCCTAAAACACTACCCCCATCGTGACCCCCTACACTACACAAACAACACTGCACTAACCTAAACCATAAAACACCACCCTCAGCGTGAGCACTTACACTACCCAAACACCACTGCACTTCCCTAAACCCTAAAACACTACCCCAGCGCGATCCCCTAAACTACAAAAACACCATTGCACTACCCTAGATCCTAAATCAACCCCCAGCATGACCCCTACACTACCCAAACACCACTGTACTACCCTAAACGCTAAAACACTACCCCCGGCACGACCCCCTACACTACACACACACCATTGCACTACCCTAAACCCTAAATCTACCCCCAGTGTGACCCCTACACTACCCAAACACCACTACACTACCCTAAACGCTAAAACACTACCCCCGGCACAACCCCCTACACTACACAAACACCACAGCACTACCCTAAACCCTAAAACACTACCCCCAGCAGTACCCCCTACACTACCCAAACACAACTGCAGTACCCTAAACCCTAAAACACTACCGCCAGCATGACCCCCTACACTATTCAAACACCACTGCACTACCCTACTGCACTACCCCAAAACCCTAAAACATTACCCCAGCATGACCCCCTACACTATCCAAATACCACTGCACTACCCTAAACACTAAAACACTACCCCAGCACGACCCCCTGAACTACCCAAACACCACTGCACTACCCTAAACCCTAAAACATGACCCCCTACACTACACAAACAACACTGCACTGCCGTAAACAGTAAAACACTACCACCAGCACAACCCCCTACCCTACCCAAACACCACTGCACTACCCTAAACCCTAAAACATGACCCCCTATACTACACAAACACCACTGCCTGCACTATCCTAAACCCTAAACCCTAAATCTACCCAAGCACGACCCCTACACTACACAAACACCACTTCATTACCTTAAACTCTAAAACACTACTCCCAGCACGACCCCCTACACTAACCAAACACCACTCCACTAAACTAAACCCTAAAGCACTACCCCTTACACTACACAAACACCACTGCAGTACCCTACACCCTAAAACACTACCTCCAGCACAACCCCTACACTATACAAACACCTCTGCACTGCCCTAAAATACTACCCCCAGCACGACCCCCTACACTACCCACCACTGCACTGCCCTAAACCCTAAAACACTTCCACCAGCACGGTCCCCCTACACTACCCAAACACCACTGCACTGCCCTAAACCCTAAAACCCTACCCCCAGCACGAGCCCCTACACTAACCAAACTCCTCTGCACTATCCTAAACCCTACATCTACCCCCAGTATGACCCCTTACACAACACAAACACCACTGCACTACATTTAACCCTAAAACACTACCCCCAGCATGACCCCATACACTACACAAACACCACTACATTACCCTAAAACAATAACCTCCAGCTTGACCACCTACACTACCCAAACACCACTGCACTACCCTAAACCCTAAAACACTACACCCAGCACGACCCCCTATACTACAAAAACACCCCTGCACTACCCTAAACTCTAAAACACTACCCCCAGCTTGACCACCTACACTACCCAAACACCACTGCACTACCCTAAACCCTAAAACACTACCCCAGCACGACCCCCTACACTACACAAACACCACTTCATTACCCTAAACCCTATATCTACCCCCAGCATGACCCCCTACACTACCCAAACATCACTGCACTACCCTAAACGCTAAAACACAACCCCCAGCACGACCCCCTACAATACCCAAACACCACTGCACTGCCCTAAACCCTAAAACAATACCCTCGGTACAACCCTCTACACTAAACAAACACCACTGCACTGCCCTAAACCCTGAAACTACCCCCAGCACGACCTCATACACTACCCAAAAACCACTGCACTACCCTACACCCTAAACGTCTACCCCCAAAATGACCCCCTATACTACCCACACGACGGCACTACCCTAAACCCTTAAACACTATCACCAGCATGATCCCCTACACTACCCAAATACCACTACATTATCCTAAAAGACGACCCTCTACACTACACAAACACCAGTGCACTATCCTAAACCCTAAAACACTACCCCCAGCATGACAAGCTACACTACAAAAACACCACTGCACTACCCTAAACCCTAAACCACTACCCCCAGCATGACACCCTACACTACACAAACACCACTGCACTACCCTAAACCCTAAAACACTACACCCAGCACGACCCTCTACACTACCCAAACATCACTGCACTACCCTAAAACACAACCCCCTACACTACACAAACACCACTGCACTACCCTAAACCCTAAAACACTACACCCAGCACGACCCCCTATACTACAAAAACACCCCTGCGCTACCCTAAACCCTAAACCCCCAGCATGACCCCCTATACTACACAAACACCACTGCACTGCCCTAAACCCTAAAACACTACCCCCAGCACAACTCCCTACACTACCCAAACACCACTGCACTACACGGCCCTAAACCCAAAAACACTATCCCCAGTACGACACCCTACACTATCCAAACACCACTGCACTACCCTAAACACTAGATCTACCCCCAGCATGACCCCCTACAATACACAAACACCACTTCACTACCGTAAACCCTAAAATACTACCCCCAGCACGACCCCTTACACTACCCAACACCACTACAGTACCCCAAATTCTAAAACATGAACCCCTACACTACACAAACAACACTGCACTACCCTAAACACTAAAACACTATCCCCAGCACAACCCCCTACACTACCCAAACACCACTGCACTATCCTAAACCCTACAACACGACCCCCTACACTACACAAACACCACTGCACTATCCTAAATCTACCCCAGTACGACCCACTACACTACGCAAACACCACTTCACTACCAAAACCACTACTCCCAGCACAACGCCCTACATTACCCAAACACAACTGCACTACTCTAAACCCTAAAACACTACCTCCAGCGTGACACCCTAAACTACACAAACACCACTGCACTAACCTAAACCCTAAAACACTACCCCCAGCGTGACCCCCTACACTACCCAAACACCACTGCACTACCCTAAACCCTAAAACAATACCCCAGCGCGATCCCCTACACTACACAAACACCATTGCACTACCCTAAACCCTAAATCTACCCCCAGCATGACTCCCTACACTACACAAACACCACTGCACTGCCCTAAACCCTAAAACACTAACCCCAGCACGACCCCCTAGACTACCCAAACACCACTGCACTGCCCTAAAACCCTAAAACACTACCCCTGGCACGACTCCCTACACTACACAAACACCACTGCACTACCCTAAACCCTAAAACACTACCCCCAGCATGATCCCCTACACTACACAAACACCACTGCACTACCCTAAACCCTAAAACAATACCCCAAGCACGACCCCCTAAACTACACAAACACCACTGTACTACCCCAAACCATAAAACACTACCCTCAGCACGACTCCCTTCACTACCCAAACACAACTGCACTACCCTAAACCCCAAAACACTACCGCCAGCACGACCCCCTACACTAACCAAGCACCACTGCACTACCCTTAACCCTAAAACATGACCCCCTACACTACACAATCACCACTGCACTCCCTAAACCGTAACCCACTACCCCCAGCATGACCCCCTACACTACACAAACACCACAGCACTACCCTAAAAGCTAGAACACTACCCCCAGCACGACTCCCTACATTAAACAAATACCACTGCACTACCCTAAACCCTTAAACACTACCCCAGCACAACCCCCTACACTACCTAAACATCACTGCACTACCCTAAACCGTAAACCACTACCCTCAGCACTCCCCCTACACTACCCAAACATAACTGCACTACCCTAAACCCTAAAACACTACCCCCAACACGACTCCCTACACTACACAAACACCACTGCACTATCCTAAACCCTAAAACACTACCCCCAGCACGACCCCCTACACTACTCAAACAACACTGCACTACCCCAAACCCTAAAACACTACCCCAGCACGATCCCCTACACTACACAAACACCATTGCACCACCCTAAACCCTAAATCTACCCCCAGCATGACCCCTACACTACCCAAACACCACTGCACTACCCTAAACGCTAATACACTACCCCCGGCACAACCCCCTACACTACACAAACACCACTGCACTGCCCTAAACCCTAAAACACTTCCACCAGCACGATCCCCCTACACTACCCAAACACCTCTGCACTGCCCGAAACCCTAAAACACTACCCCAAGCACGACAAGCTACACTACAAAAACACCACTGCATTACCCTAAACCCTAAAACACTACCCCCAGCATGACACCCTACACTACCCAAACACCAGTGCAGGATCCTAAACCCTAAATCTACCCCAGTACGATCCCCTACACTACACAAACACCACTGCACTACCCTAAACCCCAAAACACTACCCCAGCACGTCCCCTACACTAAACAAACAACACTGCACTAATCTAAACCCTAAAACACTACCCCCAGTGTGACCCCCTACACTACCCAAACTCGAGAGGAGAACCAAAACCGGTTCAATAGATATATATTAGGGCCTAATAAATAGGTACCTGTTGAAATACAAAGCTGAATTGGAAAGGAATGGACAGATAGAAATACATGAAGCACCCAACAAGAGTTGTGGATATAAAAAGAAATCTTTTATATTTATTTTATTTTTTAGTTGAATTATTCATTTCAATTTTTACAAAAATTCAGTCAAGTGAATACATATATAAATATTATACATACAATCAAAACCAATCAATGTGTATATCTGTTAATCAAAACATGGTTCAAAGCCCCACATACAAATCAGATTCATACATACACACACTCAATCCAAGTCACATTCAACACAACAAATCAAATGGTGAAACAAATTATCCTTAGGTGTTAAGATGGATGTAGTGATTGGTATATCATCCAAAGGAAGCCAGATGGTACTCTAAGAAGAAGGAGGTCAGCGAATCAAGCGCCAACGCGCGTTTCGGTATAGGACCCACTCAGGGGCCCCACCTTCATCAGGGCGTGGACCAAGGATAATAGGGGCAAGAACAAAACCTACAAATTAATCAAATGAACATGTATAAACAATAAAATAAAATCAAATTCAACAAACAATTTGCTGTGTTCAAATACATTCATCTTCAGAAGAAACATTAGTGTACATCAGTCCAAAACAGTTCCAATTAGTAGCAGATAGTGATCAATCACAAAATCGATGAATATGGCCCAAGGGGTCCTAAGGTAGCTAAAACAAACATGTAACCCCAGATATGTCAAAGTCGAATATAGAGAAAAGGTGAAACCAACACCCAAGTTAAAGCGGAAAAGATTACAAGACGGGAAGAAAAATATGTATATCATACATAGTAAAAAAGTCACATACAGGATAAAGAATTAAAAAGGAAAGCGCCAACACCAATGTTCCAGGTTCTCAAGTGCATAGAATGAAAATTTGCCAGTGAATGGGGAAAAAGTAAACCAATAAGGATACATACTAAAAACTAAATCCTTGATAAGCCGTGGAAATCAGTCTGCCGGACCTATATGCAAGCGCGGTCGGGTGTCAAGGGGAAGCATCCAGCCTTGTTCAAATACTGCACTACCTGCACTAACTGCACTACCCTAAACCCTAAAACACTATCCCCAGCAGTACCAGCTATACTACCCAACACCACTGCACTACCCTAAACCCTAAAACGCTACCCCCAGCATGACCCCCTACACTACACAAACACCACAGCTCTACTCTAAACCCTAAAACACTACCCCCAGCAGTACCCCCTACACTGCCCAAACACAACTGCAGTACCCTAAACCCTAAAACACTATGGCCAGCATGACCCCCTACACTTCTCAAACACCACTGCACTACCCTAAACCCTAAAACACTACCCCAGCACGATCCCCTAACTACACAAACACCATTGCACCACCCTAAACTCTAAATCTACCCCCAGCATGACCCCTACACTACCCAAACACCACTGCACTACCCTAAACGCTAAAACACTACCCCCAGCACAACCCCCTACACTACACAAACACCACTGCACTGCCCTAAACCCTAAAACACTTCCACCAGCACGGTCCCCCTACACTACCCAAACACCTCTGCACTGCCCGAAACCCTAAAACACTACCCCGAGCACGACAAGCTACACTACAAAAACACCGCTGCACTACCCTAAACCCTAAAACACTACCCCCAGCATGACACCCTACACTACCGTAACACCACTGCACTATCCTAAACCCTAAATCTACCCCAGAACGATCCCCTACACTACACAAACACCACTGCACTACCCAAAACCCCAAAACACTACCCCAGCACGTCCCCTACACTACACAAACAACACTGCTCTAATCTAAACCCTAAAACACTTCCACCAGCACGGTCCCCCTACACTACCCAAACACCACTGCACTGCCCTTAACCATAAAACCCTACCCCCAGCACGACCCCCTACACTAACCAAACTCCACTGCACTATCCTAAACCCTACATCTACCCCCAGTATGACCCCCTACACTACACAAACACCACTGCACTACCCTAAAACACTACCCCCAGCATGACCCCCTACACTACACAAACACCACTGCATTACCCTAAAACCTAAAACAATAACCTCCAGCTTGACCACCTACACTACCCAAACACCACTGCACTACCCTAAACCCGAAAACACTACACCCAGCACGATCCCCTACACTACACAAACACCATTGCACTACCCTAAACCCTAAATCTACCCCCAGCATGACCCCTACACTACCCAAACACCACTGCACTACCCTAAACACTAAAACACTACCCCCAGCATGACACCCTACACTTCACAAACACCACTGCACTACCCTAAACCCTAAAACGCTACACCCAGCACGACCCCCTACACTACCCAAACACCACTGCACTATCCTAAACCCTAAATCTACCCCAGTACGATCCCCTACACTACACAAACACCACTGCACTACTCTAAACCCTAAAACACTACCACAGCATGTCCCCCTACACTACACAAACAACACTGTACTACTCTAAACCCTAAAACACTACCCCCAGCGTGACCCCCTGCACTACACAAACACCACTGCACAAACCTAAACCGTAAAACACTACCCCCAGCGTGCCTCCTTACATTACTCAAACACCACTGCACTACCCTAAACCCTAAAACACTACCCCCAGCGCGATCCCCTACACTACACAAACACCATTGCACTACCCTAAACCCTAAATCTACCCCCAGCATGACCCCTACACTACCCAAACACCAATGCAATACCCTATTTGCTAGAACACTACCCCCGGCACGACCCCCTACACTACACAAACACCACTGCTCTGCCCTAAATCCTAAAACACTTCCACCAGCACGATCCCCCTACAAAACACAAACACCTCTGCACTGCCCTAAACCCTAAAACACTACCCTCAGCACGACAAGCAACACTAAAAAAACTCCACTGCACTACTCTAAACCCAAAAATACTACCCCAGAATGTTCTCCTACACTACACAAACAACACTGCACTACTCTGAACCCTAAAACACTACCCCCATCGTGACCCCCTACACTACACAAACAACACTGCACTAACCTAAACCATAAAACACCACCCTCAGCGTGAGCACCTACACTACCCAAACACCACTGCACTTCCCTAAACCCTAAAACACTACCCCAGCGCGATCCCCTAAACTACAAAAACACCATTGCACTACCCTAAACCCTAAATCAACCCCCAGCATGACCCCTACACTACCCAAACACCACTGTACTACCCTAAACGCTAAAACACTACCCCCGGCACGACCCCCTACACTACACACACACCATTGCACTACCCTAAACCCTAAATCTACCCCCAGTGTGACCCCTACACTACCCAAACACCACTACACTACCCTAAACGCTAAAACACTACCCCCGGCACAACCCCCTACACTACACAAACACCACAGCACTACCCTAAACCCTAAAACACTACCCCCAGCAGTACCCCCTACACTACCCAAACACAACTGCAGTACCCTAAACCCTAAAACACTACCGCCAGCATGACCCCCTACACTATTCAAACACCACTGCACTACCCTACTGCACTACCCCAAAACCCTAAAACATTACCCCAGCATGACCCCCTACACTATCCAAATACCACTGCACTACCCTAAACACTAAAACACTACCCCCAGCACGACCCCCTGAACTACCCAAACACCACTGCACTACCCTAAACCCTAAAACATGACCCCCTACACTACACAAACAACACTGCACTGCCGTAAACAGTAAAACACTACCCCCAGCACAACCCCCTACCCTACCCAAACACCACTGCACTACCCTAAACCCTAAAACATGACCCCCTATACTACACAAACACCACTGCCTGCACTATCCTAAACCCTAAACCCTAAATCTACCCAAGCACGACCCCTACACTACACAAACACCACTTCATTACCTTAAACTCTAAAACACTACTCCCAGCACGACCCCCTACACTAACCAAACACCACTCCACTAAACTAAACCCTAAAGCACTACCCCTTACACTACACAAACACCACTGCAGTACCCTACACCCTAAAACACTACCTCCAGCACAACCCCTACACTATACAAACACCTCTGCACTGCCCTAAAACACTACCCCCAGCACGACCCCCTACACTACCCACCACTGCACTGCCCTAAACCCTAAAACACTTCCACCAGCACGGTCCCCCTACACTACCCAAACACCACTGCACTGCCCTAAACCCTAAAACCCTACCCCCAGCACGAGCCCCTACACTAACCAAACTCCTCTGCACTATCCTAAACCCTACATCTACCCCCAGTATGACCCCTTACACAACACAAACACCACTGCACTACATTTAACCCTAAAACACTACCCCCAGCATGACCCCATACACTACACAAACACCCCTGCACTACCCTAAACCCTAAAACACTACACCCAGCACGACCCCCTATACTACAAAAACACCCCTGCACTACCCTAAACTCTAAAACACTACCCCCAGCTTGACCACCTACACTACCCAAACACCACTGCACTACCCTAAACCCTAAAACACTACCCCAGCACGACCCCCTACACTACACAAACACCACTTCATTACCCTAAACCCTATATCTACCCCCAGCATGACCCCCTACACTACCCAAACATCACTGCACTACCCTAAACGCTAAAACACAACCCCCAGCACGACCCCCTACAATACCCAAACACCACTGCACTGCCCTAAACCCTAAAACAATACCCTCGGTACAACCCTCTACACTAAACAAACACCACTGCACTGCCCTAAACCCTGAAACTACCCCCAGCACGACCTCATACACTACCCAAAAACCACTGCACTACCCTACACCCTAAACGTCTACCCCCAAAATGACCCCCTATACTACCCCCACGACGGCACTACCCTAAACCCTTAAACACTATCACCAGCATGATCCCCTACACTACCCAAATACCACTACATTATCCTAAAGGACGACCCTCTACACTACACAAACACCACTGCACTATCCTAAACCCTAAAACACTACCCCCAGCACGACAAGCTACACTACAAAAACACCACTGCACTACCCTAAACCCTAAACCACTACCCCCAGCATGACACCCTACACTACACAAACACCACTGCACTACCCTAAACCCTAAAACACTACACCCAGCACGACCCTCTACACTACCCAAACATCACTGCACTACCCTAAAACACGACCCCCTACACTACACAAACACCACTGCACTACCCTAAACCCTAAAACACTACACCCAGCACGACCCCCTATACTACAAAAACACCCCTGCACTACCCTAAACCCTAAAACACTACCCCCAGCATGACCCCCTATACTACACAAACACCACTGCACTGCCCTAAACCCTAAAACACTACCCCCAGCACAACTCCCTACACTACCCAAACACCACTGCACTACACGGCCCTAAACCCAAAAACACTATCCCCAGTACGACACCCTACACTATCCAAACACCACTGCACTACCCTAAACACTAGATCTACCCCCAGCACGACCCCCTACAATACACAAACACCACTTCACTACCGTAAACCCTAAAATACTACCCCCAGCACGACCCCTTACACTACCCAACACCACTACAGTACCCCAAATTCTAAAACATGAACCCCTACACTACACAAACAACACTGCACTACCCTAAACACTAAAACACTATCCCCAGCACAACCCCCTACACTACCCAAACACCACTGCACTATCCTAAACCCTACAACACGACCCCCTACACTACACAAACACCACTGCACTATCCTAAACCCTAAAACACTACCCCCAGCACGACAAGCTACACTACAAAAACACCACTGCACTACCCTAAACCCTAAACCACTACCCCCAGCATGACACCCTACACTACACAAACACCACTGCACTACCCTAAACCCTAAAACACTACACCCAGCACGACCCTCTACACTACCCAAACATCACTGCACTACCCTAAAACACGACCCCCTACACTACACAAACACCACTGCACTACCCTAAACCCTAAAACACTACACCCAGCACGACCCCCTATACTACAAAAACACCCCTGCACTACCCTAAACCCTAAAACACTACCCCCAGCATGACCCCCTATACTACACAAACACCACTGCACTGCCCTAAACCCTAAAACACTACCCCCAGCACAACTCCCTACACTACCCAAACACCACTGCACTACACGGCCCTAAACCCAAAAACACTATCCCCAGTACGACACCCTACACTATCCAAACACCACTGCACTACCCTAAACACTAGATCTACCCCCAGCACGACCCCCTACAATACACAAACACCACTTCACTACCGTAAACCCTAAAATACTACCCCCAGCACGACCCCTTACACTACCCAACACCACTACAGTACCCCAAATTCTAAAACATGAACCCCTACACTACACAAACAACACTGCACTACCCTAAACACTAAAACACTATCCCCAGCACAACCCCCTACACTACCCAAACACCACTGCACTATCCTAAACCCTACAACACGACCCCCTACACTACACAAACACCACTGCACTATCCTAAATCTACCCCAGTACGACCCACTACACTACACAAACACCACTTCACTACCAAAACCACTACTCCCAGCACAACGCCCTACATTACCCAAACACAACTGCACTACTCTAAACCCTAAAACACTACCTCCAGCGTGACACCCTAAACTACACAAACACCACTGCACTAACCTAAACCCTAAAACACTACCCCCAGCGTGACCCCCTACACTACCCAAACACCACTGCACTACCCTAAACCCTAAAACAATACCCCAGCGCGATCCCCTACACTACACAAACACCATTGCACTACCCTAAACCCTAAATCTACCCCCAGCATGACTCCCTACACTACACAAACACCACTGCACTGCCCTAAACCCTAAAACACTAACCCCAGCACGACCCCCTAGACTACCCAAACACCACTGCACTGCCCTAAAACCCTAAAACACTACCCCTGGCACGACTCCCTACACTACACAAACACCACTGCACTACCCTAAACCCTAAAACACTACCCCCAGCATGATCCCCTACACTACACAAACACCACTGCACTACCCTAAACCCTAAAACAATACCCCAAGCACGACCCCCTAAACTACACAAACACCACTGTACTACCCCAAACCATAAAACACTACCCTCAGCACGACTCCCTTCACTACCCAAACACAACTGCACTACCCTAAACCCCAAAACACTACCGCCAGCACGACCCCCTACACTAACCAAGCACCACTGCACTACCCTTAACCCTAAAACATGACCCCCTACACTACACAATCACCACTGCACTCCCTAAACCGTAACCCACTACCCCCAGCATGACCCCCTACACTACACAAACACCACAGCACTACCCTAAAAGCTAGAACACTACCCCCAGCACGACTCCCTACATTAAACAAATACCACTGCACTACCCTAAACCCTTAAACACTACCCCAGCACAACCCCCTACACTACCTAAACATCACTGCACTACCCTAAACCGTAAACCACTACCCTCAGCACTCCCCCTACACTACCCAAACATAACTGCACTACCCTAAACCCTAAAACACTACCCCCAACACGACTCCCTACACTACACAAACACCACTGCACTATCCTAAACCCTAAAACACTACCCCCAGCACGACCCCATACACTACACAAACACCCCTGCACTACCCTAAACCCTAAAACACTACACCCAGCACGACCCCCTATACTACAAAAACACCCCTGCACTACCCTAAACTCTAAAACACTACCCCCAGCTTGACCACCTACACTACCCAAACACCACTGCACTACCCTAAACCCTAAAACACTACCCCAGCACGACCCCCTACACTACACAAACACCACTTCATTACCCTAAACCCTATATCTACCCCCAGCATGACCCCCTACACTACCCAAACATCACTGCACTACCCTAAACGCTAAAACACAACCCCCAGCACGACCCCCTACAATACCCAAACACCACTGCACTGCCCTAAACCCTAAAACAATACCCTCGGTACAACCCTCTACACTAAACAAACACCACTGCACTGCCCTAAACCCTGAAACTACCCCCAGCACGACCTCATACACTACCCAAAAACCACTGCACTACCCTACACCCTAAACGTCTACCCCCAAAATGACCCCCTATACTACCCACACGACGGCACTACCCTAAACCCTTAAACACTATCACCAGCATGATCCCCTACACTACCCAAATACCACTACATTATCCTAAAGGACGACCCTCTACACTACACAAACACCACTGCACTATCCTAAACCCTAAAACACTACCCCCAGCACAACAAGCTACACTACAAAAACACCACTGCACTACCCTAAACCCTAAACCACTACCCCCAGCATGACACCCTACACTACACAAACACCACTGCACTACCCTAAACCCTAAAACACTACACCCAGCACGACCCTCTACACTACCCAAACATCACTGCACTACCCTAAAACACGACCCCCTACACTACACAAACACCACTGCACTACCCTAAACCCTAAAACACTACACCCAGCACGACCCCCTATACTACAAAAACACCCCTGCACTACCCTAAACCCTAAAACACTACCCCCAGCATGACCCCCTATACTACACAAACACCACTGCACTGCCCTAAACCCTAAAACACTACCCCCAGCACAACTCCCTACACTACCCAAACACCACTGCACTACACGGCCCTAAACCCAAAAACACTATCCCCAGTACGACACCCTACACTATCCAAACACCACTGCACTACCCTAAACACTAGATCTACCCCCAGCACGACCCCCTACAATACACAAACACCACTTCACTACCGTAAACCCTAAAATACTACCCCCAGCACGACCCCTTACACTACCCAACACCACTACAGTACCCCAAATTCTAAAACATGAACCCCTACACTACACAAACAACACTGCACTACCCTAAACACTAAAACACTATCCCCAGCACAACCCCCTACACTACCCAAACACCACTGCACTATCCTAAACCCTACAACACGACCCCCTACACTACACAAACACCACTGCACTATCCTAAATCTACCCCAGTACGACCCACTACACTACACAAACACCACTTCACTACCAAAACCACTACTCCCAGCACAACGCCCTACATTACCCAAACACAACTGCACTACTCTAAACCCTAAAACACTACCTCCAGCGTGACACCCTAAACTACACAAACACCACTGCACTAACCTAAACCCTAAAACACTACCCCCAGCGTGACCCCCTACACTACCCAAACACCACTGCACTACCCTAAACCCTAAAACAATACCCCAGCGCGATCCCCTACACTACACAAACACCATTGCACTACCCTAAACCCTAAATCTACCCCCAGCATGACTCCCTACACTACACAAACACCACTGCACTGCCCTAAACCCTAAAACACTAACCCCAGCACGACCCCCTAGACTACCCAAACACCACTGCACTGCCCTAAAACCCTAAAACACTACCCCTGGCACGACTCCCTACACTACACAAACACCACTGCACTACCCTAAACCCTAAAACACTACCCCCAGCATGATCCCCTACACTACACAAACACCACTGCACTACCCTAAACCCTAAAACAATACCCCAAGCACGACCCCCTAAACTACACAAACACCACTGTACTACCCCAAACCATAAAACACTACCCTCAGCACGACTCCCTTCACTACCCAAACACAACTGCACTACCCTAAACCCCAAAACACTACCGCCAGCACGACCCCCTACACTAACCAAGCACCACTGCACTACCCTTAACCCTAAAACATGACCCCCTACACTACACAATCACCACTGCACTCCCTAAACCGTAACCCACTACCCCCAGCATGACCCCCTACACTACACAAACACCACAGCACTACCCTAAAAGCTAGAACACTACCCCCAGCACGACTCCCTACATTAAACAAATACCACTGCACTACCCTAAACCCTTAAACACTACCCCAGCACAACCCCCTACACTACCTAAACATCACTGCACTACCCTAAACCGTAAACCACTACCCTCAGCACTCCCCCTACACTACCCAAACATAACTGCACTACCCTAAACCCTAAAACACTACCCCCAACACGACTCCCTACACTACACAAACACCACTGCACTATCCTAAACCCTAAAACACTACCCCCAGCACGACCCCATACACTACACAAACACCCCTGCACTACCCTAAACCCTAAAACACTACACCCAGCACGACCCCCTATACTACAAAAACACCCCTGCACTACCCTAAACTCTAAAACACTACCCCCAGCTTGACCACCTACACTACCCAAACACCACTGCACTACCCTAAACCCTAAAACACTACCCCAGCACGACCCCCTACACTACACAAACACCACTTCATTACCCTAAACCCTATATCTACCCCCAGCATGACCCCCTACACTACCCAAACATCACTGCACTACCCTAAACGCTAAAACACAACCCCCAGCACGACCCCCTACAATACCCAAACACCACTGCACTGCCCTAAACCCTAAAACAATACCCTCGGTACAACCCTCTACACTAAACAAACACCACTGCACTGCCCTAAACCCTGAAACTACCCCCAGCACGACCTCATACACTACCCAAAAACCACTGCACTACCCTACACCCTAAACGTCTACCCCCAAAATGACCCCCTATACTACCCACACGACGGCACTACCCTAAACCCTTAAACACTATCACCAGCATGATCCCCTACACTACCCAAATACCACTACATTATCCTAAAGGACGACCCTCTACACTACACAAACACCACTGCACTATCCTAAACCCTAAAACACTACCCCCAGCACGACAAGCTACACTACAAAAACACCACTGCACTACCCTAAACCCTAAACCACTACCCCCAGCATGACACCCTACACTACACAAACACCACTGCACTACCCTAAACCCTAAAACACTACACCCAGCACGACCCTCTACACTACCCAAACATCACTGCACTACCCTAAAACACGACCCCCTACACTACACAAACACCACTGCACTACCCTAAACCCTAAAACACTACACCCAGCACGACCCCCTATACTACAAAAACACCCCTGCACTACCCTAAACCCTAAAACACTACCCCCAGCATGACCCCCTATACTACACAAACACCACTGCACTGCCCTAAACCCTAAAACACTACCCCCAGCACAACTCCCTACACTACCCAAACACCACTGCACTACACGGCCCTAAACCCAAAAACACTATCCCCAGTACGACACCCTACACTATCCAAACACCACTGCACTACCCTAAACACTAGATCTACCCCCAGCACGACCCCCTACAATACACAAACACCACTTCACTACCGTAAACCCTAAAATACTACCCCCAGCACGACCCCTTACACTACCCAACACCACTACAGTACCCCAAATTCTAAAACATGAACCCCTACACTACACAAACAACACTGCACTACCCTAAACACTAAAACACTATCCCCAGCACAACCCCCTACACTACCCAAACACCACTGCACTATCCTAAACCCTACAACACGACCCCCTACACTACACAAACACCACTGCACTATCCTAAATCTACCCCAGTACGACCCACTACACTACACAAACACCACTTCACTACCAAAACCACTACTCCCAGCACAACGCCCTACATTACCCAAACACAACTGCACTACTCTAAACCCTAAAACACTACCTCCAGCGTGACACCCTAAACTACACAAACACCACTGCACTAACCTAAACCCTAAAACACTACCCCCAGCGTGACCCCCTACACTACCCAAACACCACTGCACTACCCTAAACCCTAAAACAATACCACAGCGCGATCCCCTACACTACACAAACACCATTGCACTACCCTAAACCCTAAATCTACCCCCAGCATGACTCCCTACACTACACAAACACCACTGCACTGCCCTAAACCCTAAAACACTAACCCCAGCACGACCCCCTAGACTACCCAAACACCACTGCACTGCCCTAAAACCCTAAAACACTACCCCTGGCACGACTCCCTACACTACACAAACACCACTGCACTACCCTAAACCCTAAAACACTACCCCCAGCATGATCCCCTACACTACACAAACACCACTGCACTACCCTAAACCCTAAAACAATACCCCAAGCACGACCCCCTAAACTACACAAACACCACTGTACTACCCCAAACCATAAAACACTACCCTCAGCACGACTCCCTTCACTACCCAAACACAACTGCACTACCCTAAACCCCAAAACACTACCGCCAGCACGACCCCCTACACTAACCAAGCACCACTGCACTACCCTTAACCCTAAAACATGACCCCCTACACTACACAATCACCACTGCACTCCCTAAACCGTAACCCACTACCCCCAGCATGACCCCCTACACTACACAAACACCACAGCACTACCCTAAAAGCTAGAACACTACCCCCAGCACGACTCCCTACATTAAACAAATACCACTGCACTACCCTAAACCCTTAAACACTACCCCAGCACAACCCCCTACACTACCTAAACATCACTGCACTACCCTAAACCGTAAACCACTACCCTCAGCACTCCCCCTACACTACCCAAACATAACTGCACTACCCTAAACCCTAAAACACTACCCCCAACACGACTCCCTACACTACACAAACACCACTGCACTATCCTAAACCCTAAAACACTACCCCCAGCACGACCCCCTACACTACTCAAACAACACTGCACTACCCCAAACCCTAAAACACTACCCCAGCACGATCCCCTACACTACACAAACACCATTGCACCACCCTAAACCCTAAATCTACCCCCAGCATGACCCCTACACTACCCAAACACCACTGCACTACCCTAAACGCTAATACACTACCCCCGGCACAACCCCCTACACTACACAAACACCACTGCACTGCCCTAAACCCTAAAACACTTCCACCAGCACGATCCCCCTACACTACCCAAACACCTCTGCACTGCCCGAAATCCTAAAACACTACCCCAAGCACGACAAGCTACACTACAAAAACACCACTGCATTACCCTAAACCCTAAAACACTACCCCCAGCATGACACCCTACACTACCCAAACACCAGTGCAGGATCCTAAACCCTAAATCTACCCCAGTACGATCCCCTACACTACACAAACACCACTGCACTACCCTAAACCCCAAAACACTACCCCAGCACGTCCCCTACACTAAACAAACAACACTGCACTAATCTAAACCCTAAAACACTACCCCCAGTGTGACCCCCTACACTACCCAAACTCGAGAGGAGAACCAAAACCGGTTCAATAGATATATATTAGGGCCTAATAAATAGGTACCTGTTGAAATACAAAGCTGAATTGGAAAGGAATGGACAGATAGAAATACATGAAGCACCCAACAAGAGTTGTGGATATAAAAAGAAATCTTTTATATTTATTTTTTTTTTAGTTGAATTATTCATTTCAATTTTTACAAAAATTCAGTCAAGTGAATACATATATAAATATTATACATACAATCAAAACCAATCAATGTGTATATCTGTTAATCAAAACATGGTTCAAAGCCCCACATACAAATCAGATTCATACATACACACACTCAATCCAAGTCACATTCAACACAACAAATCAAATGGTGAAACAAATTATCCTTAGGTGTTAAGATGGATGTAGTGATTGGTATATCATCCAAAGGAAGCCAGATGGTACTCTAAGAAGAAGGAGGTCAGCGAATCAAGCGCCAACGCGCGTTTCGGTATAGGACCCACTCAGGGGCCCCACCTTCATCAGGGCGTGGACCAAGGATAATAGGGGCAAGAACAAAACCTACAAATTAATCAAATGAACATGTATAAACAATAAAATAAAATCAAATTCAACAAACAATTTGCTGTGTTCAAATACATTCATCTTCAGAAGAAACATTAGTGTACATCAGTCCAAAACAGTTCCAATTAGTAGCAGATAGTGATCAATCACAAAATCGATGAATATGGCCCAAGGGGTCCTAAGGTAGCTAAAACAAACATGTAACCCCAGATATGTCAAAGTCGAATATAGAGAAAAGGTGAAACCAACACCCAAGTTAAAGCGGAAAAGATTACAAGACGGGAAGAAAAATATGTATATCATACATAGTAAAAAAGTCACATACAGGATAAAGAATTAAAAAGGAAAGCGCCAACACCAATGTTCCAGGTTCTCAAGTGCATAGAATGAAAATTTGCCAGTGAATGGGGGAAAAGTAAACCAATAAGGATACATACTAAAAACTAAATCCTTGATAAGCCGTGGAAATCAGTCTGCCGGACCTATATGCAAGCGCGGTCGGGTGTCAAGGGGAAGCATCCAGCCTTGTTCAAATACTGCACTACCTGCACTAACTGCACTACCCTAAACCCTAAAACACTATCCCCAGCAGTACCAGCTATACTACCCAACACCACTGCACTACCCTAAACCCTAAAACGCTACCCCCAGCATGACCCCCTACACTACACAAACACCACAGCTCTACTCTAAACCCTAAAACACTACCCCCAGCAGTACCCCCTACACTGCCCAAACACAACTGCAGTACCCTAAACCCTAAAACACTATGGCCAGCATGACCCCCTACACTTCTCAAACACCACTGCACTACCCTAAACCCTAAAACACTACCCCAGCACGATCCCCTAACTACACAAACACCATTGCACCACCCTAAACTCTAAATCTACCCCCAGCATGACCCCTACACTACCCAAACACCACTGCACTACCCTAAACGCTAAAACACTACCCCCAGCACAACCCCCTACACTACACAAACACCACTGCACTGCCCTAAACCCTAAAACACTTCCACCAGCACGGTCCCCCTACACTACCCAAACACCTCTGCACTGCCCGAAACCCTAAAACACTACCCCGAGCACGACAAGCTACACTACAAAAACACCGCTGCACTACCCTAAACCCTAAAACACTACCCCCAGCATGACACCCTACACTACCGTAACACCACTGCACTATCCTAAACCCTAAATCTACCCCAGAACGATCCCCTACACTACACAAACACCACTGCACTACCCAAAACCCCAAAACACTACCCCAGCACGTCCCCTACACTACACAAACAACACTGCTCTAATCTAAACCCTAAAACACTTCCACCAGCACGGTCCCCCTACACTACCCAAACACCACTGCACTGCCCTTAACCATAAAACCCTACCCCCAGCACGACCCCCTACACTAACCAAACTCCACTGCACTATCCTAAACCCTACATCTACCCCCAGTATGACCCCCTACACTACACAAACACCACTGCACTACCCTAAAACACTACCCCCAGCATGACCCCCTACACTACACAAACACCACTGCATTACCCTAAAACCTAACACAATAACCTCCAGCTTGACCACCTACACTACCCAAACACCACTGCACTACCCTAAACCCGAAAACACTACACCCAGCACGATCCCCTACACTACACAAACACCATTGCACTACCCTAAACCCTAAATCTACCCCCAGCATGACCCCTACACTACCCAAACACCACTGCACTACCCTAAACACTAAAACACTACCCCCAGCATGACACCCTACACTTCACAAACACCACTGCACTACCCTAAACCCTAAAACGCTACACCCAGCACGACCCCCTACACTACCCAAACACCACTGCACTATCCTAAACCCTAAATCTACCCCAGTACGATCCCCTACACTACACAAACACCACTGCACTACTCTAAACCCTAAAACACTACCACAGCATGTCCCCCTACACTACACAAACAACACTGTACTACTCTAAACCCTAAAACACTACCCCCAGCGTGACCCCCTGCACTACACAAACACCACTGCACAAACCTAAACCGTAAAACACTACCCCCAGCGTGCCTCCTTACATTACTCAAACACCACTGCACTACCCTAAACCCTAAAACACTACCCCCAGCGCGATCCCCTACACTACACAAACACCATTGCACTACCCTAAACCCTAAATCTACCCCCAGCATGACCCCTACACTACCCAAACACCAATGCAATACCCTATTTGCTAGAACACTACCCCCGGCACGACCCCCTACACTACACAAACACCACTGCTCTGCCCTAAATCCTAAAACACTTCCACCAGCACGATCCCCCTACAAAACACAAACACCTCTGCACTGCCCTAAACCCTAAAATACTACCCTCAGCACGACAAGCAACACTAAAAAAACTCCACTGCACTACTCTAAACCCAAAAATACTACCCCAGAATGTTCTCCTACACTACACAAACAACACTGCACTACTCTGAACCCTAAAACACTACCCCCATCGTGACCCCCTACACTACACAAACAACACTGCACTAACCTAAACCATAAAACACCACCCTCAGCGTGAGCACCTACACTACCCAAACACCACTGCACTTCCCTAAACCCTAAAACACTACCCCAGCGCGATCCCCTAAACTACAAAAACACCATTGCACTACCCTAAACCCTAAATCAACCCCCAGCATGACCCCTACACTACCCAAACACCACTGTACTACCCTAAACGCTAAAACACTACCCCCGGCACGACCCCCTACACTACACACACACCATTGCACTACCCTAAACCCTAAATCTACCCCCAGTGTGACCCCTACACTACCCAAACACCACTACACTACCCTAAACGCTAAAACACTACCCCCGGCACAACCCCCTACACTACACAAACACCACAGCACTACCCTAAACCCTAAAACACTACCCCCAGCAGTACCCCCTACACTACCCAAACACAACTGCAGTACCCTAAACCCTAAAACACTACCGCCAGCATGACCCCCTACACTATTCAAACACCACTGCACTACCCTACTGCACTACCCCAAAACCCTAAAACATTACCCCAGCATGACCCCCTACACTATCCAAATACCACTGCACTACCCTAAACACTAAAACACTACCCCCAGCACGACCCCCTGAACTACCCAAACACCACTGCACTACCCTAAACCCTAAAACATGACCCCCTACACTACACAAACAACACTGCACTGCCGTAAACAGTAAAACACTACCCCCAGCACAACCCCCTACCCTACCCAAACACCACTGCTCTACCCTAAACCCTAAAACATGACCCCCTATACTACACAAACACCACTGCCTGCACTATCCTAAACCCTAAACCCTAAATCTACCCAAGCACGACCACTACACTACACAAACACCACTTCATTACCTTAAACTCTAAAACACTACTCCCAGCACGACCCCCTACACTAACCAAACACCACTCCACTAAACTAAACCCTAAAGCACTACCCCTTACACTACACAAACACCACTGCAGTACCCTACACCCTAAAACACTACCTCCAGCACAACCCCTACACTATACAAACACCTCTGCACTGCCCTAAAACACTACCCCCAGCACGACCCCCTACACTACCCACCACTGCACTGCCCTAAACCCTAAAACACTTCCACCAGCACGGTCCCCCTACACTACCCAAACACCACTGCACTGCCCTAAACCCTAAAACCCTACCCCCAGCACGAGCCCCTACACTAACCAAACTCCTCTGCACTATCCTAAACCCTACATCTACCCCCAGTATGACCCCTTACACAACACAAACACCACTGCACTACATTTAACCCTAAAACACTACCCCCAGCATGACCCCATACACTACACAAACACCCCTGCACTACCCTAAACCCTAAAACACTACACCCAGCACGACCCCCTATACTACAAAAACACCCCTGCACTACCCTAAACTCTAAAACACTACCCCCAGCTTGACCACCTACACTACCCAAACACCACTGCACTACCCTAAACCCTAAAACACTACCCCAGCACGACCCCCTACACTACACAAACACCACTTCATTACCCTAAACCCTATATCTACCCCCAGCATGACCCCCTACACTACCCAAACATCACTGCACTACCCTAAACGCTAAAACACAACCCCCAGCACGACCCCCTACAATACCCAAACACCACTGCACTGCCCTAAACCCTAAAACAATACCCTCGGTACAACCCTCTACACTAAACAAACACCACTGCACTGCCCTAAACCCTGAAACTACCCCCAGCACGACCTCATACACTACCCAAAAACCACTGCACTACCCTACACCCTAAACGTCTACCCCCAAAATGACCCCCTATACTACCCACACGACGGCACTACCCTAAACCCTTAAACACTATCACCAGCATGATCCCCTACACTACCCAAATACCACTACATTATCCTAAAGGACGACCCTCTACACTACACAAACACCACTGCACTATCCTAAACCCTAAAACACTACCCCCAGCACGACAAGCTACACTACAAAAACACCACTGCACTACCCTAAACCCTAAACCACTACCCCCAGCATGACACCCTACACTACACAAACACCACTGCACTACCCTAAACCCTAAAACACTACACCCAGCACGACCCTCTACACTACCCAAACATCACTGCACTACCCTAAAACACGACCCCCTACACTACACAAACACCACTGCACTACCCTAAACCCTAAAACACTACACCCAGCACGACCCCCTATACTACAAAAACACCCCTGCACTACCCTAAACCCTAAAACACTACCCCCAGCATGACCCCCTATACTACACAAACACCACTGCACTGCCCTAAACCCTAAAACACTACCCCCAGCACAACTCCCTACACTACCCAAACACCACTGCACTACACGGCCCTAAACCCAAAAACACTATCCCCAGTACGACACCCTACACTATCCAAACACCACTGCACTACCCTAAACACTAGATCTACCCCCAGCACGACCCCCTACAATACACAAACACCACTTCACTACCGTAAACCCTAAAATACTACCCCCAGCACGACCCCTTACACTACCCAACACCACTACAGTACCCCAAATTCTAAAACATGAAACCCTACACTACACAAACAACACTGCACTACCCTAAACACTAAAACACTATCCCCAGCACAACCCCCTACACTACCCAAACACCACTGCACTATCCTAAACCCTACAACACGACCCCCTACACTACACAAACACCACTGCACTATCCTAAATCTACCCCAGTACGACCCACTACACTACACAAACACCACTTCACTACCAAAACCACTACTCCCAGCACAACGCCCTACATTACCCAAACACAACTGCACTACTCTAAACCCTAAAACACTACCTCCAGCGTGACACCCTAAACTACACAAACACCACTGCACTAACCTAAACCCTAAAACACTACCCCCAGCGTGACCCCCTACACTACCCAAACACCACTGCACTACCCTAAACCCTAAAACAATACCCCAGCGCGATCCCCTACACTACACAAACACCATTGCACTACCCTAAACCCTAAATCTACCCCCAGCATGACTCCCTACACTACACAAACACCACTGCACTGCCCTAAACCCTAAAACACTAACCCCAGCACGACCCCCTAGACTACCCAAACACCACTTCACTGCCCTAAAACCCTAAAACACTACCCCTGGCACGACTCCCTACACTACACAAACACCACTGCACTACCCTAAACCCTAAAACACTACCTCCAGCATGATCCCCTACACTACACAAACACCACTGCACTACCCTAAACCCTAAAACAATACCCCAAGCACGACCCCCTAAACTACACAAACACCACTGTACTACCCCAAACCATAAAACACTACCCTCAGCACGACTCCCTTCACTACCCAAACACAACTGCACTACCCTAAACCCCAAAACACTACCGCCAGCACGACCCCCTACACTAACCAAGCACCACTGCACTACCCTTAACCCTAAAACATGACCCCCTACACTACACAATCACCACTGCACTCCCTAAACCGTAACCCACTACCCCCAGCATGACCCCCTACACTACACAAACACCACAGCACTACCCTAAAAGCTAGAACACTACCCCCAGCACGACTCCCTACATTAAACAAATACCACTGCACTACCCTAAACCCTTAAACACTACCCCAGCACAACCCCCTACACTACCTAAACATCACTGCACTACCCTAAACCGTAAACCACTACCCTCAGCACTCCCCCTACACTACCCAAACATAACTGCACTACCCTAAACCCTAAAACACTACCCCCAACACGACTCCCTACACTACACAAACACCACTGCACTATCCTAAACCCTAAAACACTACCCCCAGCACGACCCCCTACACTACTCAAACAACACTGCACTACCCCAAACCCTAAAACACTACCCCAGCACGATCCCCTACACTACACAAACACCATTGCACCACCCTAAACCCTAAATCTACCCCCAGCATGACCCCTACACTACCCAAACACCACTGCACTACCCTAAACGCTAATACACTACCCCCGGCACAACCCCCTACACTACACAAACACCACTGCACTGCCCTAAACCCTAAAACACTTCCACCAGCACGATCCCCCTACACTACCCAAACACCTCTGCACTGCCCGAAACCCTAAAACACTACCCCAAGCACGACAAGCTACACTACAAAAACACCACTGCATTACCCTAAACCCTAAAACACTACCCCCAGCATGACACCCTACACTACCCAAACACCAGTGCAGGATCCTAAACCCTAAATCTACCCCAGTACGATCCCCTACACTACACAAACACCACTGCACTACCCTAAACCCCAAAACACTACCCCAGCACATCCCCTACACTAAACAAACAACACTGCACTAATCTAAACCCTAAAACACTACCCCCAGTGTGACCCCCTACACTACCCAAACTCGAGAGGAGAACCAAAACCGGTTCAATAGATATATATTAGGGCCTAATAAATAGGTACCTGTTGAAATACAAAGCTAAATTGGAAAGGAATGGACAGATAGAAATACATGAAGCACCCAACAAGAGTTGTGGATATAAAAAGAAATCTTTTATATTTATTTTATTTTTTAGTTGAATTATTCATTTCAATTTTTACAAAAATTCAGTCAAGTTAATACATATATAAATATTATGCATACAATCAAAACCAATCAATGTGTATATCTGTTAATCAAAACATGGTTCAAAGCCCCACATACAAATCAGATTCATACATACACACACTCAATCCAAGTCACATTCAACACAACAAATCAAATGGTGAAACAAATTATCCTTAGGTGTTAAGATGGATGTAGTGATTGGTATATCATCCAAAGGAAGCCAGATGGTACTCTAAGAAGAAGGAGGTCAGCGAATCAAGCGCCAACGCGCGTTTCGGTATAGGACCCACTCAGGGGCCCCACCTTCATCAGGGCGTGGACCAAGGATAATAGGGGCAAGAACAAAACCTACATATTAATCAAATGAACATGTATAAACAATAAAATAAAATCAAATTCAACAAACAATTTGCTGTGTTCAAATACATTCATCTTCAGAAGAAACATTAGTGTACATCAGTCCAAAACAGTTCCAATTAGTAGCAGATAGTGATCAATCACAAAATCGATGAATATGGCCCAAGGGGTCCTAAGGTAGCTAAAACAAACATGTAACCCCAGATATGTCAAAGTCGAATATAGAGAAAAGGTGAAACCAACACCCAAGTTAAAGCGGAAAAGATTACAAGACGGGAAGAAAAATATGTATATCATACATAGTAAAAAAGTCACATACAGGATAAAGAATTAAAAAGGAAAGCGCCAACACCAATGTTCCAGGTTCTCAAGTGCATAGAATGAAAATTTGCCAGTGAATGGGGGAAAAGTAAACCAATAAGGATACATACTAAAAACTAAATCCTTGATAAGCCGTGGAAATCAGTCTGCCGGACCTATATGCAAGCGCGGTCGGGTGTCAAGGGGAAGCATCCAGCCTTGTTCAAATACTGCACTACCTGCACTAACTGCACTACCCTAAACCCTAAAACACTATCCCCAGCAGTACCAGCTATACTACCCAACACCACTGCACTACCCTAAACCCTAAAACGCTACCCCCAGCATGACCCCCTACACTACACAAACACCACAGCTCTACTCTAAACCCTAAAACACTACCCCCAGCAGTACCCCCTACACTGCCCAAACACAACTGCAGTACCCTAAACCCTAAAACACTATGGCCAGCATGACCCCCTACACTTCTCAAACACCACTGCACTACCCTAAACCCTAAAACACTACCCCAGCACGATCCCCTAACTACACAAACACCATTGCACCACCCTAAACTCTAAATCTACCCCCAGCATGACCCCTACACTACCCAAACACCACTGCACTACCCTAAACGCTAAAACACTACCCCCAGCACAACCCCCTACACTACACAAACACCACTGCACTGCCCTAAACCCTAAAACACTTCCACCAGCACGGTCCCCCTACACTACCCAAACACCTCTGCACTGCCCGAAACCCTAAAACACTACCCCGAGCACGACAAGCTACACTACAAAAACACCGCTGCACTACCCTAAACCCTAAAACACTACCCCCAGCATGACACCCTACACTACCGTAACACCACTGCACTATCCTAAACCCTAAATCTACCCCAGAACGATCCCCTACACTACACAAACACCACTGCACTACCCAAAACCCCAAAACACTACCCCAGCACGTCCCCTACACTACACAAACAACACTGCTCTAATCTAAACTCTAAAACACTTCCACCAGCACGGTCCCCCTACACTACCCAAACACCACTGCACTGCCCTTAACCATAAAACCCTACCCCCAGCACGACCCCCTACACTAACCAAACTCCACTGCACTATCCTAAACCCTACATCTACCCCCAGTATGACCCCCTACACTACACAAACACCACTGCACTACCCTAAAACACTACCCCCAGCATGACCCCCTACACTACACAAACACCACTGCATTACCCTAAAACCTAACACAATAACCTCCAGCTTGACCACCTACACTACCCAAACACCACTGCACTACCCTAAACCCGAAAACACTACACCCAGCACGATCCCCTACACTACACAAACACCATTGCACTACCCTAAACCCTAAATCTACCCCCAGCATGACCCCTACACTACCCAAACACCACTGCACTACCCTAAACACTAAAACACTACCCCCAGCATGACACCCTACACTTCACAAACACCACTGCACTACCCTAAACCCTAAAACGCTACACCCAGCACGACCCCCTACACTACCCAAACACCACTGCACTATCCTAAACCCTAAATCTACCCCAGTACGATCCCCTACACTACACAAACACCACTGCACTACTCTAAACCCTAAAACACTACCACAGCATGTCCCCCTACACTACACAAACAACACTGTACTACTCTAAACCCTAAAACACTACCCCCAGCGTGCCTCCTTACATTACTCAAACACCACTGCACTACCCTAAACCCTAAAACACTACCCCCAGCGCGATCCCCTACACTACACAAACACCATTGCACTACCCTAAACCCTAAATCTACCCCCAGCATGACCCCTACACTACCCAAACACCAATGCAATACCCTATTTGCTAGAACACTACCCCCGGCACGACCCCCTACACTACACAAACACCACTGCTCTGCCCTAAATCCTAAAACACTTCCACCAGCACGATCCCCCTACAAAACACAAACACCTCTGCACTGCCCTAAACCCTAAAACACTACCCTCAGCACGACAAGCAACACTAAAAAAACTCCACTGCACTACTCTAAACCCAAAAATACTACCCCAGAATGTTCTCCTACACTACACAAACAACACTGCACTACTCTGAACCCTAAAACACTACCCCCATCGTGACCCCCTACACTACACAAACAACACTGCACTAACCTAAACCATAAAACACCACCCTCAGCGTGAGCACCTACACTACCCAAACACCACTGCACTTCCCTAAACCCTAAAACACTACCCCAGCGCGATCCCCTAAACTACAAAAACACCATTGCACTACCCTAAACCCTAAATCAACCCCCAGCATGACCCCTACACTACCCAAACACCACTGTACTACCCTAAACGCTAAAACACTACCCCCGGCACGACCCCCTACACTACACACACACCATTGCACTACCCTAAACCCTAAATCTACCCCCAGTGTGACCCCTACACTACCCAAACACCACTACACTACCCTAAACGCTAAAACACTACCCCCGGCACAACCCCCTACACTACACAAACACCACAGCACTACCCTAAACCCTAAAACACTACCCCCAGCAGTACCCCCTACACTACCCAAACACAACTGCAGTACCCTAAACCCTAAAACACTACCGCCAGCATGACCCCCTACACTATTCAAACACCACTGCACTACCCTACTGCACTACCCCAAAACCCTAAAACATTACCCCAGCATGACCCCCTACACTATCCAAATACCACTGCACTACCCTAAACACTAAAACACTACCCCCAGCACGACCCCCTGAACTACCCAAACACCACTGCACTACCCTAAACCCTAAAACATGACCCCCTACACTACACAAACAACACTGCACTGCCGTAAACAGTAAAACACTACCCCCAGCACAACCCCCTACCCTACCCAAACACCACTGCACTACCCTAAACCCTAAAACATGACCCCCTATACTACACAAACACCACTGCCTGCACTATCCTAAACCCTAAACCCTAAATCTACCCAAGCACGACCACTACACTACACAAACACCACTTCATTACCTTAAACTCTAAAACACTACTCCCAGCACGACCCCCTACACTAACCAAACACCACTCCACTAAACTAAACCCTAAAGCACTACCCCTTACACTACACAAACACCACTGCAGTACCCTACACCCTAAAACACTACCTCCAGCACAACCCCTACACTATACAAACACCTCTGCACTGCCCTAAAACACTACCCCCAGCACGACCCCCTACACTACCCACCACTGCACTGCCCTAAACCCTAAAACACTTCCACCAGCACGGTCCCCCTACACTACCCAAACACCACTGCACTGCCCTAAACCCTAAAACCCTACCCCCAGCACGAGCCCCTACACTAACCAAACTCCTCTGCACTATCCTAAACCCTACATCTACCCCCAGTATGACCCCTTACACAACACAAACACCACTGCACTACATTTAACCCTAAAACACTACCCCCAGCATGACCCCATACACTACACAAACACCCCTGCACTACCCTAAACCCTAAAACACTACACCCAGCACGACCCCCTATACTACAAAAACACCCCTGCACTACCCTAAACTCTAAAACACTACCCCCAGCTTGACCACCTACACTACCCAAACACCACTGCACTACCCTAAACCCTAAAACACTACCCCAGCACGACCCCCTACACTACACAAACACCACTTCATTACCCTAAACCCTATATCTACCCCCAGCATGACCCCCTACACTACCCAAACATCACTGCACTACCCTAAACGCTAAAACACAACCCCCAGCACGACCCCCTACAATACCCAAACACCACTGCACTGCCCTAAACCCTAAAACAATACCCTCGGTACAACCCTCTACACTAAACAAACACCACTGCACTGCCCTAAACCCTGAAACTACCCCCAGCACGACCTCATACACTACCCAAAAACCACTGCACTACCCTACACCCTAAACGTCTACCCCCAAAATGACCCCCTATACTACCCACACGACGGCACTACCCTAAACCCTTAAACACTATCACCAGCATGATCCCCTACACTACCCAAATACCACTACATTATCCTAAAGGACGACCCTCTACACTACACAAACACCACTGCACTATCCTAAACCCTAAAACACTACCCCCAGCACGACAAGCTACACTACAAAAACACCACTGCACTACCCTAAACCCTAAACCACTACCCCCAGCATGACACCCTACACTACACAAACACCACTGCACTACCCTAAACCCTAAAACACTACACCCAGCACGACCCTCTACACTACCCAAACATCACTGCACTACCCTAAAACACGACCCCCTACACTACACAAACACCACTGCACTACCCTAAACCCTAAAACACTACACCCAGCACGACCCCCTATACTACAAAAACACCCCTGCACTACCCTAAACCCTAAAACACTACCCCCAGCATGACCCCCTATACTACACAAACACCACTGCACTGCCCTAAACCCTAAAACACTACCCCCAGCACAACTCCCTACACTACCCAAACACCACTGCACTACACGGCCCTAAACCCAAAAACACTATCCCCAGTACGACACCCTACACTATCCAAACACCACTGCACTACCCTAAACACTAGATCTACCCCCAGCACGACCCCCTACAATACACAAACACCACTTCACTACCGTAAACCCTAAAATACTACCCCCAGCACGACCCCTTACACTACCCAACACCACTACAGTACCCCAAATTCTAAAACATGAACCCCTACACTACACAAACAACACTGCACTACCCTAAACACTAAAACACTATCCCCAGCACAACCCCCTACACTACCCAAACACCACTGCACTATCCTAAACCCTACAACACGACCCCCTACACTACACAAACACCACTGCACTATCCTAAATCTACCCCAGTACGACCCACTACACTACACAAACACCACTTCACTACCAAAACCACTACTCCCAGCACAACGCCCTTCATTACCCAAACACAACTGCACTACTCTAAACCCTAAAACACTACCTCCAGCGTGACACCCTAAACTACACAAACACCACTGCACTGCCCTAAACTCTAAAACACTTCCACCAGCACGATCCCCCTACAATACCCAAACACCTCTGCACTGCCCGAAACCCTAAAACACTACCCGAGCACGACAAGCTACACTACAAAAACACCACTGCATTACCCTAAACCCTAAAACACTACCCCCAGCATGACATCCTACACTACCCAAACACCACTGCACGATCCTAAACCCTAAATTTACCCCAGTACGATCCCCTACACTACACAAACACCACTGCACTACCCTAAACCCCAAAACACTACCCCAGCACGTCCCCTACACTACACAAACAACACTGCACTAATCTAAACCCTAAAACACTACCCCCAGCGTGACCCCCTACACTATACAAACACAACTGCACTAACCTAAACCGTAAAACTCTACCCCCAGCGTGACCCCCTACAGTACCCAAACACCACTGCACTACCCTAAACCCGAAAACACTACACCCAGCACGATCCCCTACACTACACAAACACCATTGCACTACCCTAAACCCTAAATCTACCCCCAGCATGACCCCTACACTACCCAAACACCACTGCACTACCCTAAACACTAAAACACTACCCCCAGCATGACACCCTACACTTCACAAACACCACTGCACTACCCTAAACCCTAAAACGCTACACCCAGCACGACCCCCTACACTACCCAAACACCACTGCACTATCCTAAACCGTAAATCTACCCCAGTACGATCCCCTACACTACACAAACACCACTGCACTACTCTAAACCCTAAAACACTACCACAGCATGTCCCCCTACACTACACAAACAACACTGTACTACTCTAAACCCCAAAACACTACCCCCAGCGTGACCCCCTGCACTACACAAACACCACTGCACAAACCTAAACCGTAAAACACTACCCCCAGCGTGCCTCCTTACATTACTCAAACACCACTGCACTACCCTAAACCCTAAAACACTACCCCCAGCGCGATCCCCTACACTACACAAACACCATTGCACTACCCTAAACCCTAAATCTACCCCCAGCATGACCCCTACACTACCCAAACACCAATGCAATACCCTATTTGCTAGAACACTACCCCCGGCACGACCCCCTACACTACACAAACACCACTGCTCTGCCCTAAACCCTAAAACACTTCCACCAGCACGATCCCCCTACACAACACAAACACCTCTGCACTGCCCTAAACCCTAAAACACTACCCTCAGCACGACAAGCAACACTAAAAAAACTCCACTGCACTACCCTAAACCCTAAAACACTACCCCAAGCATGACACGCTACACTACACAAACACCACTGCCCTACCCTAAAACAGTATACCCAGCACGACCCCCTACACTATCCAAACACCACTGCACTGTCCTAAATCTACCCCAGTACGATACCCTACACTACACAAACACCACTGCACTACTCTAAACCCAAAAATACTACCCCAGAATGTTCTCCTACACTACACAAACAACACTGCACTACTCTGAACCCTAAAACACTACCCCCATCGTGACCCCCTACACTACACAAACAACACTGCACTAACCTAAACCATAAAACACCACCCTCAGCGTGAGCACCTACACTACCCAAACATCACTGCACTTCCCTAAACCCTAAAACACTACCCCAGCGCGATCCCCTAAACTACAAAAACACCATTGCACTACCCTAGATCCTAAATCAACCCCCAGCATGACCCCTACACTACCCAAACACCACTGTACTACCCTAAACGCTAAAACACTACCCCCGGCACGACCCCCTACACTACACACACACCATTGCACTACCCTAAACCCTAAATCTACCCCCAGTGTGACCCCTACACTACCCAAACACCACTACACTACCCTAAACGCTAAAACACTACCCCCGGCACAACCCCCTACACTACACAAACACCACAGCACTACCCTAAACCCTAAAACACTACCCCCAGCAGTACCCCTACACTACCCAAACACAACTGCAGTACCCTAAACCCTAAAACACTACCGCCAGCATGACCCCCTACACTATTCAAACACCACTGCACTACCCTACTGCACTACCCCAAAACCCTAAAACATTACCCCAGCATGACCCCCTACACTATCCAAATACCACTGCACTACCCTAAACACTAAAACACTACCCCAGCACGACCCCCTAAACTACCCAAACACCACTGCACTACCCTAAACCCTAAAACATGACCCCCTACACTACACAAACAACACTGCACTGCCGTAAACAGTAAAACACTACCCCCAGCATAACCCCCTACCCTACCCAAACACCACTGCACTACCCTAAACCCTAAAACATGACCCCCTATACTACACAAACACCACTGCCTGCACTATCCTAAACCCTAAACCCTAAATCTACCCAAGCACGACCCCTACACTACACAAACACCACTTCATTACCTTAAACTCTAAAACACTACTCCCAGCACGACCCCCTACACTAACCAAACACCACTCCACTAAACTAAACCCTAAAGCACTACCCCTTACACTACACAAACACCACTGCAGTACCCTACACCCTAAAACACTACCTCCAGCACAACCCCTACACTATACAAACATCTCTGCACTGCCCTAAAATACTACCCCCAGCACGACCCCCTACACTACCCACCACTGCACTGCCCTAAACCCTAAAACACTTCCACCAGCACGGTCCCCCTACACTACCCAAACACCACTGCACTGCCCTAAACCCTAAAACCCTACCCCCAGCACGAGCCCCTACACTAACCAAACTCCTCTGCACTATCCTAAACCCTACATCTACCCCCAGTATGACCCCTTACACAACACAAACACCACTGCACTACATTTAACCCTAAAACACTACCCCCAGCATGACCCCATACACTACACAAACACCACTACATTACCCTAAAACAATAACCTCCAGCTTGACCACCTACACTACCCAAACACCACTGCACTACCCTAAACCCTAAAACACTACACCCAGCACGACCCCCTATACTACAAAAACACCCCTGCATTACCCTAAACCCTATATCTACCCCCAGCATGACCCCCTACACTACCCAAACATCACTGCACTACCCTAAACGCTAAAACACAACCCCCAGCACGACCCCCTACAATACCCAAACACCACTGCACTGCCCTAAACCCTAAAACAATACCCTCGGTACAACCCTCTACACTAAACAAACACCACTGCACTGCCCTAAACCCTGAAACTACCCCCAGCACGACCTCATACACTACCCAAAAACCACTGCACTACCCTACACCCTAAACGTCTACCCCCAAAATGACCCCCTATACTACCCACACGACGGCACTACCCTAAACCCTTAAACACTATCACCAGCATGATCCCCTACACTACCCAAATACCACTACATTATCCTAAAAGACGACCCTCTACACTACACAAACACCACTGCACTATCCTAAAACCTAAAACACTACCCCCAGCATGACAAGCTACACTACAAAAACACCACTGCACTACCCTAAACCCTAAACCACTACCCCCAGCATGACACCCTACACTACACAAACACCACTGCACTACCCTAAACCCTAAAACACTACACCCAGCACGACCCACTACACTACCCAAACATCACTGCACTACCCTAAAACACGACCCCCTACACTACACAAACACCACTGCACTACCCTAAACCCTAAAACACTACACCCAGCACGACCCCCTATACTACAAAAACACCCCTGCGCTACCCTAAACCCTAAACCCCCAGCATGACCCCCTATACTACACAAACACCACTGCACTGCCCTAAACCCTAAAACACTACCCCCAGCACAACTCCCTACACTACCCAAACACCACTGCACTACACGGCCCTAAACCCAAAAACACTATCCCCAGTATGACACCCTACACTATCCAAACACCACTGCACTACCCTAAACACTAGATCTACCCCCAGCACGACCCCCTACAATACACAAACACCACTTCACTACCGTAAACCCTAAAATACTACCCCCAGCACGACCCCTTACACTACCCAACACCACTACAGTACCCCAAATTCTAAAACATGAACCCCTACACTACACAAACAACACTGCACTACCCTAAACACTAAAACACTATCCCCAGCACAACCCCCTACACTACCCAAACACCACTGCACTATCCTAAACCCTACAACACGACCCCCTACACTACACAAACACCACTGCACTATCCTAAATCTACCCCAGTACGACCCACTACACTACACAAACACCACTTCACTACCAAAACCACTACTCCCAGCACAACGCCCTACATTACCCAAACACAACTGCACTACTCTAAACCCTAAAACACTACCTCCAGCGTGACACCCTAAACTACACAAACACCACTGCACTAACCTAAACCCTAAAACACTACCCCCAGCGTGACCCCCTACACTACCCAAACACCACTGCACTACCCTAAACCCTAAAACAATACCCCAGCGCGATCCCCTACACTACACAAACACCATTGCACTACCCTAAACCCTAAATCTACCCCCAGCATGACTCCCTACACTACACAAACACCACTGCACTGCCCTAAACCCTAAAACACTAACCCCAGCACGACCCCCTAGACTACCCAAACACCACTGCACTGCCCTAAAACCCTAAAACACTACCCCTGGCACGACTCCCTACACTACACAAACACCACTGCACTACCCTAAACCCTAAAACACTACCCCCAGCATGATCCCCTACACTACACAAACACCACTGCACTACCCTAAACCCTAAAACAATACCCCAAGCACGACCCCCTAAACTACACAAACACCACTGTACTACCCCAAACCATAAAACACTACCCTCAGCACGACTCCCTTCACTACCCAAACACAACTGCACTACCCTAAACCCCAAAACACTACCGCCAGCACGACCCCCTACACTAACCAAGCACCACTGCACTACCCTTAACCCTAAAACATTACCCCCTACACTACACAATCACCACTGCACTCCCTAAACCGTAACCCACTACCCCCAGCATGACCCCCTACACTACACAAACACCACAGCACTACCCTAAAAGCTAGAACACTACCCCCAGCACGACTCCCTACATTAAACAAATACCACTGCACTACCCTAAACCCTTAAACACTACCCCAGCACAACCCCCTACACTACCTAAACATCACTGCACTACCCTAAACCGTAAACCACTACCCTCAGCACTCCCCCTACACTACCCAAACATAACTGCACTACCCTAAACCCTAAAACACTACCCCCAACACGACTCCCTACACTACACAAACACCACTGCACTATCCTAAACCCTAAAACACTACCCCCAGCACGACCCCCTACACTACTCAAACAACACTGCACTACCCCAAACCCTAAAACACTACCCCAGCACGATCCCCTACACTACACAAACACCATTGCACCACCCTAAACCCTAAATCTACCCCCAGCATGACCCCTACACTACCCAAACACCACTGCACTACCCTAAACGCTAATACACTACCCCCGGCACAACCCCCTACACTACACAAACACCACTGCACTGCCCTAAACCCTAAAACACTTCCACCAGCACGATCCCCCTACACTACCCAAACACCTCTGCACTGCCCGAAACCCTAAAACACTACCCCAAGCACGACAAGCTACACTACAAAAACACCACTGCATTACCCTAAACCCTAAAACACTACCCCCAGCATGACACCCTACACTACCCAAACACCAGTGCAGGATCCTAAACCCTAAATCTACCCCAGTACGATCCCCTACACTACACAAACACCACTGCACTACCCTAAACCCCAAAACACTACCCCAGCACATCCCCTACACTAAACAAACAACACTGCACTAATCTAAACCCTAAAACACTACCCCCAGTGTGACCCCCTACACTACCCAAACTCGAGAGGAGAACCAAAACCGGTTCAATAGATATATATTAGGGCCTAATAAATAGGTGCCTGTTGAAATACAAAGCTGAATTGGAAAGGAATGGACAGATAGAAATACATGAAGCACCCAACAAGAGTTGTGGATATAAAAAGAAATCTTTTATATTTATTTTATTTTTTAGTTGAATTATTCATTTCAATTTTTACAAAAATTCAGTCAAGTGAATACATATATAAATATTATACATACAATCAAAACCAATCAATGTGTATATCTGTTAATCAAAACATGGTTCAAAGCCCCACATACAAATCAGATTCATACATACACACACTCAATCCAAGTCACATTCAACACAACAAATCAAATGGTGAAACAAATTATCCTTAGGTGTTAAGATGGATGTAGTGATTGGTATATCATCCAAAGGAAGCCAGATGGTACTCTAAGAAGAAGGAGGTCAGCGAATCAAGCGCCAACGCGCGTTTCGGTATAGGACCCACTCAGGGGCCCCACCTTCATCAGGGCGTGGACCAAGGATAATAGGGGCAAGAACAAAACCTACAAATTAATCAAATTAACATGTATAAACAATAAAATAAAATCAAATTCAACAAACAATTTGCTGTGTTCAAATACATTCATCTTCAGAAGAAACATTAGTGTACATCAGTCCAAAACAGTTCCAATTAGTAGCAGATAGTGATCAATCACAAAATCGATGAATATGGCCCAAGGGGTCCTAAGGTAGCTAAAACAAACATGTAACCCCAGATATGTCAAAGTCGAATATAGAGAAAAGGTGAAACCAACACCCAAGTTAAAGCGGAAAAGATTACAAGACGGGAAGAAAAATATGTATATCATACATAGTAAAAAAGTCACATACAGGATAAAGAATTAAAAAGGAAAGCGCCAACACCAATGTTCCAGGTTCTCAAGTGCATAGAATGAAAATTTGCCAGTGAATGTGGGAAAAGTAAACCAATAAGGATACATACTAAAAACTAAATCCTTGATAAGCCGTGGAAATCAGTCTGCCGGACCTATATGCAAGCGCGGTCGGGTGTCAAGGGGAAGCATCCAGCCTTGTTCAAATACTGCACTACCTGCACTAACTGCACTACCCTAAACCCTAAAACACTATCCCCAGCAGTACCAGCTATACTACCCAACACCACTGCACTAACCTAAACCCTAAAACGCTACCCCCAGCATGACCCCCTACACTACACAAACACCACAGCTCTACTCTAAACCCTAAAACACTACCCCCAGCAGTACCCCCTACACTGCCCAAACACAACTGCAGTACCCTAAACCCTAAAACACTATGGCCAGCATGACCCCCTACACTTCTCAAACACCACTGCACTACCTTAAACCCTAAAACACTACCCCAGCACGATCCCCTAACTACACAAACACCATTGCACCACCCTAAACTCTAAATCTACCCCCAGCATGACCCCTACACTACCCAAACACCACTGCACTACCCTAAACGCTAAAACACTACCCCCAGCACAACCCCCTACACTACACAAACACCACTGCACTGCCCTAAACCCTAAAACACTTCCACCAGCACGGTCCCCCTACACTACCCAAACACCTCTGCACTGCCCGAAACCCTAAAACACTACCCCGAGCACGACAAGCTACACTACAAAAACACCGCTGCACTACCCTAAACCCTAAAACACTACCCCCAGCATGACACCCTACACTACCGTAACACCACTGCACTATCCTAAACCCTAAATCTACCCCAGAACGATCCCCTACACTACACAAACACCACTGCACTACCCAAAACCCCAAAACACTACCCCAGCACGTCCCCTACACTACACAAACAACACTGCTCTAATCTAAACCCTAAAACACTTCCACCAGCACGGTCCCCCTACACTACCCAAACACCACTGCACTGCCCTTAACCATAAAACCCTACCCCCAGCACGACCCCCTACACTAACCAAACTCCACTGCACTATCCTAAACCCTACATCTACCCCCAGTATGACCCCCTACACTACACAAACACCACTGCACTACCCTAAAACACTACCCCCAGCATGACCCCCTACACTACACAAACACCACTGCATTACCCTAAAACCTAAAACAATAACCTCCAGCTTGACCACCTACACTACCCAAACACCACTGCACTACCCTAAACCCGAAAACACTACACCCAGCACGATCCCCTACACTACACAAACACCATTGCACTACCCTAAACCCTAAATCTACCCCCAGCATGACCCCTACACTACCCAAACACCACTGCACTACCCTAAACACTAAAACACTACCCCCAGCATGACACCCTACACTTCACAAACACCACTGCACTACCCTAAACCCTAAAACGCTACACCCAGCACGACCCCCTACACTACCCAAACACCACTGCACTATCCTAAACCCTAAATCTACCCCAGTACGATCCCCTACACTACACAAACACCACTGCACTATTCTAAACCCTAAAACACTACCACAGCATGTCCCCCTACACTACACAAACAACACTGTACTACTCTAAACCCTAAAACACTACCCCCAGCGTGACCCCCTGCACTACACAAACACCACTGCACAAACCTAAACCGTAAAACACTACCCCCAGCGTGCCTCCTTACATTACTCAAACACCACTGCACTACCCTAAACCCTAAAACACTACCCCCAGCGCGATCCCCTACACTACACAAACACCATTGCACTACCCTAAACCCTAAATCTACCCCCAGCATGACCCCTACACTACCCAAACACCAATGCAATACCCTATTTGCTAGAACACTACCCCCGGCACGACCCCCTACACTACACAAACACCACTGCTCTGCCCTAAACCCTAAAACACTTCCACCAGCACGATCCCCCTACAAAACACAAACACCTCTGCACTGCCCTAAACCCTAAAACACTACCCTCAGCACGACAAGCAACACTAAAAAAACTCCACTGCACTACCCTAAACCCTAAAACACTACGCCAAGCATGACACGCTACACTACACAAACACCACTGCCCTACCCTAAAACAGTATACCCAGCACGACCCCCTACACTATCCAAACCCCACTGCACTGTCCTAAATCTACCCCAGTACGATCCCCTACACTACACAAACACCACTGCACTACTCTAAACCCAAAAATACTACCCCAGAATGTTCTCCTACACTACACAAACAACACTGCACTACTCTGAACCCTAAAACACTACCCCCATCGTGACCCCCTACACTACACAAACAACACTGCACTAACCTAAACCATAAAACACCACCCTCAGCGTGAGCACCTACACTACCCAAACACCACTGCACTTCCCTAAACCCTAAAACACTACCCCAGCGCGATCCCCTAAACTACAAAAACACCATTGCACTACCCTAGACCCTAAATCAACCCCCAGCATGACCCCTACACTACCCAAACACCACTGTACTACCCTAAACGCTAAAACACTACCCCCGGCACGACCCCCTACACTACACACACACCATTGCACTACCCTAAACCCTAAATCTACCCCCAGTGTGACCCCTACACTACCCAAACACCACTACACTACCCTAAACGCTAAAACACTACCCCCGGCACAACCCCCTACACTACACAAACACCACAGCACTACCCTAAACCCTAAAACACTACCCCCAGCAGTACCCCCTACACTGCCCAAACACAACTGCAGTACCCTAAACCCTAAAACACTACCGCCAGCATGACCCCCTACACTATTCAAACACCACTGCACTACCCTACTGCACTACCCCAAAACCCTAAAACATTACCCCAGCATGACCCCCTACACTATCCAAATACCACTGCACTACCCTAAACACTAAAACACTACCCCCAGCACGACCCCCTGAACTACCCAAACACCACTGCACTACCCTAAACCCTAAAACATGACCCCCTACACTACACAAACAACACTGCACTGCCGTAAACAGTAAAACACTACCCCCAGCACAACCCCCTACCCTACCCAAACACCACTGCACTACCCTAAACCCTAAAACATGACCCCCTATACTACACAAACACCACTGCCTGCACTATCCTAAACCCTAAACCCTAAATCTACCCAAGCACGACCCCTACACTACACAAACACCACTTCATTACCTTTATCTCTAAAACACTACTCCCAGCACGACCCCCTACACTAACCAAACACCACTCCACTAAACTAAACCCTAAAGCACTACCCCTTACACTACACAAACACCACTGCAGTACCCTACACCCTAAAACACTACCTCCAGCACAACCCCTACACTATACAAACACCTCTGCACTGCCCTAAAACACTACCCCCAGCACGACCCCCTACACTACCCACCACTGCACTGCCCTAAACCCTAAAACACTTCCACCAGCACGGTCCCCCTACACTACCCAAACACCACTGCACTGCCCTAAACCCTAAAACCCTACCCCCAGCACGAGCCCCTACACTAACCAAACTCCTCTGCACTATCCTAAACCCTACATCTACCCCCAGTATGACCCCTTACACAACACAAACACCACTGCACTACATTTAACCCTAAAACACTACCCCCAGCATGACCCCATACACTACACAAACACCACTACATTACCCTAAAACAATAACCTCCAGCTTGACCACCTACACTACCCAAACACCACTGCACTACCCTAAACCCTAAAACACTACACCCAGCACGACCCCCTATACTACAAAAACACCCCTGCACTACCCTAAACTCTAAAACACTACCCCCAGCTTGACCACCTACACTACCCAAACACCACTGCACTACCCTAAACCCTAAAACACTACCCCAGCACGACCCCCTACACTACACAAACACCACTTCATTACCCTAAACCCTATATCTACCCCCAGCATGACCCCCTACACTACCCAAACATCACTGAACTACCCTAAACGCTAAAACACAACCCCCAGCACGACCCCCTACAATACCCAAACACCACTGCACTGCCCTAAACCCTAAAACAATACCCTCGGTACAACCCTCTACACTAAACAAACACCACTGCACTGCCCTAAACCCTGAAACTACCCCCAGCACGACCTCATACACTACCCAAAAACCACTGCACTACCCTACACCCTAAACGTCTACCCCCAAAATGACCCCCTATACTACCCAAACGACGGCACTACCCTAAACCCTTAAACACTATCACCAGCATGATCCCCTACACTACCCAAATACCACTACATTATCCTAAAAGACGACCCTCTACACTACACAAACACCACTGCACTATCCTAAACCCTAAAACACTACCCCCAGCACGACAAGCTACACTACAAAAACACCACTGCACTACCCTAAACCCTAAACCACTACCCCCAGCATGACACCCTACACTACACAAACACCACTGCACTACCCTAAACCCTAAAACACTACACCCAGCACGACCCTCTACACTACCCAAACATCACTGCACTACCCTAAACTCTAAAACACTACCCCCAGCTTGACCACCTACACTACCCAAACACCACTGCACTACCCTAAACCCTAAAACACTACACCCAGCACGACCCCCTATACTACAAAAACACCCCTGCACTACCCTAAACCCTAAAACACTACCCCCAGCATGACCCCCTATACTACACAAACACCACTGCACTGCCCTAAACCCTAAAACACTACCCCCAGCACAACTCCCTACACTACCCAAACACCACTGCACTACACGGCCCTAAACCCAAAAACACTATCCCCAGTACGACACCCTACACTATCCAAACACCACTGCACTACCCTAAACACTAGATCTACCCCCAGCACGACCCCCTACAATACACAAACACCACTTCACTACCGTAAACCCTAAAATACTACCCCCAGCACGACCCCTTACACTACCCAACACCACTACAGTACCCCAAATTCTAAAACATGAACCCCTACACTACACAAACAACACTGCACTACCCTAAACACTAAAACACTATCCCCAGCACAACCCCCTACACTACCCAAACACCACTGCACTATCCTAAACCCTACAACACGACCCCCTACACTACACAAACACCACTGCACTATCCTAAATCTACCCCAGTACGACCCACTACACTACACAAACACCACTTCACTACCAAAACCACTACTCCCAGCACAACGCCCTACATTACCCAAACACAACTGCACTACTCTAAACCCTAAAACACTACCTCCAGCGTGACACCCTAAACTACACAAACACCACTGCACTAACCTAAACCCTAAAACACTACCCCCAGCGTGACCCCCTACACTACCCAAACACCACTGCACTACCCTAAACCCTAAAACAATACCCCAGCGCGATCCCCTACACTACACAAACACCATTGCACTACCCTAAACCCTAAATCTACCCCCAGCATGACTCCCTACACTACACAAACACCACTGCACTGCCCTAAACCCTAAAACACTAACCCCAGCACGACCCCCTAGACTACCCAAACACCACTGCACTGCCCTAAAACCCTAAAACACTACCCCTGGCACGACTCCCTACACTACACAAACACCACTGCACTACCCTAAACCCTAAAACACTACCCCCAGCATGATCCCCTACACTACACAAACACCACTGCACTACCCTAAACCCTAAAACAATACCCCAAGCACGACCCCCTAAACTACACAAACACCACTGTACTACCCCAAACCATAAAACACTACCCCCAGCACGACCCCCTTCACTACCCAAACACAACTGCACTACCCTAAACCCCAAAACACTACCGCCAGCACGACCCCCTACACTAACCAAGCACCACTGCACTACCCTTAACCCTAAAACATGACGCCCTACACTACACAATCACCACTGCACTCCCTAAACCGTAACCCACTACCCCCAGCATGACCCCCTACACTACACAAACACCACAGCACTACCCTAAAAGCTAGAACACTACCCCCAGCACGACTCCCTACATTACACAAATACCACTGCACTACCCTAAACCCTTAAACACTACCCCAGCACAACCCCCTACACTACCTAAACATCACTGCACTACCCTAAACCGTAAACCACTACCCTCAGCACTCCCCCTACACTACCCAAACATAACTGCACTACCCTAAACCCTAAAACACTACCCCCAACACGACTCCCTACACTACACAAACACCACTGCACTATCCTAAACCCTAAAACACTACCCCCAGCACGACCCCCTACACTACTCAAACAACACTGCACTACCCCAAACCCTAAAACACTACCCCAGCACGATCCCCTACACTACACAAACACCATTGCACCACCCTAAACCCTAAATCTACCCCCAGCATGACCCCTACACTACCCAAACACCACTGCACTACCCTAAACGCTAATACACTACCCCCGGCACAACCCCCTACACTACACAAACACCACTGCACTGCCCTAAACCCTAAAACACTTCCACCAGCACGATCCCCCTACACTACCCAAACACCTCTGCACTGCCCGAAACCCTAAAACACTACCCCAAGCACGACAAGCTACACTACAAAAACACCACTGCATTACCCTAAACCCTAAAACACTACCCCCAGCATGACACCCTACACTACCCAAACACCAGTGCAGGATCCTAAACCCTAAATCTACCCCAGTACGATCCCCTACACTACACAAACACCACTGCACTACCCTAAACCCCAAAACACTACCCCAGCACATCCCCTACACTAAACAAACAACACTGCACTAATCTAAACCCTAAAACACTACCCCCAGTGTGACCCCCTACACTACCCAAACTCGAGAGGAGAACCAAAACCGGTTCAATAGATATATATTAGGGCCTAATAAATAGGTACCTGTTGAAATACAAAGCTAAATTGGAAAGGAATGGACAGATAGAAATACATGAAGCACCCAACAAGAGTTGTGGATATAAAAAGAAATCTTTTATATTTATTTTATTTTTTAGTTGAATTATTCATTTCAATTTTTACAAAAATTCAGTCAAGTTAATACATATATAAATATTATGCATACAATCAAAACCAATCAATGTGTATATCTGTTAATCAAAACATGGTTCAAAGCCCCACATACAAATCAGATTCATACATACACACACTCAATCCAAGTCACATTCAACACAACAAATCAAATGGTGAAACAAATTATCCTTAGGTGTTAAGATGGATGTAGTGATTGGTATATCATCCAAAGGAAGCCAGATGGTACTCTAAGAAGAAGGAGGTCAGCGAATCAAGCGCCAACGCGCGTTTCGGTATAGGACCCACTCAGGGGCCCCACCTTCATCAGGGCGTGGACCAAGGATAATAGGGGCAAGAACAAAACCTACATATTAATCAAATGAACATGTATAAACAATAAAATAAAATCAAATTCAACAAACAATTTGCTGTGTTCAAATACATTCATCTTCAGAAGAAACATTAGTGTACATCAGTCCAAAACAGTTCCAATTAGTAGCAGATAGTGATCAATCACAAAATCGATGAATATGGCCCAAGGGGTCCTAAGGTAGCTAAAACAAACATGTAACCCCAGATATGTCAAAGTCGAATATAGAGAAAAGGTGAAACCAACACCCAAGTTAAAGCGGAAAAGATTACAAGACGGGAAGAAAAATATGTATATCATACATAGTAAAAAAGTCACATACAGGATAAAGAATTAAAAAGGAAAGCGCCAACACCAATGTTCCAGGTTCTCAAGTGCATAGAATGAAAATTTGCCAGTGAATGGGGGAAAAGTAAACCAATAAGGATACATACTAAAAACTAAATCCTTGATAAGCCGTGGAAATCAGTCTGCCGGACCTATATGCAAGCGCGGTCGGGTGTCAAGGGGAAGCATCCAGCCTTGTTCAAATACTGCACTACCTGCACTAACTGCACTACCCTAAACCCTAAAACACTATCCCCAGCAGTACCAGCTATACTACCCAACACCACTGCACTACCCTAAACCCTAAAACGCTACCCCCAGCATGACCCCCTACACTACACAAACACCACAGCTCTACTCTAAACCCTAAAACACTACCCCCAGCAGTACCCCCTACACTGCCCAAACACAACTGCAGTACCCTAAACCCTAAAACACTATGGCCAGCATGACCCCCTACACTTCTCAAACACCACTGCACTACCCTAAACCCTAAAACACTACCCCAGCACGATCCCCTAACTACACAAACACCATTGCACCACCCTAAACTCTAAATCTACCCCCAGCATGACCCCTACACTACCCAAACACCACTGCACTACCCTAAACGCTAAAACACTACCCCCAGCACAACCCCCTACACTACACAAACACCACTGCACTGCCCTAAACCCTAAAACACTTCCACCAGCACGGTCCCCCTACACTACCCAAACACCTCTGCACTGCCCGAAACCCTAAAACACTACCCCGAGCACGACAAGCTACACTACAAAAACACCGCTGCACTACCCTAAACCCTAAAACACTACCCCCAGCATGACACCCTACACTACCGTAACACCACTGCACTATCCTAAACCCTAAATCTACCCCAGAACGATCCCCTACACTACACAAACACCACTGCACTACCCAAAACCCCAAAACACTACCCCAGCACGTCCCCTATACTACACAAACAACACTGCTCTAATCTAAACCCTAAAACACTTCCACCAGCACGGTCCCCCTACACTACCCAAACACCACTGCACTGCCCTTAACCATAAAACCCTACCCCCAGCACGACCCCCTACACTAACCAAACTCCACTGCACTATCCTAAACCCTACATCTACCCCCAGTATGACCCCCTACACTACACAAACACCACTGCACTACCCTAAAACACTACCCCCAGCATGACCCCCTACACTAAACAAACACCACTGCATTACCCTAAAACCTAAAACAATAACCTCCAGCTTGACCACCTACACTACCCAAACACCACTGCACTACCCTAAACCCGAAAACACTACACCCAGCACGATCCCCTACACTACACAAACACCATTGCACTACCCTAAACCCTAAATCTACCCCCAGCATGACCCCTACACTACCCAAACACCACTGCACTACCCTAAACACTAAAACACTACCCCCAGCATGACACCCTACACTTCACAAACACCACTGCACTACCCTAAACCCTAAAACGCTACACCCAGCACGACCCCCTACACTACCCAAACACCACTGCACTATCCTAAACCCTAAATCTACCCCAGTACGATCCCCTACACTACACAAACACCACTGCACTACTCTAAACCCTAAAACACTACCACAGCATGTCCCCCTACACTACACAAACAACACTGTACTACTCTAAACCCTAAAACACTACCCCCAGCGTGACCCCCTGCACTACACAAACACCACTGCACTACCCTAAACCCTAAAACACTACCCCCAGCGCGATCCCCTACACTACACAAACACCATTGCACTACCCTAAACCCTAAATCTACCCCCAGCATGACCCCTACACTACCCAAACACCAATGCAATACCCTATTTGCTAGAACACTACCCCCGGCACGACCCCCTACACTACACAAACACCACTGCTCTGCCCTAAACCCTAAAACACTTCCACCAGCACGATCCCCCTACAAAACACAAACACCTCTGCACTGCCCTAAACCCTAAAACACTACCCTCAGCACGACAAGCAACACTAAAAAAAATCCACTGCACTACCCTAAACCCTAAAACACTACCCCAAGCATGACACGCTACACTACACAAACACCACTGCCCTACCCTAAAACAGTATACCCAGCACGACCCCCTACACTATCCAAACACCACTGCACTGTCCTAAATCTACCCCAGTACGATCCCCTACACTACACAAACACCACTGCACTACTCTAAACCCAAAAATACTACCCCAGAATGTTCTCCTACACTACACAAACAACACTGCACTACTCTGAACCCTAAAACACTACCCCCATCGTGACCCCCTACACTACACAAACAACACTGCACTAACCTAAACCATAAAACACCACCCTCAGCGTGAGCACCTACACTACCCAAACACCACTGCACTTCCCTAAACCCTAAAACACTACCCCAGCGCGATCCCCTAAACTACAAAAACACCATTGCACTACCCTAGACCCTAAATCAACTCCCAGCATGACCCCTACACTACCCAAACACCACTGTACTACCCTAAACGCTAAAACACTAACCCGGCACGACCCCCTACACTACACACACACCATTGCACTACCCTAAACCCTAAATCTACCCCCAGTGTGACCCCTACACTACCCAAACACCACTACACTACCCTAAACGCTAAAACACTACCCCCGGCACAACCCCCTACACTACACAAACACCACAGCACTACCCTAAACCCTAAAACACTACCCCCAGCAGTATCCCCTACACTACCCAAACACAACTGCAGTACCCTAAACCCTAAAACACTACCGCCAGCATGACCCCCTACACTATTCAAACACCACTGCACTACCCTACTGCACTACCCCAAAACCCTAAAACATTACCCCAGCATGACCCCCTACACTATCCAAATACCACTGCACTACCCTAAACACTAAAACACTACCCCCAGCACGACCCCCTGAACTACCCAAACACCACTGCACTACCCTAAACCCTAAAACATGACCCCCTACACTACACAAACAACACTGCTCTAATCTAAACCCTAAAACACTTCTACCAGCACGGTCCCCCTACACTACCCAAACACCACTGCACTGCCCTTAACCATAAAACCCTACCCCCAGCACGACCCCCTACACTAACCAAACTCCACTGCACTATCCTAAACCCTACATCTACCAACAGTATGACCCCCTACACTACACAAACACCACTTCACTACCCTAAAACACTACCCCCAGCATGACCCCCTACACTACACAAACACCACCGCATTACCCTAAAACCTAAAACAATAACCTCCAGCTTGACCACCTACACTACCCAAACACCACTGCACTACCCTAAACCCTAAAACACTATCCCCAGCACGACCCCCTACACTACACAAACACCACTTCATTACCCTAAACCCTATATCTACCCCCAGCATGACCCCCTACACTACCCAAACATCACTGCACAACCCTAAACGCTAAAACACAACCCCCAGCACGACCCCTTACAATGCCCAAACACCACTGCACTGCCCTAAACCCTACAACAATACCCCCGGTACAACCCTCTACACTACACAAACACCACTGCACTGTCCTAAACCCTAAAACATTACCCCCAGCACGACCTCATACACTACCCAAAAACCACTGCACTACCCTACACCCTAAAACTCTACCCCCCAGCATGAACCCCTACACTACCCAAATACCACTGCCTTATCCTAAAAGACGACCCTCTACACTACACAAACACCACTGCACTATCCTAAACCCTAAAACACTACCCCCAGCACGACAAGCTACACTACAAAAACACCACTGCACTACCCTAAACCCTAAAACACTACCCCCAGCACGACACCCTACACTACACAAACATCACTGAAGTACCCTAAACCCTAAAACACTACACCCAGCACGACCCCCTACACTACCCAAACACCACTGCACTACCCTAAACCCTAAAACACTACACGCAGCACGACCCCCTACAGTAACCAAACACCACTGCACTAACCTAAACCCTAAAACACTACCCCCAGAACTACCCCAATACTACATAAACACCACTGCACTACCCTAAACCCTAAAACACTATCCCCAGCAGTACCAGCTACACTACCCAACACCACTGCACTATACTAAACCCTAAAACACTACCCCCAGCATGACCCTCTACAATACATTAACACCACTGCACTACCCTAAACCCTAAAACACTACCCTCAGCAGTACCCCCTACACTACCCAAACACAACTGCACTACCCTAAACCCTAAAAAACTACTGCCAGCATGACCCCCTACACTATACAAACACCACTGCACTACCCTACTGCACTACCCCGAAACCCTAAAACATTACCCCAGCATGACCCCCTACACTATCCAAACACCACTGCACTACCCTAAACACTAAAACACTACCCCCAGCAATACCCCCTGAACTACCCAAACACCACTGCACTACCCTAAACCCTAAAACAAGACCCCCCTACACTACACAAACAACACTGCACTGCCTTATACATTAAAACACTACCCCCAGCACAACCCCCTACACTACCCAAACACCACTGCACTACCCTAAACCCTAAAACATGACCCCCTACACTACACAAACACCACTGCCTGCACTATCCTAAACCCTAAACCCTAAATCTACCCAAGCACAATCCCCTACACTACACAAACACCACTTCATTACCTTAAACTCTAAAACACTACTCCCAGGATGACCCCCTACACTAACCAAACACCACTGCACTACCCTAAACCCTAAAACACAACCCCTTATACTACACAAACACCACTACACAAACACCACTGCACTACCCTACACCCTAAAACACTACCTCCAGCACAACCCCCTACACTAGACAAACAACTCTGCACTGCCGTAAAACACTGCCCCCAGCACGACCGCCTACACTGTCCACCACTGCACTGCCCAAAACCCTAAAACACTTCCACCAGCACGGTCCCCCTACACTACCCAAACACCACTGCACTGCCCTAAACCCTTAAACCCTACCCCCAGCACGACCTCCTACACTAACCAAACTCCACTGCACTATTCCTAAACCCTAAATCTACTCCCAGTATGACCCCCTCAACTACACAAACACCACTGCACTACCCTAAATATTAAAAGACAACCCCAGCACGTCTCTGCACTACACAAACACCACTGCACTGCCCTAAACCCTAAAACACTACCCCCAGCATGACCCCTTACACTACACAAACACCACTGCACTACCCTAAACCCTAAAACATGACCCCCTACACTACACAAACAACACTGCTCTAATCTAAACCCTAAAACACTTCTACCAGCACGGTCCCCCTACACTACCCAAACACCACTGCACTGCCCTTAACCATAAAACCCTACCCCCAGCACGACCCCCTACACTAACCAAACTCCACTGCACTATCCTAAACCCTACATCTACCCCCAGTATGACCCCCTACACTACACAAACACCACTGCACTCCCCTAAAACACTACCCCAGCATGACCCCCTACACTACACAAACACCACTGCATTACCCTAAAACCTAAAACAATAACCTCCAGCTTGACCACCTACACTACCCAAACACCACTGCACTACCCTAAACCCTAAAACACTACCCCCAGCACGACCCCCTACACTACACAAACACCACTTCATTACCCTAAACCCTATATCTACCCCCAGCATGACCCCCTACACTACCCAAACATCACTGCACAACCCTAAACGCTAAAACACTACCCCCAGCACGACCCCTTACAATGCCCAAACACCACTGCACTGCCCTAAACCCTACAACAATACCCCCGGTACAACCCTCTACACTACACAAACACCACTGCACTGTCCTAAACCCTAAAACATTACCCCCAGCACGACCTCATACACTACCCAAAAACCACTGCACTACCCTACACCCTAAAACTCTACCCCCAGCATGAACCCCTACACTACCCAAATACTACTGCATTATCCTAAAAGACGACCCTCTACACTACACAAACACCACTGCACTATCCTAAACCCTAAAACACTACCCCCAGCACGACAAGCTACACTACAAAAACACCACTGCACTACCCTAAACCCTAAAACACTACCCCCAGCACGACACCCTACACTACACAAACATCACTGCAGTACCCTAAACCCTAAAACACTACACCCAGCACGACCCCCTACACTACCCAAACACCACTGCACTACCCTAAACCCTAAAACACTACACCCAGCACGACCCCCTACAGTAACCAAACACCACTGCACTAACCTAAACCCTAAAACACTACCCCCAGAACTACCCCAATACTACATAAACACCACTGCACTACCCTAAACCCTAAAACACTATCCCCAGCAGTACCAGCTACACTACCCAGCACCACTGCACTATACTAAACCCTAAAACACTACCCCCAGCATGACCCTCTACAATACATTAACACCACTGCACTACCCTAAACCCTAAAACACTACCCTCAGCAGTACCCCCTACACTACCCAAACACAACTGCACTACCCTAAACCCTAAAAAACTACTGCCAGCATGACCCCCTACACTATACAAACACCACTGCACTACCCTACTGCACTACCCCGAAACCCTAAAACATTACCCCAACATGACCCCCTACACTATCCAAACACCACTGCACTACCCTAAACACTAAAACACTACCCCCAGCAATACCCCCTGAACTGCCCAAACACCACTGCACTACCCTAAACCCTAAAACAAGACCCCCCCACACTACACAAACAACACTGCACTGCCTTATACAGTAAAACACTACCCCCAGCACAACCCCCTACACTACCCAAACACCACTGCACTACCCTAAACCCTAAAACATGACCCCCTACACTACACAAACACCACTGCCTGCACTATCCTAAACCCTAAACCCTAAATCTACCCAAGCACAATCCCCTACACTACACAAACACCACTTCATTACCTTAAACTCTAAAACACTACTCCCAGGATGACCCCCTACACTAACCAAACACCACTGCACTACCCTAAACCCTAAAACACAACCCCTTATACTACACAAACACCACTACACAAACACCACTGCACTACCCTACACCCTAAAACACTACCTCCAGCACAACCCCCTACACTAGACAAACAACTCTGCACTGCCGTAAAACACTGCCCCCAGCACGACCGCCTACACTGTCCACCACTGCACTGCCCAAAACCCTAAAACACTTCCACCAGCACGTTCCCCCTACACTACCCAAACACCACTGCACTGCCCTAAACCCTTAAACCCTACCCCCAGCACGACCTCCTACACTAACCAAACTCCACTGCACTATTCCTAAACCCTAAATCTACTCCCAGTATGACCCCCTCAACTACACAAACACCACTGCACTACCCTAAATATTAAAAGACAACCCCAGCACGTCTCTGCACTACACAAACACCACTGCACTGCCTAAACCCTAAAACACTACCCCCAGCATGACCCCTTACACTACACAAACACCACTGCACTACCCTAAACCCTAAAACAATAACCCCCAGCTTGACCACCTACACTACCCAAACACCACTGCACTACTCTAAACCCTAAAACACTACCCCCAGCACGACCCCCTACACTACACAAACACCACTTCATTACCCTAAACCCTATATCTACCCCCAGCATGACCCCCTCCACTACCCAAACATAACTGCACTACCCTAAACGCTAAAACACAACTCCCAGCATGACCCCCTACAATACCCAAACACCACTGCACTGCCCTAAACCCTAAAACAATACCCCCGGTACAACTCTCTACACTACACAAACACGACTGCACTATCCTAATCCCTAAAACACTACCCCCAGCACGACAAGCTACACTACAAAAACACCACTGCACTACCCTAAACCCTAAAACACTACCCCCAGCATGACACCCTACACTACCCAAACACCACTGCACTACCCTAAACCCTAAAACACTACTCCCAGCACGACCCCCTATACTACAAAAATACCCCTGCACTACCCTAAACCCTAAAACACTACCCCCAGCAGTACCCCCTACACTACCCAAACACAACTGCAGTACCCTAAACCCTAAAACACTACCGCCAGCATGACCCCCTACACTATTCAAACACCACTGCACTACCCTACTGCACTACCCCAAAACCCTAAAACATTACCCCAGCATGACCCCCTACACTATCCAAACACCACTGCACTGCCCTAAACCCTACAACAATACCCCCGGTACAACCCTCTACACTACACAAACACCACTGCACTGTCCTAAACCCTAAAACATTACCCCCAGCACGACCTCATACACTACCCAAAAACCACTGCACTACCCTACACCCTAAAACTCTACCCCCAGCATGAACCCCTACACTACCCAAATACCACTGCATTATCCTAAAAGACGACCCTCTACACTACACAAACACCACTGCACTATCCTAAACCCTAAAACACTACCCCCAGCACGACAAGCTACACTACAAAAACACCACTGCACTACCCTAAACCCTAAAAGACTACCCCCAGCACGACACCCTACACTACACAAACATCACTGCAGTACCCTAAACCCTAAAACACTACACCCAGCACGACCCCCTACACTACCCAAACACCACTGCACTACCCTAAACCCTAAAACACTACACCCAGCACGACCCCCTACAGTAACCAAACACCACTGCACTAACCTAAACCCTAAAACACTACCCCCAGAACTACCCCAATACTACATAAACACCACTGCACTACCCTAAACCCTAAAACACTATCCCCAGCAGTACCAGCTACACTACCCAGCACCACTGCACTATACTAAACCCTAAAACACTACCCCCAGCATGACCCTCTACAATACATTAACACCACTGCACTACCCTAAACCCTAAAACACTACCCTCAGCAGTACCCCCTACACTACCCAAACACAACTGCACTACCCTAAACCCTAAAAAACTACTGCCAGCATGACCCCCTACACTATACAAACACCACTGCACTACCCTACTGCACTACCCCGAAACCCTAAAACATTACCCCAACATGACCCCCTACACTATCCAAACACCACTGCACTACCCTAAACACTAAAACACTACCCCCAGCAATACCCCCTGAACTGCCCAAACACCACTGCACTACCCTAAACCCTAAAACAAGACCCCCCCACACTACACAAACAACACTGCACTGCCTTATACAGTAAAACACTACCCCCAGCACAACCCCCTACACTACCCAAACACCACTGCACTACCCTAAACCCTAAAACATGACCCCCTACACTACACAAACACCACTGCCTGCACTATCCTAAACCCTAAACCCTAAATCTACCCAAGCACAATCCCCTACACTACACAAACACCACTTCATTACCTTAAACTCTAAAACACTACTCCCAGGATGACCCCCTACACTAACCAAACACCACTGCACTACCCTAAACCCTAAAACACAACCCCTTATACTACACAAACACCACTACACAAACACCACTGCACTACCCTACACCCTAAAACACTACCTCCAGCACAACCCCCTACACTAGACAAACAACTCTGCACTGCCGTAAAACACTGCCCCCAGCACGACCGCCTACACTGTCCACCACTGCACTGCCCAAAACCCTAAAACACTTCCACCAGCACGTTCCCCCTACACTACCCAAACACCACTGCACTGCCCTAAACCCTTAAACCCTACCCCCAGCACGACCTCCTACACTAACCAAACTCCACTGCACTATTCCTAAACCCTAAATCTACTCCCAGTATGACCCCCTCAACTACACAAACACCACTGCACTACCCTAAATATTAAAAGACAACCCCAGCACGTCTCTGCACTACACAAACACCACTGCACTGCCTAAACCCTAAAACACTACCCCCAGCATGACCCCTTACACTACACAAACACCACTGCACTACCCTAAACCCTAAAACAATAACCCCCAGCTTGACCACCTACACTACCCAAACACCACTGCACTACTCTAAACCCTAAAACACTACCCCCAGCACGACCCCCTACACTACACAAACACCACTTCATTACCCTAAACCCTATATCTACCCCCAGCATGACCCCCTCCACTACCCAAACATAACTGCACTACCCTAAACGCTAAAACACAACTCCCAGCATGACCCCCTACAATACCCAAACACCACTGCACTGCCCTAAACCCTAAAACAATACCCCCGGTACAACTCTCTACACTACACAAACACGACTGCACTATCCTAAACCCTAAAACACTACCCCCAGCACGACAAGCTACACTACAAAAACACCACTGCACTACCCTAAACCCTAAAACACTACCCCCAGCATGACACCCTACACTACACAAACACCACTGCACTACCCTAAACCCTAAAACACTACACCCAGCACGACCCCCTACACTACCCAAACACCACTGCACTACCCTAAACCCTAAAACACTACTCCCAGCACGACCCCCTATACTACAAAAATACCCCTGCACTACCCTAAACCCTAAAACACTACCCCCAGCTTGACCACCTACACTACCCAAACACCACTGCACTACCCTAAATCCTAAAACACTATCCCCAGCACGACCCCCTACACTACACAAACACCACTTCATTACCCTAAACCCTATATCTACCCCCAGCATGACCCCTACACTACCCAAACATCACTGTACTACCCTAAACGCTAATACACAACCCCCAGCACGACCCCCTACAATACCCAAACACCACTGCACTGCCCTAAACCCTAAAACAATACCCCCGGTATAACCCTCTACACTACACAAACACCACTGCACTGCCCTAAACCCTAAAACTACCCCCAGCACGACCTCATACACTACCCAAAAACCACTGCACTACCCCACACCCTAAACCTCTACCCCCAAAATGACCCCCTACACTACCCACACGACGGCACTACCCTAAACCCTTAAACACTATCCCCAGCATGATCCCCTACACTACCCAAATACCACTGCATTATCCTAAAAGACGACCCTCTACACTACACAAACACGACTGCACTATCCTAAACCCTAAAACACTACCCCCAGCATGACAAGTTACACTACAAAAACACCACTGCACTACCCTAAACCCTAAAACACTACACCCAGCGCGACCCCCTACACTACCCAAACACCACTGCACTATCCTAAACCCTAAAACACTACACCCAGCTTGACCACCTACACTACCCAAACACCACTGCACTACCCAAAACCCTAAAACACTACCCCCAGCACGATCCCCTACACTACACAAACACCACTGCACTGCACGGCCCTAAACCCAGAAACACTATCCCCAGCACGACACCCTACACTATCCAAACACCACTGCACTACCCTAAACACTAGATCTACCCCCAGCACGATCCCCTACACTACACAAACACCACCGCACTACCCTAAACCCTAAATCTACCCCCAGCACAACCCCCTACAATACACAAACACCACTTCACTACCGTAAACCCTAAAATACTACCCCCAGCACGACCCCCTACACCACCCAACACCACTACACTACCCCACATTCTAAAACATGAACCCCTACACTACACAAACACCACTGCACTACCCTACACCCTAAAACACTACCTCCAGCACAACCCCCTACACTAGACAAACAACTCTGCACTGCCGTAAAACACTGCCCCCAGCACGACCGCCTACACTGTCCACCACTGCACTGCCCAAAACCCTAAAACACTTCCACCAGCACGGTCCCCCTACACTACCCAAACACCACTGCACTGCCCTAAACCCTTAAACCCTACCCCCAGCACGACCTCCTACACTAACCAAACTCCACTGCACTATTCCTAAACCCTAAATCTACTCCCAGTATGACCCCCTCAACTACACAAACACCACTGCACTACCCTAAATATTAAAAGACAACCCCAGCACGTCTCTGCACTACACAAACACCACTGCACTGCCCTAAACCCTAAAACACTACCCCCAGCATGACCCCTTACACTACACAAACACCACTGCACTACCCTAAACCCTAAAACATGACCCCCTACACTACACAAACAACACTGCTCTAATCTAAACCCTAAAACACTTCTACCAGCACGGTCCCCCTACACTACCCAAACACCACTGCACTGCCCTTAACCATAAAACCCTACCCCCAGCACGACCCCCTACACTAACCAAACTCCACTGCACTATCCTAAACCCTACATCTACCCCCAGTATGACCCCCTACACTACACAAACACCACTGCACTCCCCTAAAACACTACCCCAGCATGACCCCCTACACTACACAAACACCACTGCATTACCCTAAAACCTAAAACAATAACCTCCAGCTTGACCACCTACACTACCCAAACACCACTGCACTACCCTAAACCCTAAAACACTACCCCCAGCACGACCCCCTACACTACACAAACACCACTTCATTACCCTAAACCCTATATCTACCCCCAGCATGACCCCCTACACTACCCAAACATCACTGCACAACCCTAAACGCTAAAACACTACCCCCAGCACGACCCCTTACAATGCCCAAACACCACTGCACTGCCCTAAACCCTACAACAATACCCCCGGTACAACCCTCTACACTACACAAACACCACTGCACTGTCCTAAACCCTAAAACATTACCCCCAGCACGACCTCATACACTACCCAAAAACCACTGCACTACCCTACACCCTAAAACTCTACCCCCAGCATGAACCCCTACACTACCCAAATACCACTGCATTATCCTAAAAGACGACCCTCTACACTACACAAACACCACTGCACTATCCTAAACCCTAAAACACTACCCCCAGCACGACAAGCTACACTACAAAAACACCACTGCACTACCCTAAACCCTAAAACACTACCCCCAGCACGACACCCTACACTACACAAACATCACTGCAGTACCCTAAACCCTAAAACACTACACCCAGCACGACCCCCTACACTACCCAAACACCACTGCACTACCCTAAACCCTAAAACACTACACCCAGCACGACCCCCTACAGTAACCAAACACCACTGCACTAACCTAAACCCTAAAACACTACCCCCAGAACTACCCCAATACTACATAAACACCACTGCACTACCCTAAACCCTAAAACACTATCCCCAGCAGTACCAGCTACACTACCCAGCACCACTGCACTATACTAAACCCTAAAACACTACCCCCAGCATGACCCTCTACAATACATTAACACCACTGCACTACCCTAAACCCTAAAACACTACCCTCAGCAGTACCCCCTACACTACCCAAACACAACTGCACTACCCTAAACCCTAAAAAACTACTGCCAGCATGACCCCCTACACTATACAAACACCACTGCACTACCCTACTGCACTACCCCGAAACCCTAAAACATTACCCCAACATGACCCCCTACACTATCCAAACACCACTGCACTACCCTAAACCCTAAAACAAGACCCCCCCACACTACACAAACAACACTGCACTGCCTTATACAGTAAAACACTACCCCCAGCACAACCCCCTACACTACCCAAACACCACTGCACTACCCTAAACCCTAAAACATGACCCCCTACACTACACAAACACCACTGCCTGCACTATCCTAAACCCTAAACCCTAAATCTACCCAAGCACAATCCCCTACACTACACAAACACCACTTCATTACCTTAAACTCTAAAACACTACTCCCAGGATGACCCCCTACACTAACCAAACACCACTGCACTACCCTAAACCCTAAAACACAACCCCTTATACTACACAAACACCACTACACAAACACCACTGCACTACCCTACACCCTAAAACACTACCTCCAGCACAACCCCCTACACTAGACAAACAACTCTGCACTGCCGTAAAACACTGCCCCCAGCACGACCGCCTACACTGTCCACCACTGCACTGCCCAAAACCCTAAAACACTTCCACCAGCACGGTCCCCCTACACTACCCAAACACCACTGCACTGCCCTAAACCCTTAAACCCTACCCCCAGCACGACCTCCTACACTAACCAAACTCCACTGCACTATTCCTAAACCCTAAATCTACTCCCAGTATGACCCCCTCAACTACACAAACACCACTGCACTACCCTAAATATTAAAAGACAACCCCAGCACGTCTCTGCACTACACAAACACCACTGCGCTGCCTAAACCCTAAAACACTACCCCCAGCATGACCCCTTACACTACACAAACACCACTGCACTACCCTAAACCCTAAAACAATAACCCCCAGCTTGACCACCTACACTACCCAAACACCACTGCACTACTCTAAACCCTAAAAGACTACCCCCAGCACGACCCCCTACACTACACAAACACCACTTCATTACCCTAAACCCTATATCTACCCCCAGCATGACCCCCTCCACTACCCAAACATAACTGCACTACCCTAAACGCTAAAACACAACTCCCAGCATGACCCCCTACAATACCCAAACACCACTGCACTGCCCTAAACCCTAAAACAATACCCCCGGTACAACTCTCTACACTACACAAACACCACTGCACTGCCCTAAACCGTAAAACATTACCCCCAGCACGACCTCATACACTACCCAAAAACCACTGCACTACCCTACACCCTAAACCTCTACCCCCAAAATGACCCCCTACACTACCCACACAACAGCACTACCCTAAACCCTTAAACACTATCCCCAGCATGATCCCCTACACTACCCAAATACCACTTCATTATCCTAAAAGACGACCCTCTACACTACACAAACACGACTGCACTATCCTAAACCCTAAAACACTACCCCCAGCACGACAAGCTACACTACAAAAACACCACTGCACTACCCTAAACCCTAAAACACTACCCCCAGCATGACACCCTACACTACACAAACACCACTGCACTACCCTAAACCCTAAAACACTACACCCAGCACGACCCCCTACACTACCCAAACACCACTGCACTACCCTAAACCCTAAAACACTACTCCCAGCACGACACCCTATACTACAAAAATACCCCTGCACTACCCTAAACCCTAAAACACTACCCCCAGCTTGACCACCTACACTACCCAAACACCACTGCACTACCCTAAATCCTAAAACACTATCCCCAGCACGACCCCCTACACTACACAAACACCACTTCATTACCCTAAACCCTATATCTACCCCCAGCATGACCCCTACACTACCCAAACATCACTGTACTACCCTAAACGCTAATACACAACCCCCAGCATGACCCCCTACAATACCCAAACACCACTGCACTGCCCTAAACCCTAAAACAATACCCCCGGTATAACCCTCTACACTACACAAACACCACTGCACTGCCCTAAACCCTAAAACTACCCCAGCACGACCTCATACACTACCCAAAAACCACTGCACTACCCCACACCCTAAACCTCTACCCCCAAAATGACCCCCTACACTACCCACACGACGGCACTACCCTAAACCCTTAAACACTATCCCCAGCATGATCCCCTACACTACCCAAATACCACTGCATTATCCTAAAAGACGACCCTCTACACTACACAAACACGACTGCACTATCCTAAACCCTAAAACACTACCCCCAGCATGACAAGTTACACTACAAAAACACCACTGCACTACCCTAAACCCTAAAACACTACACCCAGCGCGACCCCCTACACTACCCAAACACCACTGCACTATCCTAAACCCTAAAACACTACACCCAGCTTGACCACCTACACTACACAAACACCACTGCACTACCCTACACCCTAAAACACTACCTCCAGCACAACCCCCTACACTAGACAAACAACTCTGCACTGCCGTAAAACACTGCCCCCAGCACGACCGCCTACACTGTCCACCACTGCACTGCCCAAAACCCTAAAACACTACCCCCAGCACGATCCCCTACACTACACAAACACCACTGCACTGCACGGCCCTAAACCCAGAAACACTATCCCCAGCACGCCACCCTACACTATCCAAACACCACTGCACTACCCTAAACACTAGATCTACCCCCAGCACGATCCCCTACACTACACAAACACCACCGCACTACCCTAAACCCTAAATCTACCCCCAGCACAACCCCCTACAATACACAAACACCACTTCACTACCGTAAACCCTAAAATACTACCCCCAGCACGACCCCCTACACCACCCAACACCACTACACTACCCCACATTCTAAAACATGAACCCCTACACTACACAAACAACACTGCACTACCCTAAACACTAAAACACTATCCCCAGCACAACCCCCTACACTACCCAAACACCACTGCACTACCCTAAACCCTACAACACGACCCCCTACACTACACAAACACCACTGCACTACCCTAAATCTCCCCCAGTACGACCCACTACACTACACAAACACCACTTCACTACCAAAACCACTACTCCCAGCACGACGCCCTACATTACCCAAACACAACTGCACTACTCTAAACCCTAAAACACTACCCCCAGCGTGACACCCTACACTACACAAACACCACTGCACTAACCTAAACCCTAAAACACTGCCCCCAGCGTGACCCCCTACACTACCCAAACACCCCTGCACTACCCTAAACACTAAAACACTACCCCAGCGCGATCCCCTACACTACACAAACACCATTGCACTACCCTAAACCCTAAATCTACCCCCAGCATGACTCCCTACCCTGCACAAACACCACTGCACTGCCCTAAACCCTAAAACACTAGCCCCAGCACGACCCCCTAGACTACACAAACACCACTGCACTGCCCTAAAACACTACCCCCAGCGTGACCCCCTACACTACCCAAACACCACTGCACTATCCTATACCGTAAAACACTACCCCAGCGCGATCCCCTACACTACACAAACACCATTGCACTACTCTAAACCCTAAATCTACCCCCAGCATGACTCCCTACACTACACAAACACCACTGCACTGCCCTAAACCCTAAAACACTAACCCCAGCACGACCCCCTAGACTACCCAAACACCACTGCACTGCCCTAAAACCCTAAAACACTACCCCTGGCACGACCCCCTATACTACACAAACACCACTGTACTACCCCAAACCATAAAACACTACCCCCAGCACAACCCCCTTCAATACCCAAACACAACTGCACTACCCTAAACTCAAAAACACTACCGCCAGCACGACCCCCTACACTAACCAAGCACCACTGCTCTACCCTTAACCCTAAAACATGACCCCCTACACTACACAATCACCACTGCACTACCCTAAACCGTAACCCACTACCCACAGCATGACCCCCTACACTACACAAACACCACAGTACTACCCTAACCCACTTCCCCCTACACAACACAAACACCATAGCACTACCCTAAAAGCTAGAACACTACCCCCAGCACGACTCCCTACACTACACAAACACCACTGCACTAAATCTACCCCAGTATGACCCACTACACTACACAAACACCACTGCACTACCATAAACCCTAAAACACTACCTCCAGCATGACCCCCTATACTACACAACCACCACTGCACTGCCCTAAACCCTAAAACACTACCCCCAGCACAACTCCCTACACTACCCAAACTCCACTGCACGGCCCTAAACCCAGAAACACTATCCCCAGTATGACACCATACACTATCGAAACACCACTGCACTACCCTAGTACACTAGATCTACCCCCAGCACGATCCCCTACACCACACAAACACCACCGCACTACCCTAAACCCTAAATCTACCCCCAGCACGACCCCCTACAATACACAAAAAAGCCACTTCACTACCGTAAACCCTAAAATACTACCCCCAGCACAACCCCCTACACTACCCAACACCACTACACTACCCCAAATTCTAAAACATGAACCCCTACACTACACAAACACCACTGCACTACCCTAAATCTACCCCAGTACGACCCACTACACTACACAAACACCACTTCACTACCAAAACCACTACTCCCAGCACGACGCCCTACATTACCCAAACACAACTGCACTACTCTAAACCCTAAAACACTACCCCCAGCCTGACACCCTACACTACAAAAACACCACTGCACTAACCTAAACCCTAAAACACTACCCCCAGCGTGACCCCCTACACTAACCAAACACCACTGCACTACCCTAAACCGTAAAACACTACCCCTGCGCGATCCCCTACACTACACAAACACCATTGCACTACCCTAAATCTACCCCCAGCATGACTCCCTACACTACACAAACACCACTGCACTGCCCTAAACCCTAAAACACTAACCCCAGCACGACCTCCTAGACTACCCAAACACCACTGCACTGCCCTAAACCCTAAAACTACCCCCAGCACGACCTCATACACTACCCAAAAACCACTGCACTACCCCACACCCTAAACCTCTACCCCCAAAATGACCCCCTACACTACCCACACGACGGCACTACCCTAAACCCTTAAACACTATCCCCAGCATGATCCCCTACACTACCCAAATACCACTGCATTATCCTAAAAGACGACCCTCTACACTACACAAACACGACTGCACTATCCTAAACCCTAAAACACTACCCCCAGCATGACAAGTTACACTACAAAAACACCACTGCACTACCCTAAACCCTAAAACACTACACCCAGCGCGACCCCCTACACTACCCAAACACCACTGCACTATCCTAAACCCTAAAACACTACACCCAGCTTGACCACCTACACTACCCAAACACCACTGCACTACCCAAAACCCTAAAACACTACCCCCAGCACGATCCCCTACACTACACAAACACCACTGCACTGCACGGCCCTAAACCCAGAAACACTATCCCCAGCACGACACCCTACACTATCCAAACACCACTGCACTACCCTAAACACTAGATCTACCCCCAGCACGATCCCCTACACTACACAAACACCACCGCACTACCCTAAACCCTAAATCTACCCCCAGCACAACCCCCTACAATACACAAACACCACTTCACTACCGTAAACCCTAAAATACTACCCCCAGCACGACCCCCTACACCACCCAACACCACTACACTACCCCACATTCTAAAACATGAACCCCTACACTACACAAACAACACTGCACTACCCTAAACACTAAAACACTATCCCCAGCACAACCCCCTACACTACCCAAACACCACTGCACTACCCTAAACCCTACAACACGACCCCCTACACTACACAAACACCACTGCACTACCCTAAATCTCCCCCAGTACGACCCACTACACTACACAAACACCACTTCACTACCAAAACCACTACTCCCAGCACGACGCCCTACATTACCCAAACACAAGTGCACTACTCTAAACCCTAAAACACTACCCCCAGCGTGACACCCTACACTACACAAACACCACTGCACTAACCTAAACCCTAAAACACTGCCCCCAGCTTGACCCCCTACACTACCCAAACACCCCTGCACTACCCTAAACACTAAAACACTACCCCAGCGCGATCCCCTACACTACACAAACACCATTGCACTACCCTAAACCCTAAATCTACCCCCAGCATGACTCCCTACCCTGCACAAACACCACTGCACTGCCCTAAACCCTAAAACACTAACCCCAGCACGACCCCCTAGACTACACAAACACCACTGCACTGCCCTAAAACCCTAAAACACTACCCCCAGCGTGACCCCCTACACTACCCAAACACCACTGCACTATCCTATACCGTAAAACACTACCCCAGCGCGATCCCCTACACTACACAAACACCATTGCACTACTCTAAACCCTAAATCTACCCCCAGCATGACTCCCTACACTACACAAACACCACTGCACTGCCCTAAACCCTAAAACACTAACCCCAGCACGACCCCCTAGACTACCCAAACACCACTGCACTGCCCTAAAACCCTAAAACACTACCCCTGGCACGACCCCCTATACTACACAAACACCACTGTACTACCCCAAACCATAAAACACTACCCCCAGCACAACCCCCTTCAATACCCAAACACAACTGCACTACCCTAAACCCAAAAACACTACCGCCAGCACGACCCCCTACACTAACCAAGCACCACTGCTCTACCCTTAACCCTAAAACATGACCCCCTAAACTACACAATCACCACTGCACTACCCTAAACCGTAACCCACTACCCACAGCATGACCCCCTACACTACACAAACACCACAGTACTACCCTAACCCACTTCCCCCTACACAACACAAACACCATAGCACTACCCTAAAAGCTAGAACACTACCCCCAGCACGACTCCCTACACTACACAAACACCACTGCACTAAATCTACCCCAGTATGACCCACTACACTACACAAACACCACTGCACTACCATAAACCCTAAAACACTACCTCCAGCATGACCCCCTATACTACACAACCACCACTGCACTGCCCTAAACCCTAAAACACTACCCCCAGCACAACTCCCTACACTACCCAAACTCCACTGCACGGCCCTAAACCCAGAAACACTATCCCCAGTATGACACCATACACTATCGAAACACCACTGCACTACCCTAAACACTAGATCTACCCCCAGCACGATCCCCTACACCACACAAACACCACCGCACTACCCTAAACCCTAAATCTACCCCCAGCACGACCCCCTACAATACACAAAAAAGCCACTTCACTACCGTAAACCCTAAAATACTACCCCCAGCACAACCCCCTACACTACCCAACACCACTACACTACCCCAAATTCTAAAACATGAACCCCTACACTACACAAACACCACTGCACTACCCTAAATCTACCCCAGTACGACCCACTACACTACACAAACACCACTTCACTACCAAAACCACTACTCCCAGCACGACGCCCTACATTACCCAAACACAACTGCACTACTCTAAACCCTAAAACACTACCCCCAGCCTGACACCCTACACTACAAAAACACCACTGCACTAACCTAAACCCTAAAACACTACCCCCAGCGTGACCCCCTACACTAACCAAACACCACTGCACTACCCTAAACCGTAAAACACTACCCCTGCGCGATCCCCTACACTACACAAACACCATTGCACTACCCTAAATCTACCCCCAGCATGACTCCCTACACTACACAAACACCACTGCACTGCCCTAAACCCTAAAACACTAACCCCAGCACGACCTCCTAGACTACCCAAACACCACTGCACTGCCCTAAAACCCTAAAATACTACCCCTGGCACGACCCCCTACACTACACAAACACCTGCATGGCTTAATCTTTGAGACAAGCATATGCTACTGGCAGGATCAACCAGGTAGCCGCACCTGCTGACAGGGTTCGGGGATGCCGCATGCCCATCTCCCCGACCGGACCACATTCGCGCGCACCCCTCCCTCTCGGGAGCCTGCTGGGGAGGGAAAGGAGCCCACCCGCCTGGGCGGGAGGGCTCGCCGGAGGGGTGGAGAGAGGTGGCAGGTCGCATGGGCACCGGCAGGCCCAGCCGTCTCCCCCGGGAGGGAGAGGCGGGCCGAGGCGCAGCCTGAGTGAGACGTAGGGGTGCCAGGGCCTGGCGGCGGCGGCACCCCTCGGAACGGTCGTTCCAAGCTGCTGCGGAAATGTGCTGGGCGGAGAGGGTCGACGGCATGGCGCGCGGGGCCTGGTACGGACCTGCTGGGCAGCAGCGTCCGAGGGCCTGGCGCCACCCATCCCCTCCCGCTCGGGGTCAGACCACTGGGGGTCACGAGCTGCCGGGGCCACTCGGCCTTCGCTCTGCTGGGTAGGGTGAAGGGCCTCCCGCCAGGCGGCAGGCCCTCGAGTCAGACGGTCCTTGCGGGGAGGAAGCTAATTGCTTGAAACAACAGCCGAGGCTGGCCAAGCAGTCCATCCCTAAACGGACCGAGAGTGCCCAATCGATCAGAGTACGGCCGGGGCATCCCCTCTGCAGGCCGCCCTGCGCGGGGGGGGATATGGCGGCTTCACATCCCTACCTGCTCCCGGGGCGAGCGGGCTGGAAGGGAGGGCCCATCGACAGGGGCCAGGAGGCAGGCGTGCACCCGGGTCCCCAGGGGCCCCCAGCAGGTGGGCCCAGGCGCTGCCTTCCCCGTCTCGCGGTCGCCAGACCTCACGGAGGTCTGACCCAGCAAACGCGGCGAAAAAGGGACCATCGGGAAGGGGCTGAGAGGCAGGAGCGTACCCGGGCCCCTGGGGGCCCCAGCGGGCGGGCCCCGGGTCTGCCTTCCCCCATCTCGGGATCCCTGGACCTCACGGAGGTCTGACCCAGAAAACGCGGCAAAAAAAGGACCATCGGGAAGGGGCTGAGAGGCAGGAGCGTACCTGGGCCCCTGGGGGCCCCAGCGGGCGGGCCCCGGGTCTGCCTTCCCCCATCTCGGGATCCCCGGACCTCACAGAGGTCTGACCCAGAAAACACGGCAGAGATAGGACCATCAGGAAGGGGCTGAGAGGCAGGAGCGTACCCGGGCCCCTGGGGGCCCCGGCGGGCGGGCCCGGGTCTGCCTTCCCCCGTCTCGGGATCACCGGACCTCATGGAGCTCTGACCCAGCAAACTCGGAGAAAAAGGACCATCGGGAAGGGGGCTGAGAGGCAGGTCTGCGTACCCGGGCCCCTGGGGGCCCCGCTTCGGGCGGGCCCGGGTGCTGCCTTCCCCTGTCTCGGGATGCACGGACCTCACGGGGCTCTGACCCAGAAAACTCAGAGAGAAAGGACCATCGGGAAGGGGCTGAGAGGCAGGAACGTACCCGGGCCCCTGGGGGCCCCGGCGGGCGGGCCCCGGGTCTGCCTTCCCCTGATTCAGAATCGCCAAACATCACTTTGGTCCAACTGACCCTCTCCCTAGTAATCCGGAGGAAAATTACCCCCCTTTCTTGTAATCCGTGCGCACGAGGTGACAGAGGGGACCCTAGGCGCGAATGTACCCGACCTCCTGGAGCCGTCGCTGGGATCCGGGAGGCAAATGGACCCTCATCGAGACTTCCAGGCAAGCTCGGCCATCTGGTCGCGCACAATGCTTTCCTATGGGGCGACCAGATGGCCGAGCTTGCCTGGAAGTCTCGGAGGGGGTTCCATTTGCCTCCCGGATCCCAGCGAGGGCTCCAGGAGGTCGGGTACATTCGCGCCTAGGGTCCCCTCTGTCTGAAGGGACGTGCGCGACCAGATGGCCGAAGGGGCTTGCGCGACAAGATGGCCGAGGGGACAGGCGCGACCAGATGGCCGAGGGGAAAGGGAAGGGGAAGCCTCCCCGGGCTCTCCGGGCACCATGCCGCGTGGCAGGACCCCGGACGGAGCCAGGGGCGGGGAGGCGGCCCTGGGGGCCCCCAGGGGCCAATGAACCCAGACGAGCCTGGGGAGGCTCCCCGGACACAACGGAACCCCGCCCCGGGCCTTTGGCAGTGCCGCAGGCCGGGGGACGGGGCCCGGGGCCGGAGACCCCGACCCGGGGCCCGGCCGGGCCCCTGGAACCAGCCAGAGCTCCTAGGCCCGCAGGCGCAGGGGAAGCCTCCCCGGGACCTCTGGACCCCGCCCCGGGCACCCTGCCACGCGGCAGGACCCCGGACGGAGCCAGGGGCGGGGAGGCCACCCTCCCCCGGGCCCCCAGGGGCCAATGAACCCAGACAGGCCTGGGAAGGCTCCCCGGACACAACGGAACTCCGTCCCGGGCCTTTGGCAGTGCCGCAGGACGGGGGACGGGGTCCGGGCCGGAGACCCCAACCCGGGGCCCGGCCGGGCCCCTGGCCCCAGCCGGGGCTCCCGGGACCGCAGGCGCAGGGGAAGCCTCCCCGGGCCCTCCGGACCCCGTACCGGGCACCCTGCCGCGCGGCAGGACCCGGGACGGAGCCCGGGGCGGGGAGGCCGCCCTCCCCGGGGCCCCCAGGGGCCAATGAGCCCAGACAGGCCTGGGGAGGCTCCCCGGACACAACGGAACCCCGTCCCGGGCCTTTGGCAGTGCCGCAGGCCGGGGGACGGGGTCCGGGGCCGGAGACCCCGACCCGGGGCCCGGCCGGGCCCCTGGACCCAGCCGGGGCTCCCGGGACAGCAGGCGCAGGGGAAGCCTCCCTGGGCCCTCCGGACCCCGTCCCGGGCACCCTGTCGCGCGGCAGGACCCGGGACGGAGCCCGGGGCGGGGAGGCCGCCCTCCCCGGGGCCCCCAGGGGCCAATGAGCCCAGACAGGCCTGGGGAGGCTCCCCGGACACAACGGAACCCCGTCACAGGCCTTTGGCAGTGCCGCAGGCCGGGGGGTGGGGCCCAGGGTCGGAGACCCCGACCCGGGGCCCGGCCGGGCCCCTGGACCCAGCCGGGGCTCCCGGGACAGCAGGCGCAGGGGAAGCCTCCCCGGGCCCTCCGGACCCCGTCCCGGGCACCCTGCCGCGCAGCAGGACCCGGGACGGAGCCCGGGGCACCCTGCCGCGCGGCAGGACCCGGGACGGAGCCCGGGGCGGGGAGGCCGCCCTCCCCGGGGCCCCCAGGGGCCAATGAGCCCAGACAGGCCTGGGGAGGCTCCCCGGACACAACGGAACCCCGTCCCAGGCCTTTGGCAGTGCCGCAGGCCGGGGGGCGGGGCCCAGGGCCGGAGACCCCGACCCGGGGCCCGGCCGGGCCCCTGGACCCAGCCGGGGCTCCCAGGCCCGCAGGCGCAGGGGAAGCCTCCCCGGGCCCTCCGGAGCCCGCCCCGGGCACCCTGCCACGTGGCAGGACCCCAGACGGAGCCCGGGGCAGGGAGGCCGCCCTCCCCGGGGCCCCCAGGGGCCAATGAACCCAGACAGGCCTGGGGAGGCTCCCCGGACACAACGGAACCCTGTCCTAGGCCTTTGGCAGTGCCGCAAGCTGGGGGACGGGGCCCGGGGCCAGAGACCCCGACCCGGGGCCCGGCCGGGCCCCTGGACCCAGCCAGGGCTCCCAGACCCGCAGGCGCAGGGGAAGCCTCCCCGGGCCCTCCGGAGCCCGCCCCGGGCACCCTGCCACGTGGCAGCACCCCAGACAGAGCCCGGGGCGGGGAGGCCGCCCTCCCCGGGGCCCCCAGGGGCCAATGAACCCAGACATGCCTGGGGAGGCTCCCCGGACACAACGGAACCCCGTCCCAGGCATTTGGCAGTGCTGCAGGCCGGGGTACGGGGCCCGGGGCCCGGCTGGGCCCCTGGAGCCAGCCGGGGCTCCCAGGCCCGCAGGCGCAGGGGAAGCCTCCCCGGACCATCCAGACCCCTTGTCCAGGGCACCCTGCCACGCGGCAGTCCCCGGGACAGGACCGGGGCAGCATCCGGGCCCGTCCTGCTGCCGGCTGAGGACCGAGAGGGGTCCCAGAGTACCCTGTCCCTAGTAATCCGGAGGAAGGCTACATAGCGGTAGGGCTCCCGCCTTAACCATGGGCTCGGTGGGCTGTCTGCTTCCCGGGGGCTGGGAGACAGCGGCTGGGACTCGGGCACGGGGAACACCGACGGAGCTCTCGGGCCCGGGCGCCCCGGGGGTAGGACTGCCCGGGACCCGTGGAGCCCGACCCTGGGCACTTTGCCACGCCGCGGGCCGGAGGAGTGAAGCCTGGGAGGATGTTGCCCAGGCGTAGCCCATCTGGTCCCCGGCAAAGATCCGCCAGCCCCGGAGGGGTCTTCCGGCATACCCTGCCCATACTAATCCGGAGGAAGGCTACCCCCCTTTCTTGTAACCCACGCGCTCCGAGTGACGGAGGGGACCCTAGGCCCGGACGCGCCCGGTCTCCTGGAGCCCTGGCTGGGATCCGGGAGGCAAATAGACCCTCATCGGGACTTCCAGGCCGGCCCGGCCATCTGGTCGCCCCATTGGGAAGCATTGCGCGCGACCAGATGGCCGAGGGGAGAGGTGCAACCAGATGGACGGGACTGAAAGAACTCCCATCTGTCCAACCCCGAGCCTTCGCGCTAGGGTTCCTGCCTGCCCACGCAGGGCTCCGTGGCTGCAGGGCTCCGTGGCTGCAGGGCTCAGGGGCTGCAGGGCTCCAGGGCTCCAGGGCTGCAGGGCTCTGGTCCTGCAGGGCTCCAGGGCTCCGGGCTGAAGGGCTGAAGGGCTCCAGGGCTGCAGGGCTTTGGGGCTGCAGGCCTCGGGGGACGCCCGGGAGACCCATGGAGCCCGTCCTGGGCACTTTGCCTCGCCGCGGGCTGGAGGAGGAAGCACCCGACGCCCCGGGGAAGTGACGTCCGGGCTTGGCCCATCTGGTCCCCGCCTGAGAACCGCAATCCCCAGGAGGGGTGTCCCGGCATACCCTGCCCCTACTAATCCGGAGGAAGGCTACCCACCTTTCTTGTAACCCTCGCGCTCCGAGTGACAGAGGGGACCCTAGGCGCGGATGCGCCCGGCCTCCTGGAGCCCTGGCTGGGATCCGCGAGGCGGATGGACCCTCATCGGGACTTCCAGGCTGGCCCGGCCATCTGGTCGCCCTATTGGAAAGCATTGCGCGCGACCACATGGCCGAGGGGAGAGGTGCAACCAGATGGACGGGACTGACAGGACTCCCATCTGTCCAACCCCGAGCCTTCGCGCTAGGGTTCCCGCCTGCCCACGCAGGGCTCCGTGGCTGCAGGGCTCCAGGGCTCCAGGGCTGCAGGGCTCTGGGCCTGCAGGGCTCCGGGGCTGCAGGGCTCCGGGGCTGCAGGGCTCCGGGCCTGCAGGGCTCCGGGCCTGCAGGGCTCCAGGCCTGCAGGGCTCCAGGGCTCCGGGCTGAAGGGCTCCAGGGCTGCAGGGCTTTGGGGCTGCAGGCCTCAGTGGCTGCAGGGCTCCGGGGCTGCAGGGCTCCGGGCCTGCAGGGCTCCGGGGCTGCAGGGCTCCGGGCCTGCAGGGCTCCGGGGCTGCAGGGCTCCGGGCCTGCAGGGCTCCGGGCCTGCAGGGCTCCGGGCCTGCAGGGCTCCAGGGCTCCGGGCTGAAGGGCTCCAGGGCTGCAGGGCTTTGGGGCTGCAGGCCTCGGTGGACGCCCGGGGGACCCATGGAGCCCGTCCTGGGCACTTTGCCTCGCCGCGGGCTGGAGGAGGGAGCACCCGACGCCCCGGGGAAGTGTCGTCCGGGCTTGGCCCATCTGGTCCCCGCCTGAGACCCGCAATCCCCAGGAGGGGTGTCCCGGCATACCCTGCCCCTACTAATCCGGAGGAAGGCTACCCACCTTTCTTGTAACCCTCGCGCTCCGAGTGACGGAGGAGACCCTAGGCGCGGACGCGCCCGACCTCCTGGAGCCGTGGCTGGGATCCGCGAGGCGAATGGACCCTCATCGGGACTTCCAGGCTGGCCCGGCCATCTGGTCGCCCTATTGGAAAGCATTGGGCGCGACCAGATGGCCGAGGGAAAGGTGCGACCAGATGGCCGGGACCAAAAGGACTCCCAGCTGCCCACACCGAGCCATAGCGGTAGGGCTCCTGCCTGCCCTTGCAGGGCTCCGGGGCTCTGCACCAGGGTCCCTTGTCCCGGGCAGATGGACACTTGGCAGGCCGCAGGACGTGGGATCCCAGGCCCTGACCAAACATCAGGAGGCCCGGGGCCGGTCCCTGCTTCTCAACGCAGCCAGGCCGGGGAGATAGGGGAGCCTGCCCAAGCACGAGGGACCCCAGTACCGGGCACACGGTCCTTCAGGTTGTGCGCTCGTTTTCAACAATTTTTTTTTCAAAATTCCGCGAAGAGGCATTCCGCAAATTCCGCCCAGCCCTAACCAAACTCCTACTTCCGCAAGGAAAAGACTTAGCCAGCCACACACCCACCTGGCCCGGTCCCTGCTTCTGATCCCAGCCAGGTCTGGGGAGCCTCCCTTGGCCCGATGGCCCCGTCACGGGCACCCGGACCCTCACCAGGCCGCAGGACGAGTGCTCCCGCCCCACACGGTCGTATAGATCGAGATCAAGCGAGCTTTTGCCCTTCTGCTCCGCGGGAGGTTTCTGTCCTCCCTGAGCTCGCCTTAGGACACCTGCGTTATCGTTTGACAGGTGTACCGCCCCAGTCAAACTCCCCACCTGCCACTGTCCCCGGAGCGGGTCGCGCCCGGCGGGCGCCGGGCGCTTGGAGCCAGAAGCGAGAGCCCCACGGGGCTCGCCCCCCCGCCTCACCGGGTAAGTGACAAAACGATAAGAGTAGTGGTATTTCACCGGCGGCCCGAGGGCCTCCCACTTATCCTACACCTCTCATGTCTCTTCACAGTGCCAGACTAGAGTCAAGCTCAACAGGGTATTCTTTCCCCGCTGATTCTGCCAAGCCCGTTCCCTTGGCTGTGGTTTCGCTAGATAGTAGGTAGGGACAGTGGGAATCTCGTTCATCCATTCATGCGCGGCACTAATTAGATGACGAGGCATTTGGCTATTTTGTACCACCTTGTGGTGGCTCATTCTGGGTTATTATTATGCTGCCCATCAGCGCCAAACGGCCTTGCTTACAACGACGCTCGCTCCGAGAGGTATGGCCACTATGAAAGCAACCTCACTGAAGCTGGGAAGCGGGTGGTGGTCTGTCATAAACAGCCGAGCTTCATACAACGCTCACTCTGGAGTATAGCCACAAAAGCTGTCCTCACTGGAGCTGAGAAGCCTGAGATGTTAGGTTTGTGTGTCATGTCCGGTATGGAGGTATTCGATTTTGTGAAAAGACAGCGCCTCCTTCGCCATCTTAGCGGGGTTTTGTTTCACCAGGAACTACCCCATCTGGTAATGTGTTCGTTTGCTTTGCCATTTCTCACTATCAAGCTAGGCTAGTGATAGACCTTTTTTTGGGCTTACCCCATAGACTTCCCTCCGCAGAGTCCAGTACTATGTAGGCAGTGACCGGCGGGACCACAGTCTGGTAAAGGCCACTATGACCGAGAAAGGTTAAGAGAGTCATAGTTATACCCGCTTGCCATTTCTCACTCCCAGGCTAGGCCTGCAAAAGACCTTGTTTAGCCTGCCTCCAGAGACTTCCCTCCACAGAGTCCAGTACAAAGGAGGCAGTTTACCGGCGGGACCACGAGGAGGTAAAGGCCACTATGACTTAGAAAGGTTAAGAGAGTCATAGTTACTCCCGCCGTTTACCCGCGCTTCATTGAATTCAGAGCACTGGGCAGAAATCACATCGCGTCAACACCCGCCACGGGCCTTCGCGATGCTTTGTTTTAATTAAACAGTCGGATTCCCCTGGTCCGCACCAGTTCTAAGTCAGCTGCTAGGCGCCGGCCGAGGCAGAACGCCGGCCCCGCGCCCCCGGGGAGGGGGCAAGGGGAGAGGCGACCACCGCAGCTGGGGCGATCCACAGGAAGGGCCCGGCTCGCGTCCAGAGTCGCCGCCGCCCCGGAGGGAGGCGCCTCGTCCAGCCGCGGCGCGCGCCCAGCCCCGCTTCGCGCCCCAGCCCGACCGACCCAGCCCTTAGAGCCAATCCTTATCCCGAAGTTACGGATCTGACTTGCCGACCGCGGCCGCGGAGGAGGGCGCCCGAGGCGCGTGCGCGCGGGCAGCCGGTAGGACACCACGGACAGCCACGTGCGGCACGCAGCCAGGCGCCCCGGGATGGGCCCGGGGCGGACCGGTCACCGGGCCCCCTTCACGGGCGCCAGGCGCGCCGGCGGCGTACCTCCGCGGCAGGACCTGGCCAGGGACCCTGCCGACGGGCGATCGGGGGGTCTGACCTTTTGGGGGGACGAAGGGGAAGAGGAGCTCACCCTGCGACGGTCCCAGCCGCGTCCCGGGGAAAACCCCGGGGCGATTGACGATCGAGCGACCCTCAGACAGGCGTAGCCCCGGGAGGAACCCGGGGCCGCAAGGTGCGTTCGAAGTGTCGATGATCAATGTGTCCTGCAATTCACACTAATTCTCGCAGCTAGCTGCGTTCTTTATCGACGCGCGAGCCGAGTGATCCACCGCCAAGAGTCACAGGCAACTTTTCCAAAACGTTCACCCACCTGCGGGCGCAGGAGAGGCGGGAGGAAGGCGACGCCGTCCGTCCGTCGCCCGCGCGGCGAGATGGCACGGGCGCCCTGTTGGACCCGGCCTCGTAGAATGGCCCTCCGTGCCCCCGCACCACCGAAACCTGGTACATGCAGCCCAAGCCCCCGGCCCCGCCGAACCTCCCCACCAGGACACACGCACCGACCCGGACATCCCCGTCCCTGGCCTCTCCCCTTTCGGCCACCCCGGGCCCGCGTGCCCACTTCATGCACCAAGATGGCCGCCCGGCCCCAGCGCGACCCGGGCATAGAGGCGCCACTCCGGCTGGAGGACATCCCGCTTCCAGGGGATGAGAGAGGGAGGAGCAGTTTCTATCGCACCTCTGAACTCCCCCGGGACGATGGGTTTCGATCGGCCCTCCGGCCTCCCTGAGGGCTGGCTCCACGCCTGCTGGGTGTCTGGGACTGCTCCCGACCCGGCCCTGAAAGAATCAAAAGACTATAGCAGGAAATCCCGACAAGCGACCCCCAGGTGACAAGACCCCTGCCTGCACAGACTCCGGACATCAAAGAGGGGTCGAACTATAACAAGGGGTGCTCTGGGGCTGTCCGGCAGATTCGACGCTGGAACAACGAGAGCCTGCTGACGTGGTCGCGGCTCCTGGAACTGGAACTCACCTGAGCCCTGCTGAGTGACTCGCGGCTCCCTGAAGATCGTAAGACCTCCGAACTCACCTGAGCCCTGCTGAGTGACTCGCGGCTCCCTGAAGATCGTAAGACCTCCGAACTTGTACCTGAGCCCTGCTGAGTGACTCGCGGCTCCCTGAAGATCGTAAGACCTCCGAACTTGTACCTGAGCCCTGCTGAGTGACTCGCGGCTCCCTGAAGATCGTAAGACCTCCGAACTTGTACCTGAGCCCTGCTGAGTGACTCGCGGCTCCCTGAAGATCGTAAGACCTCCGAACTTGTACCTGAGCCCGCTGAGTGACTCGCGGCTTCCACAGACTCCACCGGTCCCGCCGGACCCCACGACAACCAGCCTACCCCCCAGCTCGAGGATTGTGAGCTGTGCGCCGGGTACGTCCCTCCTTTGAACCGTTACCAGAGACAGTCCCGCTACCCCCTACCTTTCCGAGACTCTTGAGCCCGTGCTCACCTTGTACATATTTGCAGTGATACCTGTTTGATAAAACTTGTTCTGAGAATACCCAGTGTGGTCCCTCTGTGTCGTGTGGTGCCAGAAGTACGATCCTAGTTGCGAGAGTCCTCCCCCTGGGGAATCTCCCGCCAGTGCCCGGCTACGATACTTTGAGGGTGGGTCTCAGGGTAGTCAGGACCCCTTTCCGGGCTCCTCTGAGGTCGCCGTCTAACATTGGTGGCAAGCGACGGGATTCGGGCCCATCACCTAGAGATCGTACAGTAAACGACGGACGCACGACCAACAAAGATGGCAGAAGGAAGCGCCACGAGCTCCGCAGAAACCAACGCCAACAGAGTGTTCCAGGTGGAGCATCTGGAAGAATACACACACAAAGAGCTAAAACAATTTTGCAAAGAACTTAAAATCGCTACCACTGGCCTCAACACTAAGGAAGACTTGCAGAAAGCACTGAAAACTTGGGTGGAGACCGGGGCCTCCCGCCCGGAAGGCACGGGGGAGCGCCCCGACGAAGCCGAACCCCCCAAAGTGAAAGCAGTAGCAATCAGGTGCGAGGCATCGTACCAGACGGGGGCCTATCCCCGGAAGAGCTCGCGGACAGAGAGAGAAGCCGCAGTCATGAACTCGAGTTAGCCAAACTCAAAATCGAGGGCGAATTGAAGTTAGCGGAGAAGAAGCTAGCAGTAGAGCAAATGCGTGTACAAGGCGAACTGGAAGAAAAGAAGCTCCAACGGGAGCACGAAGGAAGAAAGCTCCAACTGGAGCACGAACGGAGCTTAAAGGAACTCGAGCTCAAGGCCCGAAATGAGGACGGGAGGCCCTCGGGGAACCGAGAGACGGCCCCCCCAGCGGAACAGAAGGTCCGCATCCCCAAGGATGTGGTCAAAGAATATTATAAAAACGATGACATTCAGCAATGGTTTTGGGCCTACGAGGTCGCCATGACCTCCCATCGGATTCCACAGAAGGACTGGGGGGCGGGGTTGTGGGGACGGTTTCTGAGCGAAGGAAGGGACACCCTGCTCGACCTACCCCTCTCCCTGCAGACCTCCTACAGCCACATGAAAG